>NC_059300.1:22986889-23101889 GCF_017591435.1 Portunus trituberculatus
TTACTCCACCTGCTCTTCCTTCCCCATAACTCTCTCTCTCTCTCTCTCTCTCTCTGACCCATTACTTTCTCCCCTTTTTTCCCCCTTATCTCACATCTCACCCTTCATTCCCCTAACCGTTACTTCACCTCTTTGACACCTTCCCCCATCCCTCCCCCTTCCGTGACCCGTCTCCACTTGACAATAATCCCCACCTATCATCTCCCCCACCCTCTACCGTTCAACCACCCCAGCACTGCCCGCTCAATCTCCCCCACCTCTCCTCTCTCTCTCTCTCTCTCTCTTCTCTCTCTCTCTCTCTCTTATCTGTGGCGACCAAGAAGGATTGTGATTTTCCTCCTTGGCTTCGTTTGTCCATTTTTTTTTTCAATATTCATTCTAAAATCGCATTCTTTCTCTCTCTACAATAGTCACATAGCGGAGAAGCAGCGGTGTGTTTTATGTCTTGAAGTTTATAAGGAATGTTTAATGTGTTGTCTCACGCCCAGTAACCTCTAATTTCTCAACTCTGCGCCTGCCTTCTTTCAAGCAGACGATAATTCCTCTATGTATATTTCACGTAAAGTAATTTCTGTGATCTAACCCAACCTAATCTAATTTGACCTAACTTAAGTCCTATACAACCTAACGTAACCTAACCTAAACTAAGCCTTTTTTATATTCATTCAGGAGACTAGCTAAGGGAACGCACAATGAGAGGGAAAAGAGCTTATTCATCTACCTTAGCATAATCTATCAGGGTATAGGAAATTACCTCTTATGGGAAATCTTACAAGAGAAACTTGGCATATACAAATGAAGTGTAAACTTTAACCATCTCCCTCGTCCTTTCACTCCACTAGTACCACGTGTCAGTTACATTAGATACACACCACTAAAATAAAAACTCCTAAACATTTTCCATAATCGATTGGTAAAGAAAAGAAATCACTAAAGGTTACACATCCGCTACCATTTCACATACATTTATTCTGTTCTGACTTGCAATTGCATCAAGCACAGTAGTTATTGTATGATGAATAAGTTCATAAAGCACCCACAACTCATCCCTGTCCCTTCCTATCACGTGACCTCCCTACCTTCCCACCTTCCATCCCTCCTCGTCACTCACGTCTCCTGCAGCCCACCTCACCTGCAATAACTCCTTCCCTCATCCCCCTCACCCACGCGACGGTATATAACTCCTCTCTCACCTCCCTCGGCCTCATGACCCCTTCCCTCCCCCAGCTCCGTTATATCCACCCCCTGCTTCCCCATCCCCCAGGCGTAAATATTACCTGTCTCCGTGCAATGACCCCCCCCCCCAGTCACCCGTCCCCGTCTTCTCCCGGTTTCATGACACCCCTCCCCCGTCCCTCCGCCGCAGAGGTTCAGCAAGCCAGTTTCCCTCCGCATGATTGGTTAAAAGTTTCCCTTCCTGCCCCAAACTTCCCTCCCTCTCTCCTCTCTTTCTCTTCCTTCCCTCCTTCCTACTTCACGTTTCCTCTCTTCCTCCCTCACACGTGAACTCAGTGACTACTACTTCTATATTCCGTCCTTCCTCCTTCATTTACTTGTCACTGCCGCTTTCTCCTACTTTTTATCCCTTCCTCCCATCCTCTCAAAATCATAAAGAAACGAGGCAAGGAGTGAATGACCGAAAGATTAATTTAAGTAAAGCAGCAAGGATTCAAGCTGGCAAGGAAGGAGGAAAGAAGGAGGAAGGAAAGGTGGTGGTGTGAAAGTTTACAGTATTGGTTTTTCTTCCCTAATTTTTCCTCTCCAATAAATGTAACTCTCTCTCTCTCTCTCTCTCTCTCTCTCTCTCTCTCTCTCTCCGGCAGAGCCAAAAACTTTACCGTCACGGCTTTGGGGCGATGTAAAAGAGCGCACGCGGACACACACCCTCCCACCCCACCCACATATCCACTCGGGCGCACACACCACACACCACCCACCCACCCTCAAAATACAGTTCATGTTTCTGTCACGTCCTTTCATGGAGCAGGTAGACAAGTAATTGAACTAACAAATTAATATAAACAAATAACGAATGAATAAACATGTATGCCCGGGAAGTGATGTTATTTGCCCCACGCGCACAGCAGTGAAGATTGTGAGCCGCTGGACCTCACATGCCTCCCTCCCCACCCTCCACGATACCTGCCAGAGGGTAGCGACCACTCCACCAGCATCCCTCCTCCTCTCCCTCCCTCTCTCCGTCTCCTGCCAGTACTACCTTCGTCTCTCTCTCTCTCTCTCTCTCTCTCTCTCTCTCTCTCTCTCTCTCTCTCTCTCTCTCTCTCCTGCCTCCGTCAGTTTCCCACGGGCAACATTCTCACTTAGTTCTCAGCGTGTTAGAAATGAAAGGTAAAATTAATTCTTTCTTTCATTATTATGACGATCTAATGTGCAAAATTCTTCTAGTCTAGTGTCATCCCTTGACCAGCCCCACTCCCCACTGCCATGCCCTGTTTCACGCCACAGCTCATACCTAATCGTTCCTCACCTGCTCGTCTTATCCTTCACATTCACCCCTCACCTGTGCCCGCCCCGCCCCGCCCCGTCAATGGCCTGGGCCTGTGTACTTACCGGTGATGCAGTTTTCCGAGAGAGCTCTACTCTTGGTAGAGTTGTTGTTATTGTTGCTGCTGTTGCTGTTGCTGTTGCTGTTGCTGCTGCTGCTGCTGCTGCTGACAAGGCTGCGGGAGGCGGAAGGCTTAGCAGGCTGAAGCTCAACCTTCCTGTGGCGAGACACTCTGAAGGCACTACTGCCTCCGCTGCCGCCCCGCCCCCCTGCTGACGCTTGGGGCATGTCGTCCTCACCGGAATACTCCTCGTCGATGTAATCCTCAGGATTTAAGTGAAAATCATCGGTCGAGAATGATCTGGGCTTATCCTCTGCAAGCCTGATTTCACTTTCTGGGTCATGCTGGTCCCCGAGTGACTGCGCCTTGACCCTGGCAGCGGGACGGTCGAGGTCCACACAGATAAAGGAACCTAGACTCTCCTCGCCGCTGTGCGGGGCAGAACCGAGGCGGAGAAGCCTCTGTGATTGCTCACTCTCAACACACTCCCTGTCTAACTCGAACACTTCACGTTCACTTAACTCAATATCAACACCTTCAGGACTGAGCACGTCAAAGGCCTCACCTGCCTCTCCCTCGCCTGGACGGGGCGACGGCGGCGCAGGGCCGAGGGTAGAGGCGTACTGGCCCGCCTCGACTCGCGTGTCTGTTGTTGTCTCTACCTGACGGGGGGAAGAATGGGGGGGCATGGCCGCAGGCACCTTCCCTCCACTCTCCCATGACCCTTCTAACGTTTTCTCTCGTTCACCTCTGCCGCTCGTTTTCTTTAACGTATCTAGATGAGTTTGAGATGCGGCACGACACGTTTTCTCTAAAATATCGAGCGTACTATTCGTCGTAGACTGCAGAGAATCTGCGAGGGTGGTGGGCCGCGAGGATACTGTGGAGGTGTCACTTGAGCTGTAGTGGCCGGATATGATAGCGTCGATTGGCAAGTCAAGAGCCTCAGAAAACATGGGAGTCGTGGCCCCGTCCAAGGGCGTCACTGCGTCGTGCTGACTGGCAGGACATCCCCCACTGCGTGCCTCGGTGAAGACAGACTCTGAACTGGACGACGAATCGACGAAGCCCACGGCTGAGTCTCCGCCAAGGGCACGGCCTGCAGTTAAGGTCTCCGGTCGCCGCGCCTCCTTCCATGACTCTGTGATGATGGGCGTGGGTCGTTCAGTGGCAGGGGCTGGCACAGGGCGGCTGGAAGAGGCGGGGTGAAGACTGCTTCCCTCGGGCCTGGTAGGAGAGGGTGTGGGCGGCTCCCCAATGCTGCCTTCCAATAGGGTGTCACGACTGCCGTGGAGCTTTCCTTTGGAAGGAGACTTGCCTTTGGCTATCTTACCCTTCGCTTTGGCCTTCTTTTCTGCCTTCCCGGCCTTCTTGCCCTCTGCGCCCTGAATATTACCCATGTCAGCGGCTGCAACGAAAACTTCCTCGTCACCAAGATAATACTCCGGTCCACGCCCGTCCTCCTCGTACAAGTCAGGATGGACCCAGGCGCCGGGGTGGCCGGGGCTTGTCTCTTCCGAGGCAGTGGTGGCCCAGCTCTCCCGTGGCTGCTGTGGTTCAGGCTCTACGCGAGCCCTTCTGAAGGGGCCGAACAAGCCCCGTAGAATGTCAATAGGCACGGAATTCCTTCGGGTAAGACCCTCGTGCTGGCCCAAGTGGTGGCTGCTGCCACCCACGAGGGATCGACCCCCGAGGGTGTGGAAGGGCCGCGCCGACACCAATCTGTAGGCGGAACCAGAGATAAATGCATAAACAGACATAAAATGTGAAAATAACAATAGCAATAAAAAGCAGAAAGAGGCACAGTGCAAAGGTGTGAGGGAGAGACACAGTGCAGAGGTGTGAGGAAGAAGCAGTGAGTGCAAAAATAATCAAGCGAATTAGTGCAAGCTCTATACTTTACAAACAACATTTCTTATCCTTTATAGTGGCATCTTTGTGGGGACTGAGGGAAACTTGAAGAGCACTGAAACTGAACTCTAACCAGGTGTGGTGTATCAAGAATCAAGATGCACTTCAAGCTTATTCAGGTAAAAAGACACAATTAGTATAGCAGAGCAGCCTATATATTACCTGCTTTTGCTTGCCAGAGGCATAGTTCATCCCTCGTTGATGTGGCTTTATTAACAAAGATCGTCAAACATTTTCTATTTAATCTATTGTGCTGAAGCATTTGTTTCTGTAACCGAATAATAGAAGATCTAGATAACTTGAACCAGCCTTCACGGTATTGCTTTGGTTGTTTTTACTCACACCTGACGATTTACTATTCTGCGAAGAGCAGAAAGGTTAAGAAACATTACAACGCTTGTTTAAGACGTTAAACACACGCAATTAATAAATTTAAAGACAAAAGAGTAGACGTGAACAAAGACCAGAAAGAAAGAAAATAATGAAAGAAGAAACACGCGCGCGCGCAAACACACACACACACACACACACACACACACACACACACACACACACACACACACACACACACACACACACACACACACACACACACACACACACACACACACACACGAGAGGCGATAAAGTGACATAAGATACACAGTGAATGTATCCCCTAACATCACATTAGTCTATGCATTCTCTTACACTATCCATCCTTCCTTATAGTTCTCACCCGCCCATCCTCGCTTCGCCTCCTTGCCCTTCCTGCCTCACCAGAAGTAATCACACAATCACACACTTAAGCCACAGAGCAACACGCCGCCACACACAACCACAACAACAAAGCAACTTCAGCCTCAACTGTTAGGGGAGGAAGACGTGTAGTGGACGCCGGATGAGGTTTCAGATCCCCTCCTGCCAGAAAACGCTCCCTAAAGCGGCAAATGTAGAGGCCCGGCACGCCTCGGCCAGTACAGGTGGTGGTGGTGGTGGTGGCAGTGGTACAGTCGTGTTCCACTTCTTTAATCAGAAGTGAACTCTAACACGAGGTGAAGGAGTCTTTGGAACATGAGATCGAACATAATGCAATTAAAGTTCAGTGTATCGCTGTGAGAATCCTATTTTTAACTCCGGATGGCAAAATTTTTGATGAAGTTTAATTAATACAATGGCGATACCATTTTGAAAGACTTGACTGACAGCAGAAGGAGTTATCTAGTGTATCAAAAATTCTAGCGTCTAAGTCTTATTTTGTAGAGGCAGGTTGCCTATAAGGTCAGTTATGAAGTAATGAGTGGCAATAGCTGCAGGCACATGCAGGCTTGCAGTTTTCTTCAGGAGTGTTTTCAAAGGGCACATAGTTCTTGTGAGATAATTTCTTCCCTCGTAACTACGCAAAACCCTTGTTAAAACACTAGAATCATTAAACACATTTTTAGAAACTCTAACAACTAACAATAGAGCATAAGATGTTATAATACGGAACCCCATCATTCCTGCCGCAGCCGCGCCGCCACCACCACCACCACCACAAACAAAGCCACTACGCTTGCACAGCACAGCTAACATAACATCACCGTTCCCATCACATCGACCACTACGATGATCGCCGCCGCAACACCACACCCACTGTCCCATAATTTCTATCTTTTTGCTGCCATCTCTGTTACTACAACCACTACCTCCGCCACCTTCGCCACTACAGCACAACAGACTTATCTATACAGAGAGATTCTAATTCAGTTCTATGGCAACACCAGAGAATAAGGTAGTAGTAGTAGTAGTAGTAGTAGTAGTAGTAGTAGTAGTAGTAGTAGTAGTAGTAGTAGTAGTAGTAGTAGTAGTAGTAGTTGTTGTTGTTGTTGTTGTTGTTGTTGTTGTTGTTGTTGTTGTTGTTGTTGTTGTTGTTGTTGTTGTTGTTGTTGTTGTTGTTGTTGTTGCTGTAGGATGCGGTGGCGTAGTGGATAAGGCGGTGAGCAGGGGATCAGGCAAACGTCCATGCGTAGGTTCGAATCCCACCACATACCACTTTGAAGCTATGCCATTTGTCGAGTGGTTTAAAGTTACCTACATGTCACCATGATACCCAGGTTCTTGGTGATTACACCAAAGATGCGCTTGGGTGGTGATATGGGCCCTAATATAGATACCACTATAAATAAAATTGCTTGTGCCACTAATGGGCGGAAGCTTAACAGCGCTTCCCACATATACTTTTCAAGTGTGCCTACAGGCGCTATAGGCCATAACATAAAAAAATAATCATAACAGTGAAAATGAAAGGAAAGGAAAGAAACTAAGGATAATATAAGAGGCAAGGCTACAGAGGTTGTGTCCCACTAAACTTTAATCTTCTATCTTTTCATTCTTATTCACGCCTTTCTTCCTCTCCCACCTCTCCCAATCTTCTCTCTCTTACCCAGTCCTCCTCTCTCCTTTTCCACCGTCCTCATTCTTCCCTGTGACAGTTCCTCTCCCTCCTCCCTCACCTAAGCCTCCCATCTTCTCTCACTTTTCTTCCTCCCTCACTCTCGTCCTCCCTCGTCTTTTCTCCTCCCTCACCCATTCCTCTCCTCTCTTCTCTTACTCTGTCCTCTTTTCTTTATCCTCCTCGTCTTCCTCCTCTTTCTCTTCCATTTCCTTCTTCGCAATACTTTTTTTTTTTCATTCTTCTCAACAATCTTTCATCTTTCTCTTCTATCTTCTTCCCGTCCAACAGTTTCATTCCTCACACATTCCACACACAATAGGGCAGGAACGAGACGAGGTGTAGAAAATACATTAGGTGTCAAATGGTCACGTAGAAGAAGAAGAAGAAGAAGAAGAAGAAGAAGAAGAAGAAGAAGAAGAAGAAGAAGAAGAAGAAGAAGAAGAAGAAGAAGAAGAAGAAGAAGAAGAAGAAGAAGAAGAAGAAGAAGAAGAAGAAGAAGAAGAAGAAGAAGAAGAAGAAGAAGAAGAAGAAGAAGAAGAAGAAGAAGAAGAAGAAGAAGAAGAAGAAGAAGAAGAAGAAGAAGAAGAAGAAGAAGAAGAAGAAGAAGAAGAAGAAGAAGAAGAAGAAGAAGAAGAAGAAGAAGAAGAAGAAGAAGAAGAAGAAGAAGAAGAAGAAGAAGAAGAAGAAGAAGAAGAAGAAGAAGAAGAAGAAGAAGAAGAAGAAGAAGAAGAAGAAGAAGAAGAAGAAGAAGAAGAAGAAGAAGAAGAAGAAGAAGAAGAAGAAGAAGAAGAAGAAGGAAGAAGAAGAAGAAGAAGAAGAAGAAGAAGAAGAAGACGGAAACGAAGACGGAAACGAAGACAACGACAATGACAGTGACGACGACAATGAAGAAGAAGAAGAAGAAGAAGAAGAAGAGTCAGGTTTTTTTTTTTTTTTTTTTATACGGTAAGGCCTACAGCGCCTGTAGGCACACTTGAAGAGTGTATGGGAAGCGCTGTTCTGCTTCCGCCCATTAGTGGCGCAGGCAATTTTATTTATAGTGGTATCCATATTAGGGCCCATATCACCGCCCAAGCTCAGCTTGAGTGTAACCACCTAGAACCTGAGTATCATGGTGACATGTAGGTAACTTTAAACAACTCGACAAATGGCAAAGTGTTTTAAGGCTGTACGTGGTGGGACTAATATTGCTATACCAAAACTCAAGCCATATATATTAAAGGGATTAACTTCAGAAGACAAAAGGGTATGCTACTTTGAGCCTTCTCTAAATCTATCATGACAAGGAGACGAAGCATTCATGAACAGAAGCAAAAGAGGGAAGAGTGCGAATACGAATATTACCTCATGCAAACACGTCACCATTGCGTTAGTCATACACAGACTGAGGACTCGTGAAAGGAAAGCAGTAATCACGCCATGAAGATTCATAATAATGCAGTCTTAGCAGTCACATAATGCCAGACGTGTCCCCGCTCACATGTTCATAAACTGCTTAAGAGTGATGTAGAATACTAATTTTAAGCTGTGATGTGAGAATATATAATAAAGAAAGGAGTTAAGCCAAATGCATTGAAAAGATGTTAATTAAGACCAAGTAATATTTTGGGGTGTGTCTTATGTATTCTGGAGAGCAGATAAGTGTTGTTTCTGCCCCTCCAAGCCAATGATGGAGGAAAAGTTGTATTTGTTCAGCAGACTAGCCGGCAGGAAAAGATGGTGATGAAAGGCCGCCGTGGTACCATGCGTGCTTTGGGGTCCGAGGGTCTCCAAGCGCACGGGTTCGAATCCTGTCCACGGTCCGAGTGTAGGTTGGGCTTCCTCACTCGGGGCAACGGTTTCCTAGCTGGTGGGCTTTGAGATAGGGGGTACCCAAAAAGTATCCCCTTTAGCCCATAAATTTCCGTGAAAAGCCCACATGGTATAGATAAAAAAAAAAAAAAAAAAAAAAAAAGGACGGAGAACATAAATCATCTCACATTAAAATCGTTATAAGAGGAGGAAAGATTACAATTTGTTCCAAATGAACAAATGCTGCCATACAGGCAGCAGAATCAAGCGAGATATATATACTCTGACTGGTTAACACAACATGGATTGTTTCAACCACGTTGAGCAAACTCATATCCTCGGTGAACACAACAGTAAGTGGTATTGTTGCTCACCTCAGAACAACACTCGACTCAGATTCAAAATTAATAATAGTGGAAATAGAACAGAAAAGAATTAAAGTTTTCAGTGACTCCTAACATCTTAGTCCGTATGGAGATATCACTAAAATAGAGGTGACGTTTCACTGATAAAAAAAAATATATATATATTTAAAATGACATACTTAAAAAAAATTAACACACAATTGGAAGGTCTATCTGAACACTTGGAAAAACGTTTATATTGAAACAATAAGACGACATTTTAACTGTCTACTTAAAATGGACCTGGAAAAATGACTGAGAGATTTAGATATGGCAACAATAATTAATTGTATTTATTTTCAATGCATGTCTATAGTGAGGGTAATTTTGTAGTGATTTTAGTTACTGCTTAGATCCTGTGTTTAGTTATGTATCACTAGAAACAAAGATATCTGACTTCATGGCGCTGGCTAGGTTACTTTCTGAGTTATTTATACAACGGGAAACGAGAGGACACGAGAGTCACCAAGAAGCTACATAATCCTGCACCACCGGGAGTGACAAGAGTGACGGAGGGAGTGTGTTTGCAACTTTCGCTGCAGACTGGAATGCTTGGACCAAGCGGTGCAATGGCAGAGCAAGAGATGGAAAGGAACAAAAATCAAACTGAAACAAAGATTTGATCTCTGTCCCTTTACAGGCTGTAAATAAGAAAATTCTCTCTCTCTCTCTCTCTCTCTCTCTCTCTCTCTCTCTCTCTCTCTATATATATATATATATATATATATATATATATATATATATATATATATATATATAGAGACGAGAGAGAGAGAGAGAGAGAGAGAGAGAGAGAGAGAGAGAGAGAGAGAGAGAGAGAGAGAGAAGGCTTACCAAGCAAAGTGTGTCACCAGCCTCACCTCAGTGACAGTTCGTGAGGCGCAGTGAGACGCAAGCATTTATCCTATACTGGTGTTTTTCCTCTCTCTCTCTCTCTCTCTCTCTCTCTCTCTCATTCACATGCATCTGGTTCGGATGCAATACTGCGCGTATCTTTAAGGAATCGAAACTAATTAGTGGGAATGAGGAATTGTGAACCAAATTCAGTTAATGTGAGGCAAGCGTTAAGTGTGGCTGGCTTGACAACACGAGGTAATGGTCGGTCAAAAAAAGCGTTCGAATATTCTCTCTAGGATAGAAATTAACCAAGTCACAGTTCATTCTCTTTGACTGGACTGAGGGCGACTACTACGTCATCATCTCGTCACAGGAATGTAAGATGTCCATTGGCTCCACCACACGCCTTAGACACACTGAAGCTTTATGCAGACCAGGCCAGTCAGATATAGACGAGCAGCTCATGCGTGCACAGCATGTGAGAAAGCGTGGTGAAGGACGTAGTATTGCAAAATTTGAAAATAAAGACTGTAAGAGAATTACAGTAGAAAGTGAAGACAGTCAAAAAAATTTAGTTTAGCATATACACCAATACTGTAGATGTCAGGAGATAACGGATCCTGAATAAAAAGAAAGTGACAAAGACAAGCGTGCATTCACAGTGGTGCCAGCAATCACAAGACTCACCTAGAATAGTCGCAGGAGCCGGACTTCAGGCGCAGGCGGGCGAGGTGGAGCTGCTCCTCATCCACATCGTCGTCGTCGTCGAGATCAATGTGGCGACGAAGGGCGAGGTCGAGATGATGGTCGCTGAGGGGAGTTACTCTCGGGAACCTCCCAGTGTGAGGCTCCGGGTCACTGATAGATTCTCCGACCTCGGAGTCTAACAGCACGAGAGTACCGAGCCGAGGTGACCTGCCTGGCTTCGGGCTTAGGCTGCGGCTGTGGGATCTTGGTCTGATCTGGGTGTGATCGCTAGTGGGTTTCGTGGAGGGCGCCGCGTTGTCTCCGATGACAGATGCACTTCTCGAGTTGCCATTCACATCCAGACGGCGGGAGTGCTTGCCCTTCAGCTCACTGGTCACGTCAGGCAGGCGTCGCCTCCAGTAATTGAAGCTGTTATATTTATGTACTATTTCGGCGTCAGCCCGCGCCCTGCCAGCCTTTCGGCTACCTTCCTGAGACTTGCCAGCGTCCCTGGGCCGCCGCGCCTCCCGCCCCGTCTCGTCACCGGCAGACAAACACTCCGCTGAGTCGTTAGGACGAATATTCCCCTCGAAATCTAGGTAGAGAGGCGCGGCTCCCCTCCCGTCGGGTTTGTTGTCATTGGTGGGTGACGTCACTGAGGGGAGGGGAGACCCCTCGTGCCCTCTGGAGGCCATCCTCCGAACTCCCTGGAAAATAAGTGACGCTATGAGATGATTTTCCTCGTTGTTCGCTGCGTGATACGGAGACTCAAGATGTGATATTAGACTGTTCAGAGATTTAAAATTATCAATACACAAACAATCCATTCCCGCCAGCAGCCTGAAGGCGGCTGCTGCCACACTGGACAGTGTGCGAGAGACACCAGCCAGAGACGTTATACTCTAATCAATTAGTAAAACATTACTCATTGTTTTTAATATTATTTTGCAAAAAGGAAATACAAATTTGCCTTAAGTTTAACAATTAAAAAGTGAATACGCGCTGAGCAACTCACGGAAAGGAGGGCGGAAGGAGACAGATCAATGAAGCGGCGACGCGGCGGCAGACTCAAACCCATAGATCTGCTGCTGCTGCTGGAGCTGTTGCTGCTCAGTCCGACGCCTGGAAGAAACACCGTGAGGTTACTGAGAGCGTGGTGTGGCAATGTTTGTAGAGCAGCCTTGCATAGACTCAGCCATGAAGCACTTCAGAATTGTAAATGCGTAAAAGCGTCATCCACGTGCACCGTCACTCTAGAAGGGTCATGGAGAGAGAGAAAGAGAGAGAGAGAGAGAGAGAGAGAGAGAGAGAGAGAGAGAGAGAGAGAGAGAGAGAGAGAGAGAGAGAGAGAGAGAGAGAGAGAGAGAGAGAGAGAGAGAGAGAGAGAGAGAGAGAGAGAGAGAGAGAGAGAGCATTTTCTCTGAAGGAACAATGCATAACCTTTTATGTCTGAAGTTTTCAACAAAAAAGCAAAAAAAGACAATAACGTCCCACACACGTGACGTCACCAGGAAGTCCTTAATGGGAACAAGATTACGTGCAGACGCTCAACCACCACCACCAAACAACAACGACAATGAGGAAGAGGAACGAAAAAAAAAAGAAAGCAGGTAGTAAAATGAGTCTAATCAACATGATCACATGGCAACACTTCCTGCAATCATTAAATACATGAATATGATCTACGTGAAAAAAAATAAAATAAAATAAACACGCTACATCAACAATACCTACAACACTAGTCACTGCAACACAACACACCGAACTCATTATACCAACACAAATCCCATCAGCTAGCAAGATGCCGCTACTAAAGGCACGTACGCACATACACTGAAGAAAACACAATAAAGGAAGCTGCAAAATGTGAGTCTTATACAAAGCGTACATCTGCCTAGATTCACCTAGCATCGTCTACCATGTATTTATATAATCTGTTTTTCAGGGTTCTTCACTGACTCGGCACCGACAACCTATTTACCGACCCCTATTTCAGTCATCTGCCACGAACTATAACTACCACCGCACACGTCACAACTCTCACGTTCACCTGTCTCCTCTACTCGCCCATCTACTGTACAATCCCCCTCACCGGCTGCCTCTTTGTCCCGTGCGAATCCCAAAACTCGAGGAATACAGATTTCATATCATGATATAATTATCATCTTGGTTAAATAGGTCAATCTCCCACGGCGGCCACTCAATGTGCAGTAAACAAGCCACTCTTCATTTGGTTCCCTACCATTCAGCAACATCTTTTTATCAGTCTTGCTTTACAATCAATCAAAGAAGCATTAACTCATCCTACACTCAACTCAGTTATCACTATTATGAAACACCAATCACTGCTGCTAACGATACTTCTGTGAGCACCACATGACTCCTATGTCAACTCCTTCTGTCAACAAAATTAAGAATTTAAACGGAAATATTGACAGAAACGCTCTTTGGTGATAGAGTGAGGGGAATGAGTCACGAGAAATGCCATAGATCAGCGGTGATAACAGAAACATTGCATGTCAACGCTATAGCTGGAAAGCACCTAACCAATTAATGACGCACATTAGTCGTACAGGTGTGCTCAGGGGTCGATTAACTTTCTACTCTTACTTTCACGTAATTTTGCACTTCCTCTTAACTTGGAATATTCTTTGATAAGTTGATTCTTCTCTAACAGAATCTAACAGCTGATGACTTCTTAACGACTTGAGGTCGAAGAAAATGTTGAAGACCGTGGAAGTAACTGCGATACTGACTGTGATTGCCCTTGGTACTCATGCCGACTGTCACTGTGCCGGCCAACCTCACACCTGCGTCCACATAACCAGTAGCACCTCCCAGTGTCTTTGTGTTCACCTACTCGGCCACCCTGTACTGTCACTGTCAGCCAGTCAGACTCGTTATCTCAATAGCACGACAGGAAGAGACATTTTATTCCCGCACAAAGCCTTCACAACGCTGCCACCTCCGCCCTTCCGCTGCCAAAACACAGATCATCACCCACAACACCAGCTTCCGTTTCTCCGAGGATCATGTTGTGACGTCTCCTTACACATAACGCTCTCCATCGTCACCCCTATTAGTCACTCAGCCACCACAAGGCACGCGAGTACCGCCACTGATTGATGCTGTCATTCCTTGATTAGATACTCTATTTAAAAAAGCATGGCAAACTCGTGTTGTTGGTTTTTTATACTGAAAACCATATGATACCAGCTTATCCAAATAAAAAGTAATCTGATCTGCAATAAAATAATGGTTTGCAAGAGAGATATAGTAAATCCACAATACGTTTTAAAACGAGACTGGAATACGAAAGTTAATCAGTGAGAGCAGCATTCATAGGCGGTGCTGTTGTGGGCTATCTGGTAGCAATATTACTGTGCTAGAGGTGGTAACACGGCACAGATCGTTTCTTGCTTCACGTCCATCCTACACGTCCTGTTCTGTGCCTCGGAACATACTCTTCATGAACCTTTGATTTGCAGGTTCGTATTCTGAAACGATTTGCTCTCATTATGAATATTTTCAAAGACCACAGAGATGATTAGTCGGGTTTTCAAGATTGTTCCTGTTTTTAATGACGTAAAGCGTTGTTAATCTGTGACATAATCAATAGAAACATCCTGAAAAAAGTGAAACATTAACAGGAGCCTTTTCAAATTAGACGGAATGTGAAAAAGTAATGTTTCACAATATGGTCCAAGTCTCATCCCATTAATCCCTCACCTCTCCCACACGTAATAAAATCCACAACAAGAAAATCCCACGCTATACACCAATCAACCAAGACTCCACTATAGCATAAAACTTTCCAACTAAACAAAAGAGCATCGCATTACAGCAACACATACAAGTAACAAAAGAGACTAACAACAATCATTGGAGAGTGAACGGTACATTTTTCCCCTTCCTGTAACGCTTTCCTTGTGTTACCTTAGTCCCCCAAAGGAGCAGCGTCACCCACCAGACCTGATGCTGCTGAAACTTATTGCCCTTGACTCTTCCGTCTCCTTACAGGCACAAGTAAGTCATGTTCTAATTAATATTCACACAGACAGCAAATAGCAAGTTTTCCTATGATGGTTGGCACAGAGAGAGAGAGAGAGAGAGAGAGAGAGAGAGAGAGAGAGAGAGAGAGAGAGAGAGAGAGAGAGAGAGAGAGAGAGAGAGAGAGAGAGAGAGAGAGAGAGAGAAACATTTATTTATTTAGAGCCAAGTCATTTTACATACTGGAGAGAGAGAGAGAGAGAGAGAGAGAGAGAGAGAGAGAGAGAGAGAGAGAGAGAGAGAGAGAGAGAGAGAGAGAGAGAGAGAGAGAGAGAGAGAGAGAGAGTAGTAGTAGTAGTAGTAGTAGTAGTAGTAGTAGTAGTAGTAGTAGTAGTAGTAGTAGTAGTAGTAGTAGTAGTAGTAGTAGTAGTAGTAGTAGTAGTAGTAGTAGTAGTAGTAGTAGTAGAAGCAGTAGTAGAAGCAGTAGTAGTAGTAGTAGTAGTAGTAGTAGTAGTAGTAGTAGTAGTAGTAGTAGTAGTAGTAGTAGTAGTAGTAGTAGTAGTAGTAGTAGTAGTAGTAGTTTTTTTTACGTAGGGAAGAGGGCCAGCCAAGGGCAAAAAAAAAAAGAAATTTAGAAAAAGGCCCACTTGAGCGCTGGCTCTCCAAAGACTTCAAAAAGTGCCAAAACCGTCAGCCAGAATTAGGGGAGCAAATGCCTCGATACCTCCCTCTTAAAAGAAGACAAGTTGTAGGAATTCGGAAATACAGATGCAGGGAGGGAGTTCCAGAGTTTACCAGTGAAAGGGATGAATGATTGAGCGTACTGGTTAACTCTTGCATTAGAGAGTTGGACAGAATAGGGATGAGAGGAAGAAGAAAGCCTTGTGCAGCGTGGCCGCAGGAGGAGGGAGGCATGCAGTTAGCAAGATCAGTAGAACAGTTACCATGAAAATAGCGATAAAATATAGAAAGGGATGCAACATTTCGGCGGTGAGAAAGAGACTGAAGACAGTTAGTCAGAGGAGGGAGTTGATGAGACGAAGAGCTTTCGATTCCACCCTATCAAGCAAAGCTGTGTGACTGGAACCCCCAAACATGCGAAGAGTACTCCATACAGGGACGGATAAGGCCCTTATACAGAGTAAGCAGTTGGAGGGGCGAGAAAACTGTCGGAGACGCCTCAGAACACCTAACTTCATAGAAGCTGTTTTAGCAAGAGATGAGATGTGAAGTTTCCAGTTAAGATTATGAGCAAAGGACAGACCGAGGATATTCATTGTGGAAGAGGGAGACAGTTGAGTGTCATTGAAGAAGAGGGATAGTTGTCTGGAAGGTTGTGTCGAGTTGATAGATGGAGGAATTGAGTTTTGAGGCATTGAAAACTACTAGATTTTCTCTGCCCCAATCGGAAATCTTAGAAAGATCGGAAGTCAGGCGTTCCGTGGCGTCCCCGCGTGATCTGTTGATTTCCTGAAGGGTTGGACGTCTCTGAAAGAACGTGGAAAGATGTAGGGTGGTATCATCAGCGTAGGAGTGGATAGGGCAAGAAGTTTGGTTAAGAAGGTCATTAATGAATAATAGAAAGAGAGTGGGTGACAGGACAGAACCCTGAGGAACACCACTATTAATAGGTTTAGGAGAAGAACAGTAGCCGTCTACCACAGCAGCAATAGAGCGGTCGGAAAGGAAACTTGAGATAAAGTTGCAGAGAGAAGGATAGAAGCCGTAGGAGGGCAGTTTTGAAATCAAAGCTTTAAGCCAGACTCTATCAAAAGCTTTTGATATGTCTAACGCAACAGCAAAAGTTTCACCGAAATCTCTAAAAGAGGATGACCAAGACTCAGTAAGGAAAGCCAGAAGATCACCAGTAGAGCGACCTTGACGGAAGCCATACTGGCGATCAGACAGAAGATTGTGAAGTGACAGATGTTTGAGAATCTTCCTATTCAGGATAGATTAAAAACTTTAGACAAGCAAGAGATTAAAGCTATAGTAGTAGTAGTAGTACTAAAGACTAATAAGAAAACACAGCAAAATAACAAACAAACAACAACAGCTACAAAAACAACAACAGCAACTGCAACAACAACAACAACAACAACAACAACAACAACAACAACAACACAGAAGAAAAGGAGAAAGAAAAAAAAAGAAAAATGGATAGCGGTAAAACGTAAATAAAGGGAAGGTACAGGAATGACAACTAGAAGACGACGAATCCAGCAAACAAGAGGAAAAGAAGAGAACAAGGTGAACAACAGAACAAAATATGGGAAACGAAAAGGAAATAAAAGGAAGGAATGACGGAACAACATTACAGGACGACAAGGGGAAAAGGAAAGAGGAGAAGGAGGATAATGATGATGATGATGACGATGATGATGATGATGATGATGATGATGATGAGGAGGAGGAGGAGGAGGAGGAGGAAGAAGAAGAGGAAGAGGAAGAGGAAGAGGAAGAACAGAAAGGAATACAAAGGAGGTCCAAACAGCAACAGACCCTGAAGTCTTACTAGGAGGAGGAGGAGGAGGAGAAGCGACCAAATAGGGAGAGAGGAAGGAAGGGTGAGGGTTGGGCATAAGGATGAAAGGAAGCGCGCACACACACACACACACACACACACACACACACACACACACACACACACACACACACACACACACACACACACACAGACAGAGAGAGAGAGAGAGAGAGAGAGAGAGAGAGAGAGAGAGAGAGAGAGAGAGAGAGAGAGAGAGAGAGAGAGAGAGAGAGAGAGAGAGAGAGAGAGAGAGAGAGAGAGAGAGAGAGAGAGAGAGAGAGAGAGAGAGAGAGAGAGAGAGAGAGAGAGAGAGAGAGAGAGAGAGAGAGAGAGAGAGAGAGAGAGAGAGAGAGAGAGAGAGAATTTTGCATCACCTGTAAGGGAATGACGGATTACAACGTGATAAATTCCAACAAACAATTCATAAACAAGAAAAAAATGTCTAACTTATCAAAAAAAGAAGAAAAAAAAAGATACACAGAGAAAGCACATCCACAAAATAACATGGTACACAAATCAAGCCTATGAAAAATACCTAATTAATTAATGAAAAAATGGATATTCAGTCAATGGTAATCAAAAAACTAGAAAAAAAAAAGAACTGACTCTACTGCACTTAAAAGCAAAGGAAAGAAAAAAAAAGAATAAGCTCATGAGGAAAGCAAACATAAATATAGCACATCACTACACAACACAGCGGTAGAGAGAGAGAGAGAGAGAGAGAGAGAGAGAGAGAGAGAGAGATTCAGACTTAGATTACAAGCTCAGAACGGTCTCTCTCTCTCTCTCTCTCTCTCTCTCTCTCTCTCTCTCTCTCTCTCTCACACACACACACACACACACACACACACACACACACACACACACACACACACACACACACATGGGTATCTGATTCGTGCTCTTTGCCAGTACAATTTTATCATGCACAGAAGAAAAAAAGATGAGATGGAGAGAAAGAAGTGGAGGAGGAGGAGAAAGAAGTGGAGGAGGAGGAGGAGGAGGAGGAGGAGGAGGAGATCAGTGTCATTTAGAGTCGAAGATAGGGTGACATGGAGGTCTTCAATAAGGTCGTGGAAGAGGCGAAAATATGATGGCAAAAGGAGGAGGAGAAAGAGGGAAGAGGGAAGAAAGAAAAGAAGGAAGGGAGGAGGGAAGGGAGGAAGTGGGGAAGACGTATTGAGGGAGACCCATGAGTGGTGCAGAGGAAGGGAAAGGAGCCGCAGAGAAAATATGAAGAGACAGAAACACGCCATCAACACACCGCGGGCTCACCCTAACTAGCAACTCGCATGACCCCGCGGGGCGGCCTTGGTCATGGCAAGCGGGAAAAGGAGAAAATGAAGAAGATTGGGTTGAGGGGGAGGAGGTAAGGATGTGTGTCAAGCATTATTATATACATGCAGGATGGCCGGCCACTTTCTAGCAACTCGAAGAGCAGGTCAACCAGAGCACTGTGGCGGGGCTGCAAGGTCTTCGTCGCCGGAGTGTGTGGGGTCAGGGGTGGGGACGCAGGCTTAAGAGGGGCGGGGTAAAAGGATGGGACGCCATGCAGGAGGCTACGCTGCACACTGACGCCACACAATGCTTCATTACTCTTTCTGGAGGTCCTCTCGGCGACCTCTGGCTTCTCTGGCTGCGGCTTCTTGCTCCTGCTGTCAGTGCGGCTCAGCATGATTTTGGGTAACCGCATCCGTAGCTTGGCTCCATCCGTCTGTTTGGCGGCTGAACTGCTGGTGGTGGTGACTTCACCGGATGTACGGCGAGCGGTGGGTATGGAGGAAGTGGCTCGACCATCGCGTATCTTGCTGTCAGGTCGAAGCTTTAAGGTCTGGTCACTCACCGGAGACACACGGCGGGAAGCAAGCCTTCCTTCACTTGTCTTGAGGCCCATGTTGCCCCGCCGCGTGACGCTTTTTGTGTCTACGATTTCAGTGTTTCGGCGGATGAGTCGCGCCAGACGGCTTTGAGGTTGTCGGCTTGGCGGCGGGGCCTTCGAGGAGTGATCATCTCCATCTCCCTCTAGTTCCTCACGTGTCTTTGAACTTGAAGTGCCCTTCTTATCAGCTGTTAATGCTCTAGTACTTGAAACACGACCTTGAAGACGCGAGGCTGAGGATACCGATCCAGTGAGTGAGCTGGTACCTAGCCTGGGCCGTGCCTCCGGGATAAAGGTTTTTTCTCGTCGGCGAACTTCAAGAGGCTTGGCTTCAGTCCTCCGCACTGCTGTGGATGTGTCACTGGTGGCTACCTTCCCCTGGCATCGTCACTCCTGTGAATGGGACTAGTTCTGGGGACGCTCCGAATCGTGACTGAGGTGTTGTGTCTGGTGAGGCCGCCAGGACGCTGAGTGAAGGAGGGTCTGGTGGAGCTTGTCGGCGTTGGACTTTTTCTCAACCTGGTAACACTTTCACCGGTCAGTGTCGACGGTGACTTGCTAAGACTGCTGCGAGGAGACACAGACTTCCTGGAGGGAGGAATTTTAAGTTTTGGAATCCCCGTGTCTTGTCGGCGGAGGCGAGGCTTTGCTGAGGCATCGTGACCTTGCCTATCCCTGGATGGAGCTTTGATGACTGCGGCTGTGGCACTCCTTGTCCCTAATCCTCTTCTAATAGGGATACTTCCTTTTCCACTAGGACGACCTGGTGTGCTAGGGTTTTCTGGCGTCGCTTCGGCAGCTAGAGCTTTCCTAATCAGAGGCTTCTCGGCAGCTACCTTGGAGGATCTGGGAGGCACTGGGGAAGCAGACTCGCCCTTCGCAGCTCGAGTTAACAAGGGCGAGGCAGTCTCGACCTTGGCGGCCCTGGGAAGCATGGGTGAGGCGGCAGCGCTGCCCGGTTCAGGAGTCTCTGTTCCGGGCCGGCGCACAGTATTGCTGCAGTGGAAACAGTTATTACCCCCCTTCTATGCCGACCCTCGGCCGCTGTTGTGAGGGTTCAGCCTCATAGTATAGGCTACACACACACACACACACACACACACACACACACACACACACACACACACACACACACACAGAGGCGCGAGCGTGCACTTTGTTAAATTGCTGTCTACAGTTATAACCATTACTGCTGCTGCTATTTATATCATTATGCTGCTGCTACTACTACTACTTCTACTACTACTAATAATAATAATAATAATAATTCTTGTACTTGTACTACTACTACTACTACTACTACTGCTGTTATCATTACTACTACTACTACTGCTACTATTACTATTCATACTACTATACTTCTACTACTATTACTACTACTATTATTACTATTCATGCTACTACTTTAACCATATTACGACCACCAGCACCACTTCCTTCTCATGTACCTACGTTCTTTCTGGACAGTGTATGAAGCGATATCCAAGAAGCACCAGATGTAGTATGTTTGCCAAACAAAATATGATACTCGATCATACAAATAGACTTCACAGGACTTTGATTTGCGGCTTCCTTTCCGTTAAATCAGCCTCTTACGGATTAGGACTTTCCGAAACTGTGCGAATCTCTCTGAATGACGTGTGCGAACCTCTGTGAATGAAGCTTGCATAGGGAGAAACTGATACTGTACGTGTTGTGGACTGCCTAACTATTAATCCACCAGCTGACAACGCAAAATAACAGCACTGTTATAGAAATTATACCAGCGTCATACCTTTATTAGTGCAGCATTCTACATTTACTGATTATAATACAAAACTAGGAACAAGTTATAAGCAGTAGATGAAGTGTGTCGTCATGCCGCGAGGGAAGAGCACGGGGTGGATAATCGTCATGCTCTGGGTACGAAACTTTTCTTTCTCCCATAAGAACTCCTCGATACTGATCCAATACAGTCAGTTCGATACAAAACATCACAATTTACACAAGCATCATTTCTCCCAGCGATGTACGATAGTGTAGCACCACTGTACACCACTCCCAAGACTTCCTAGTGAGCAGTGCCTTTTTCTTCCATCCTTTCTATTAGTGGCTGTGAAAGCAGAACAGTGGTTGTACTTTCTTTAACCTTTTCACTAATAAACTATATCTCATATATTCACTTAAACCTCCATTAAGCTCTTATTTCTGTATTATTCCTTTGAAAAATTTTGGTAGCCTGAAAAAATATAAATTAGTTTTAGTCTGTTTTCTGAGTAACATGACAAGCTTCTCTTCTAGTGTTCTGAAAAATTTGTAGCCTAAAAACAAATTACTTTCTGATAAACAATGCAAGGATTTTTTTTATCTTTTACTAATTTATTTGATTATCATTTTTTTAAGAGCTTTGAAAGTTGACAAAAGACAGCTAGCAGTGAAAACGTAACAATTCCTGAGTTAGTCGTCTGTCACACGTCATCCTTACATCTCATCTTTCCCTCCTTCCATCACTTGATTTCCTCATGCCAAACATTTACTTCGTACTGCTTAATAATAATGCGTTCCACTACTACCTCGTCATTCCTATCGTTCTCTATTCAGCCTTCACTTGTCCTTGCGCCACGATATTGTCGATAACAATGTAGGGAAAAGCAACCATTCTTATAAGAATGGTATGCTTATATGTGTGTGCGTGCGTGTCTACGTGTGCGTGTGCGTGTGCTACATCTGTCTTCTGGATAATGTGCTGGTCCGCATTCTTAAACGCTTTGTTCTCTCATCACGTAGGTCACAGATTAGTTAGGTTTTCATGGATATTCTTCCCACTGAAGATGCAGAACATTAAACTGTCACAATGAGTATATACTCGAACCTTAGCCTGGTAAATAGCACGTAAGAACATCATGTGTGTGTGTGTGTGTGTGTGTGTGTGTGTGTGTGTGTGTGTGTGTGTGTGTGTGTGTGTGTGTGTGTGTGTGTGTGTGTGTGTGTGTCTTTACTTTTCGATCACAAGGCGTGAAACAAGTAAGGTTATTGCCACACCTTGACAAACGAGGAAGTGCTATCAATCTTATCTATTCCTTATCTGTGTGGGGCGTCAACGCAGCCTGACTTGGCATCAACGTAACCCGCATGATGGGAAACACACTGATAGTTGTGTGATTCAGTCCCAGCAACAAACCATAAATACCCAGTCTAAGTAAGTAGCTACGTAGGCACCGATCTAATATGACTCTGATGAAATGACAGTGCAATTAGAACAGATAATAAATTGCATTGTATAATTAAAAATATCAGTTTACAATCCTGTTGCAAAAGTAAAGAGGTTAAACCTTCCCCATCCATTCAGCAAACATAATTGTATTAATTATAATTTGTCCAATGAAATAAATTTCTTTGACATTTACAAACACATACTGTGTAACTACGTATTCCGCGAGTGCTGCTTCGTCTGCAAGTTTTAGTTTATCTTTACTAAGCCAAACATCGAAACTGAGATGAAATTTTACCTCTCCCTGACAAGTGGTCGGGGACGAAAGTAACGGTAAAAAGTGTTCAGTAGAATCGCGCTGGTGGGTAAGTTCTGTCGACCCTCCAAATATGTCTCTAGTATCCTACGTTCTTCGACTTCAAGCTCTCAACACCATTACTTCTCTGATCTGTGCACTCACACTGCTGCTGACCTGAACTACACTCACAGTTCTTGCTTGCAGGCAGTTTATGTTCTGAGTTGGAGAGCAACTCGTACTTAAGTTTATGAAGGTTATGACTACTCATACTGCTGTTGCTGCTGACATCGCTACTATCACTAATGTACGTACGTACTTTATTTACACACACACACACACACACACACACACACACACACACACACACACCTATGCACCTTCAGCATTGCAACTCCAACAACAGTCTGATGTTAACACAAGCAGTAATCTGTTCATCTAACTAATCCACACACGCGCTGCAACAAACACGTAAACAAGACAAGAGAAATAATAATAATAATAATAATAATAATAATAATAATAATAATAATAATATAGTCAGGATGCTAATCATAATAATAGTAATGTTAAGGGCAAAAGATAGGTATAAGCTCCAATGGTGTACACACGGTGCGTCGTTGCCTATTGCACACCTCATCCTCCCACAGGCAGACCACACTAGACACACGTACCGAAACTTGATCTCCAAGTCTTGCTTGGCTGCCTTGTACTTCTGGATGGTGCCCTGAATATATTGTTCGTATTTCTTCTTGTCCACGGCTGTCACTTCCATCTTGCTGGCTGAGGGAAAAAGGAGGAATCTCGGGATAGAGTATTAGTGACGCGGCACCTTCAGGATTTTGATGACTAAGCTGCAGAAACGCCTCGATGGCACTTTATGTAATTTCAACCTTCATTTCCTATTGGTTCTTTTCTTTTTTCTTGTTCCACAAATACTCCCATCGTTATTTCATCTTCTCTTATCACGCTGTTATATTTGTTAAAAAGAAATACACATTGGCACATTAATATAAGATTTTTACAACACTTATTTCACATTTCTTTGCTTCACTGGGATCACTCAGCACCATTTCCCGGTGCCTCATGTCCTTGCCCAACGCTCCAGCCACCGATGCTCCGAGCAGCAACACGGAACATCGCAATCTGTATAAGCTTTCAGAGCACCTTCTCAACACAACATACAAAACACAGAACAAATCGCGTTCTCTGCCGCCACAATATGCTGCGATCTAATCTTTTCTTTTCTAGAGCAGTGATGAACGCGATGGTCACTTTTTATCGTGATCGTGCCGCGTAGAGCCAATGCCACTGTCTACAACGTTTCTTGACTGGGCGACGAGAAGAGGACGACTGAGTCGGACTGACTGACTGCTGGCCGCTCACGCCTCCCGCCGCCCCCACTCCACAACTTATCGCTCACTACTGCACCTTCACTTGCACACTGCAGAGGCATTATGATATTCGTCACGCATTATTTTGCTTCCTCTTTCCTCATTAATCACAGAAGACAGGAAGAGAAATGTAATACGTACCTTGTTGCAGAGCACTGTTGTTTGTAAATTTTGTTGACCTACATTTCATCCACACCGTAATTGATGTAATTTTGTGGCGTTAAAAAAAAAATCATCTTTTCGTTGAAAAAAATCAAATTTACCCACAATTCGTTCTTTTTTCTCACCGCCAATGAAAAATAATTACCTATGAAATGTCGCATCTCAATAGATATATCCGAAAATTTGTGGAAAAGAAGTGAAGTGGTCACACTGAGTTGCCAAACAGGGCATTAGCGTGGGTGAACCACTCCTAGCTGGATCTGTGTTCAGCTCGGCGCGCCCTGAAAACGCAATCTGTTAACAAAGTAGTGTGACAGGAAGGAAAGTTATTTCATCTTCTCTTATCACGCTCCGTCCTATTTGAGTTGAAGATTAGTGTTCGAGGAGGTCACACTTGAAGTTGCTGGGACATGGAACAAGTGGAGGCCGACTTTTTACTAGCTTCCTTCTTCCCTCAGGCCCAACCACCTGAATGCAGATGAGTGGGCGTAACTTGCCTTGGCTGAATTCCGGTCGATTATCGAAATTTACTAGTCATGTTCTTATGGTAATGATTTTCACTCTAATCCAGATGTGGGCAAACTACGGCCCGTCAAAGGAATTCATGCGGCCCGACAAATGTTAGTAAATTTGAAAGAGCAAGTGAATAAACAACGCCAAATAGTATTGTGAGCAGTTAATTTTCTTCCCGCAAATGTGCACGTGTGTGAGAGTGGCTTTTTCTTTAGAAGCTTCTTATTTTGTATTTTAAATTTTAATGATTTTGGGTTAATATAGTATGCAGTCCCGTACGATTGTGATTTTTTTTATGTGCACTAGCACTGAAAAGTTTGCCCACACCTGCTCTAATCTAATCTGAATACGTTAACAATGTGTCATTAATATAGTTACTAATTACTAAATGTTTTGAATAATTATGATAATTATCAGCTTGAATTTGTTGGAATTCAGTGGAAAAGAACTGTTTACAATGACTGAGAATAAATATTAAATGTAGACACCCTCATGCAGGCTGCAATGGAAGACTGACGTATCAGAAGGGAACGAAGCCAGCCTGTATCCAGTAACAACTCCATTGCTGGATTTCTTACCATCACCATCACCTCCGAGAAGAACATTAATTGGGTATCAATATCATGAACAATAAAGATTCACATCTTATTTTTTATTGTGTATACATATAGTGTACATAGTATGTTCATGATCAATTTAACCATTATTTTTCACTACCTAAAATCAAACGGCTCACGGCTTTATTACCTAAGTTTCTAAAACCTCTTAAGAAATTAAAAGGAAGAAAGAGGAAGGGACAAATGCAGGAAGAAGCTAGGAAAAAAAAAAAAAAGCGCGGAATGAAGAAACTGATGCAAAAGCACGCACGCGTCTCTCACCTGTTGGTTCACATGTTTCGAAGCTGATTCGTTTCATTTCATACCTTCACATCCTTGATATTAGAGAGAGAGAGAGAGAGAGAGAGAGAGAGAGAGAGAGAGAGTCTATTTAAGACTAAACAATATCTTACTTTTAGTCACATGTAATTACTGGTAAAGTACTTGTGTTTGAGATGTGAAATAAAGAGTACGACTATACATTAATAAGTACCCATAGGAGGAGCTTTTGACCATTAACAGATACAATATTATGTCCGAAGTTACACACACACACACACACACACACACACACACACACAAAAAAAAAAAAAATCGTATATTGTTAACTATATTTAGAACATGCAATAATAGATTACCAGTAAATGTTGGTAGATACACAGGTGTAAACAGAGAAGAGCAGATATGTAATATGTGCAATGAAAATGCAATAGCAGACAAATTTCATGTGTTACTTAAATGTTCAAATGAAGATTTTGTAAGGTGGAGAGATATGTATGTACCAAGTTATTACACAGTCAGACCAACAATATTTGAGTCTGCTGAGTTGTTGCAAAATACAAATGTAAATATTCTCACAAAGTTATCTGTGTTTACAAGGTTAGTAATGAGTAACTTTAGGTAAATAATGAGTATGGTGGATTATTGATGTTATTTTATCTCGCTTTGTTATTTTCTGTTTAGAAACATTGTATGTCCTTCATTATCTTTATGGTTATTCTTATTATTATTCTTGTTACTGTTTGTTTACTACGAAGCTGTGCTCCATACTTTACTTGTGAAGTCTGAACATAATAATAAATATTCTATTATATTCTATTCACACACACACACACACACACACACACACACACACACACACACACACACACACACACACACACTCACTCACTCACTTTATTTTCTATGTTTGTAGGTTGATTACAAGTTGTCACTATTATTGTTATTGTTATTACTATTATTATCATTATTGTTACTATTATTATTATTATTATTATTATTATTATTATTATTATTATTATTATTATTAATTATTATTATTATAATTATTATTATTATTATTATTATTATTATTATTATTATTATTAGTAGTAGTAGTAGTAGTAGTAGTAGTAGTAGTAGTAGTAGTAACAGCATCATCATCGTCACAACTATTTACCCTTCTTATGAATGACGTGCATCCCTTCTCAATAGGTCAGCACGAGTTTGCACGTTTTATATTATCGTAAATACAAAAAATATCTTTAAAGTGTGTGTGTGTGTGTGTGTGTGTGTGTGTGTGTGTGCAGCGAGGCTAGGGCGCGGCTATACTAGTCATCGCGGCGCCCAACTGATCCGTGTCTTGTTCGCTGCGTCACACTCCCGTCCCAGCTCTAGCACCTGCCATCCCTGCCCAACCCGTCCCACCCACCATCCAAACCCCCGTCCTGTCCTGCCTAAGTCTGAACAGACCAAACATACCGATCACTGCAATGGTATACATTATTGTGCAGGATGCAGCGTCATAGCCTAGTTTCAGTAAACATTATTGCTATTGTCATTTCTACTGTTGGTCTAATCACTGTTGTGATTGTCTTTGTTATTGTTGTTGATGATGCTACTGTTAGTTGTTGTTGTTGTTGTTGTTGTTGTTGTTGTTGTTGTTGTTGTTGTTGTTGTTGTTGTTGTTTTTGTTGTTGTTGCTGTTGCTGGTGCTGGTGCTGCTGTTGTTGCTTATGCTGTTACTCTTGTTGATGGTGGTGGTGGTGTCCTTTTGCACTGGGAGTGACCCTTTTGTTAAGTTAATCCGTCTTTGCGTTTTCATCAGAAATTGCTTATTGACAGAGACATCCTTCAAGCGCCTCCCCAGTGCCTCGATGGTGTCCTGGCGGCAGTGCAGCAGCACCAGGTAATAAGTGGCAGGTAACATCATGAAAGCGACAGTGGTCCACAGTACCGTCGGGTCAGCTAGACTGAGAAGTATCGTCCTGGGGCATGGAAAATATTGTGACATCAATGACGCTGAAACGAACTATTGATGGTTAGTATCATTGCTGTACAACATGCTGGGAGCTATCCTTTTTCTTTATTTAGGTATTGTTATTTTTAAAGCCTTGATGACAACTGTAATTTTATCTTACCTGAGCCACGTCCAGACCCCATCCATCACACACAAGGAGTACGTGAAGGCATCACAGGCACCTTCGAGTCCTCGGAAAGGTCCGCAGCCAAGGGAAGGCCGCAAGAAAACCAACACAGCAATAGCGTGGGCAGCACCAGCGACCCAGGCTACCGTTAACACCACCATGAACATGGCGGAAGAGCGGGACACTTGGATGACATGTGTAGCAGGTCGGGAGGCTAGCAGTGCCGCCGCCATCTCTAATAGCCACATCACCAGCAGAGATGCAAACACCAGCACCGGTACTAGCGGCGCCACGGGCACGCTCAACCAGCATAGCGTCTGCAACGATAGCACGTCCAGCACCTTCTCTGATACATCGAATGTTGGCAGATATGTGTCATTGCATAGAGCGCATGGGATCGTCAGAATCCTATAGACAAGCAGCAGTAACATCCTCACTATCCTCATCAGGAAGTCCCACACCACTTGAGCGTACAGCTTTTGACCAAGCGCCGTTTCCCAGCATGGCGTGTCGCTGCGACATGAAGAGTTGTGCCCACTCATGCTCAGCTGGGATACCACGAGCGTACCGATAGAGATGAAACGAAACGTGGCATTGCGGAGGATGAAGAGCAACAACGTAACTCGACTACTGTATTCCTCTATTGAGCCCAGCGAGGACAGCAGTGGCGGCAGCACTAGCCCCAGCAACCACACAGTCAGGGTGTCCAAGAAGCTGAGAAAAACTGTGCCATATCTTCCAGCCGAGGGTCATTTAAGTTTATGCTTTCTATCAGTGCCACACTGTGTTTGGCGACCAATACGATTACCAAGCATCCTGCTGCCACCACCAGACAGATCACACAGTTTACCACGATTCTCTTGATGTGCAGCCTTGCCATTTCGGAAGGAGTCTTGCAATTTTTACCTCGTTGAAATTCATCTTCGTCAAGAGCAGCACGAATTTCAGTTCTCAGAATTCTTTGCTTTGTTGTTATGAAGTGTTTGTCTGTAAGAGAGAAATCATACCCGCAGAAGACCATCTTCGAAAAAGTGAGGCCCCCCGAAACAAAGGCATTGTAGCGAAGCCACTGACCCACTCGTGTCAATACGGTCACTAATGACACAGCGAACACGGATCCCACAGCTGTCAAGTGAACAGACGCCCATGGGTACCAAGAGTTGTGCAAGGTGGCAGGGTAGCATCCCAGGAAGAGTGGCGAGTACTCCACAAATCCCTTGCCCAGCAGTACTTGTGACACGAGGGGAGGAGTAGAAAAGCTGTCTTGGTTGTGCTTGCTGAAGTAGATTACGGAGCACTTCTGTACCTGTACATAAAATACAAAAACAAGGTACAGTTTCAAAAATTGTTTTGTGTGCGTGTGTGTGTGAGTGTGTGTGTGTGTGGGCGCGTGCGCACACACACACACACACACACACACACACACACACACACACACACACACACACAAAGGTAGTTTTGTTCCACGCATTGTCGGTACCTAATAGGACTGTACAATACATTAGTTACTGCTTACAACAGTGACACATGGAACCTTCCCTCCTGCTGAAAATTTGCCTACATTCAGCCTGTTCCTAAAACTAGTGACGGCTCTAATCTTCCAAATTTTCCGGTTTTTTAAAGTTCTTAGTTTGTCCTTAAAGAGAAGAATTTTTTTTTTCATAAACATCTATCACTTCACAACCTTATATCTCATCGGCAGTTTGCGTTCCGTCTTGACCGCTGTATTGGAGATCTGGGCTTTCCTTAGCGAAACGTTAGCTTTGGCTTTAAATATCAAAGTTTTTATTCTTTTTATGAAGTCTGGCACAGAGTTTTTTTTTTTTTTAATTACTTTCCTACGGGTTCCATCTTTTCTCTGTAACTTTATGTTTTCTTTTTGACAGTTCTATTGCTACTGTATTAAACGGCCACTGTTCTAATTCTATCAACATTGTTGTTCCTTAGAGTTCTGTCCTTTCATCCACATTTTTTCTAATTTCATCAATGATCTACGTTGATGATATCAACCTGCACTTTTTTCACACCATTGCTTAGACGTCCAGTCATTAAGAAATTCACGCAAGGAAACCACAGAACTTCCGATTTCTGATCCCTCTAAACTTCTGATAAGGCCAAGGAAATATAGTATTGTTCAATATCCTAAGAATTCAATTCCTTGATATATTAACTCGACATAACCTTCAAATAACTACCTCCTCTTCTTCATTAACACTCGACTATCTTCATTTTCTGTAATGGACATCATCTGTCTGTTCTTTACTAATAAAAGAAACTGGAAACTTCACTCTTTGTGCATGTTGTAGGTTTTAAATAATAGTATTTATGTCCTTTGTGGCAAATATACTTTCGAGTACTAAGAGAAAACACAATTGTCATACTATGTGATGTACTACAGTAGATATGTGTGTTTCTGTAAGTATGTAGCACCGTAGGTACTTCCTAGTATGATTGCCACAAACACGAATGATGTGGGCACTTTACAAAGGTGAGGAATAAAAGTAGTTGATAATTAGAAACTAAATAAGCTAGAAAAAAGTCCATGATACCTGGAAGGTTTTCGATTTTTTTCTCATGAGCGTAATTCAGGACAACGCAGCAGCCCTGCACTTCGCTTGAAACGCAACTTACCCAGAGGGAAACTCTCTCCACCTCTCAACACACGGATATAAACACGTCTGTTTGAATATCGTAAATCAAATTCAATTAATTGTGCAGAAGGTTGGTGACTTATCTAGACCAGATATTACCATGTTGTTGTCGAAGGTGGGTTCAAAGTAGAAGCAGAACCTCTTGTCGGTAGGACTAGAAGGGAGAGGGGCGAAGGAGTTAGAGGGAGACCTGTAGTCAGAAGCATTAGGAGTACGTGCCTTCCAGCCGGCCATCACTAAATCACTGTACTTGTCTTTTAGAATGACTTCCGTGACGAAAGGTAATCCAAATGTGCACAACATGAGCACGCCGATGACAAAGTTAAGAACCAAAAGATCCCCAATGAAGTTGAAGACCGCCACGCCGCTCGCCCCAAACCGACCATTGATCTTGCGTGTTAGAACATTGCCGAACTGAAAGGTAAGGATAGTGTTACAGATTTGTTGTTTCATGATAAACACGTAACACACACACACACACACACACACACAGAGAGAGAGAGAGAGAGAGAGAGAGAGAGAGAGAGAGAGAGAGAGAGAGAGAGAGAGAGAGAGAGAGAGAGAGATTTACTACATACCTGCATTGACATCATTTTCCTGGTTATCCTATTTCTCATAATTATCATCCTCTGGTGCAGTTCACGCAACGGCTTGCACCGTCTTGCCTCATTTGTCTCCTGTAAATATGTAGAGTACAGAAAACATACCGCTTTGAAGCTATGTCATTAAAATACCTACATGTCACCATGATACCCAGTTTCTAGGTGGTTACACCAAAGATGCACATGAAAGGTGATATGGGCCCTAATTTGGGTACCACTATAAATAAAATTACCTGTGCCACTAATAGGCGGAAGCTTAACAGCGCTTCTCACATATACTCTTCAAGTTTGCCTACAGGCGCTATAGGCCACGCCATAACATAAAATGCAAACACACACACACACACACACACACACACACACACACACACACACACACACACACACACACACACACACACACACACACACACACACACACACACACGACGACGACGACGCCCTGACCACCCTGAGTCTGCCAAAGCTGTCTGCCAGACACCGAGAGGCCTTGGAGAAACTGGGGAGGGGCCTGCTACGTCATCCGGGTCTACGCCACCTGCTCCCCCCTGATGCACCTTGCCTGGTCCGTGCCACAACACAACACAACAAGATCATGCCCTTGAGGGCACCACGCACGGACTGATACCACCACAGTGCGATCCCCACCATGGTATGGGCGAAAAACCATTAGGAGAGTGTACTATTCTTAAGCAGGTGCTACTATAACGTGAGGTCTAACTCAATATGTCGTCTACCTAGGAGGTCTACCGTGCCCTTCTCTTCACGTGGCCATCAGGTCAGGTGAGGGGAGTGCAGCCATTGTTTCTCATGAACGGAAAGGGAAGATGGTTGCAACAAACGATACCCTCTTTCAAATTGACGCGACAAGATTTGCTGGTCGACGGTAGTACAACCGAGGAAGGATTCTGAATGGAAGCAACAATCCTCCCTCCGAACACAGTGATGCAGAACAAGTAAACAACAGAAACTATGGGTGTAGGATTGACGAACCTTGGGTTTTTTGGTCTCAAACAAGGCTCAGACTGTCAGTACTTTGGGTGGAACGGCGTGATCGAAACACTCGAATCCCTACTATTGAAAGGGAATGTGGATTCAGATGAGTGGCCTCCTTATAATAATCTAAATGCCATGGGTTACCATCATTCAAAAGCGAATAACCAGCGAAATTATGTGATCCAGCAACAGGAGCACACACTCAGGCAATTGAGCGATTGTGGTTGAATGCTAAAGCCATAAAGAGAATATATATATATATATATATATATATATATATATATATATATATATATATATATATATATATATATATATATATATATATATATATATATATATATATATATATATATATATATATATATATATATATATATATATATATATATATATATATATATATATATATATATATATATATATATATATATATATATATATATATATATATATATATATATATATATATATATATATATATATATATATATATATATATATATATATATATATATATATACACACACACACATATATATATATATATATATATATATATATATATATATATATATATATATATATATATATATATATATATATATATATATATATATATATATGTTAGTGTAGCCAGGAGTAGATTCTCTTGTTTGCAGACGATATTGAAGGCGTGAGCAACTTCAGCGTGTTCAGTTTTGCTGAGCTTTCTCAAATGAGAAAACTCAGCAAAACTGAACAATGCTGAAGTTGCTCACGCCTATATATATATATATATATATATATATATATATATATATATATATATATATATATATATATATATATATATATATATATATATATATATATATATATATATATATATATATATATATATATATATATATATATATATATATATATATATATATATATATATATATATATATATATATATATATATATATATATATATATATATATATATATATATATATATATATATATACACACATATATCTCTCTATCTCTCTCTCTCTCTCTCTATCTATATATATATATATATATATATATATATATATATATATATATATATATATATATATATATATATATATATATATATATATATATATATATATATATATATATATATATATATATATATATATGTGTGTGTGTGTGTGTGTGTGTGAGAGCGATTGCATGGGTTGTTTGTGGTGATCTGTCGCGTTGTCATTGGCAAAAGCAAAGAAACTTCAACTAACCATCTACTACAGAAGCATGAAAACATCGTAGTTACTCATAACACACACACACACACACACACACACACACACACACACACACACACACACACACACACAGCCGGTAGCTCAGTGGTTAGAGCGCTGGCTTCACAAGCCAGAGGACCGGGGTTCGATTCCCGGCCGGATGGAGATATTTGGGTGGGTCTCCTTTCACGTGTAGCCCCTGTTCACCTAGCAGTGAGTAGGTACGGGATGTAAATCGAGGAGTTGTGACCTTGTTGTCCCGGTGTGTGGTGTGTGCCTGGCCTCAGGCCTATCCGAAGATCGGAAATAATGAGCTCTGAGCTCGTTCCGTAGGGTAACGTCTGGCTGTCTCGTTAAAGACTGCAGCAGATCAAATAGTGAAACACACACACACCACGTAGTGTAGTGGTTAGCACGCTCGACTCACAATCGAGAGGGCCGGGTTCGAGTCCCAGGAGCGGTGAGGCAAATGGGCAAGTCTCTTAATGTGTGCCCCCTGTTCACCTAGCAGTAAATAGGTACGGGATGTAACTCGAGGGGTTGTGGCCTCGCTTTCCCGGTGTGTGGAGTGTGTTGTGGTCTCAGTCCTAACCGAAGATCAGTCTATGAGCTCTGAGCTTGCTCCGTAATGGGGAAAGGCTGGCTGGGTGACCAGTAGACGACCGAGGTGAATTACACACACACACACAGCACGCTCGGCTCACAACCGAAAAGGCGCGGGTTCGAATCCTGGGTGCGGCGAGGCAAATGGGCAAGCCTCTTAATGTGTACCCCTGTTCACCTAGCAGCAAATAGGTACGGGATGTAACTCGAGGAGTTGTGGCCTCGCTTTCCCGGTGTGTGGAGTGTGTTGTGGTCCCAGTCCTACCCGAAGATCACGGACTATGAGCTCTGAGCTCGCTCCGTAATGGGGAAGGATGGCTGGGTGACCAGCAGACGACCGTGGTGAATTATACACACACAACGCGGTGTAGTAGTTAGCACGCTCGACTCACAATCGAGAGGTTCCGGGTTCGAATCCCGGGAAGCGGCGAGGCAAATGGGCAAGCCTCTTAATGTGTAGCCCCTGTTCAGCAAATAGGTACGGGATGTAACTCGTGGGGTTGTGGCCTCGCTTTCACGGTGTGTGAAGTGTGTGTTGTGGTCTCAGTTCTACCCGAAGATCGGTCTATGAGCTCTGAGCTCGCACCGCAATGGGGAAGACTGGTTGGGTGACCAGCAGACGACCGTGGTGAATTACAAACAAAACCTGCGCCACGACACATACAGCAAACCCACGTCATCTACGAGCACACCTGCGCCATTGAGGATTGTGGACTTCAAAAATACATCGGGATGACACGGACCACGCTGTCAAGAAGACTCACGTGTCACCTACAGAACGATGCAATTCATAAGCGTAGGGAATGAGGCTCACTTGGGGGGGCAACACAAAATTTGCCCGAATATTTCATACCCCAGAGCTTTATTAATTTTGCCATTATACAGTGCAGTTGAAACCATCTAACGAGTGATCAGAATATCCTAAAAAGCCTGGGAAAGCCTACAGTATGTTTTGTATAAGATCAGATATGTACACAGATGACATCTATCTATATTTATAGTTATGTTTTGAATGGATACACTCGGAGGGGTACGTACGATCAATCAAGACGTTCAGCAGTATATCCAATACAAATGGTATTTGCCAAAGTGATTAAATAGTAGACAGATAGTAATCTCTGAGACAACTTGCTTTATCCACTTTATATAATAATAATAATAATAATATATATATATATATATATATATATATATATATATATATATATATATATATATATATATATATATATATATATAATATATATATATATATATATATATATATATATATATATATATATATATATATATATATATATATATATATATATATATATATATATATATATATATATTCCTGTGCTCAGGAAGGAAACTTATACGGGTTTGGGCTTGAATTTTGAGTCATTTGTCCCTTCCCTTTTCAAGATAAATTCCATCAAAACGTTGCTACATAGAGCATACAATATTTGTAGTACTTGACCCTTGTTCCATAATGAACTTGAAAGACTAAGACATTACTTTCATATTAATGGTTATCCCAAAGACCTAATAGAGAAACAAATTAAGAAGTTTATCAGAAATAAATTTGTCACTGACAATTTTGTGGAGGATAAAACCAAAGAAGTTAGATACATTACATTACCCTTCTCAGGACAATTTAGTTACCATTTGCGCAATACAATGTCTCATTTACTCAAGAAACATGTTCCGAGTGTTGATTTTAGATTTATTTTTGTTAATAAAAATACCATAGGTTCTCTATTTAAATTTAAAGATGCTATTCCTACTCCTTTGTGCTCAAAAATTGTATATTGTTTTAGATGTCCGGACTGTATGTCACGGTATATTGGTTCCACCTGTCGGAACCTTAAAATTCGAATTTCTGAGCACTTGGGAGTATCGTACAGAACAAATGCTCGTATCACTGAGCCTAGTTTCTCAAATATAAGAGAACACGCATTAATATGTAATCATGCATTTACTGATCAAGACTTCAACATAAAGTATAGGGCATATTGTAACTCAGACCTTAGGATAGCGGAATCTTTATTTATTGTAAAAGAGAAGCCAGAGTTAAATGGTACAGAAATAGCCACCAAATTATTAATTTTCTCTTAATATTTTCGAACTTGGTGAGATAGTGTCATTATAGCATAGTTAGAGTCGTAGGTTCATATACGTGTACTTTGTTTCAACCAATCAGCATTCAGTATTTCGTTCAGGCTAAAATATTTCTGTAATAGACTAACTGTTGTACATCATACCTTTAAATTTTTCTCTTTTTGTGCATTAGCTATGACAGATTAGAATTTTGTACTATATTTTGTATTGGATAGGAAATTCTTAGTGAACCAATCAGATTTTGCCGTCTAGTGAGTAGGAGCCGGGATCATGTAACCCCTCGGTACACATCTCCCAGAACAGTTTTTTTTTTTTTTTTTTTTTATTGCTTTCACCTAAAAGGCGAGTGAAGTGGGATAATTATGTGAGGGGAGTTACGGCAACTCGTGACGCCACGAGTCAACATTGACTACGCTGTGGAGTGATTTTTGTTGTAATATTTTTCTTTATGTATGTATTTTCTTGTGAGTGAAATATCCTCTCTCCGGTGAACTGGACTGAAAAGGACAAACGTGATTGTGGAGAGATAAAGATAATTTAATACCATTCCAGTTATTTATTGTAAAGTGTGTGAATTTGTTCAGTGGTAATTTCTTCTAATTCTATAACCCAGTGCCTTGATCACAGCTACCGCTACCATTTTGTCAAAATAAATTTAAAGGTTCTTGCATAATCTTTCCTTTATTCATCGTAATTTCCTTATTTTGATTTTTAATTAAGATTCTTTTTTTTCTCTCTTTCTCTCACTTTCCGCCGCATTATAGTGTATCCTTCACAGGAAGATATTTAAACATCTTTCACTTCACAATCTTCTATCTGGTCGCCAGTATGGCTTCCGTCAAGGCTGCTCTACTGGTGATCTTCTGGCGTTCCTTTCTGAGTCTTGGTCATTCTTTTTTAGAGATTTGGGTGAAACTTTTGCTGTCGCGTTAGACATATCAAAAAACTTTTGATAGAGTCTGGCACAAAGCTTTTATTTCAAAACTGCCCTCCTGCGGTTTCTACCCTTCTCTCTGCAAATTGATCTTAAGTTTCCTTTCCGACCGTTCTCTTGTAGCCCTGGTAGACGGCCACTGTTCTTCTCTTAAATCTATTAACAGTGGTGTTCCTCAGGGTTCTGTCCTGTCACCCACTCTTAACCAAACTTCTTGCCCTATCCACTCCTACGCTAATGATACCACCCTACATCTTTCCACGTCCTTTCAGAGACGACCAACTCTTCAGGAAGTCAACAGATCAGGCAGGGATGCCACAGAACGCCTGACTTCTGATCTCTCTAAGATTTCTGATTGGAGCAGAGAAAACTTAGTTGTATTCAATGCCTCAAAAACTCAATTCCTCCATCTATCAACTTGACACAACCTTCCAAACAACTATCCCTCTTCTTCAATGACACTCATCTGTCTCCCTCTTCCACACTGAATCACCGTGTAATAAAGCTTTTGTCCTTGAGTTGAAACTGTTATTTCTTATTTGCTTATGTCTAGAAAACATGAAAAAATACTTATATTCATTTCTAATTTTGCTTTTGTGTCCAGGATAATGACATTTTTTAAATTTACCCATTCTCATAGGGACAAAGTGGCAAATTTGAAGTTTGACTTGAACAAAGTAGATACAAAACGACATATAATGCAATAATAGCATTTATTTATTCTAGAATTACACCAGTGATACAACAGACACATTAGAAATGAGTAGTTCTTCTGTCCCAAAGGCAAAGATAACAAGGATACTTGGTAAAGCCGCTTTGGAGACCCATCAGGAAAGCCACCATTTTGAAGTCTCCTATAACCTTCCAGCGGTACTCTTCATATTTCAAGGCATCTAACAACATCTTGACACTCTTGTATTCCTCTTTGAGCTGGACAGAGTGGGCGAGGGGGAGAGATGGGTACATATTCCCGTTATGAAGCAGCACTGCTTTGAGGCTTCTGCACGAGCTAACGATAAAGAGCCGCCACTCTTTGGGGTTAAGGGTAATTCCAATTGCCTCAAACAGACCGGTCACGTTGAGGCAAAAGCAAAGTTCATCTTGACGAGTGAAAAATGCTGGTGACGCTTTCTCTGACCTGATATGTGCACACTCTCATTGCGCAAATTCCACTGCTTGAGTCTCGACGTTAAAAGCTCGCCATTTGACTTCATGAGGCCAAGATCTCTGATCAGGTCATTGATGTCTTCTTGGCTGGGGTAGTATGGATTTCTCTCATCAGTTGCGTCTCTGAACTCATGTTCTTCTGAACTACTTTCCTTTTGTAAAGACTGCTGCTCTCTCTTAGAAGGAGTGGGTATAGGGAGCTCAGAGCAGTGTGGCACTGGCGCAATGGATGACAGGTCTTGATATATGATAGCAGGCGCATTTTTGCCTGCTCGACGTTTGGAAGGGTCTACCATACAAAAAAAAAGCAATTGTGATCAGTTGGTTCCCTCCAAATTCGGGGGATTGCAAATCTCATAGCTCTGTTTTCCCTTCTGTACCAACCTGTAAAAAGCAGAATGAAAACATGAGTATAAAAATACAGATACATTCAACTCAGCGTAATAGGATATGTTAAAATAAAGAAGTATATACTGTATATATATATATATATATATATATATATATATATATATATATATATATATATATATATATATATATATATATATATATATATATATATATATATATATATATATATATATATATATATATATATATATATATATATATATATATATATATATATATATATATATATATATATATATATATATATATATATATATATATATATATATATATATATATATATATATATATATATATATATATATATATATATATATATATATATATATATATATGTGTGTGTGTGTGTGTGTGTGTGTGTGTGTGTGTGTGTGTGTGTGAAATGAGGTGCCCAAGGTTTGTCCTGATCTCGACAGGCATTCCGAAATATGCATTGTAGGCCTCGCGCATTTTCAGTGATCTTTCCAGAGAGTACTTTTTAGCTCTAGTTTTGATAAACTCGCCACAGACGTAGCAAAATGCGTCAGCCGGATGCTTACAACCTGTGGATGCCATGCTTGATGAATGCAGATAGGAATGACTGATGATGATCGACTTGTTTACACATTAATGGCTAGAAGTGAACTGACCCGTTGAAGTTGAACATACGTTCCTGCATTTATACTGCCATATATATATATATATATATATATATATATATATATATATATATATATATATATATATATATATATATATATATATATATATATATATATATATATATATATATATATATATATATATATATATATATATATATATATATATATATATATATATATATATATATATATATATATATATATATATATATATATATATATATATATATATATATATATATATATATATATATCTACTATTTTTCATACTTAAATTTTTTTTTCACTACTTACCTGTTTCACATAACAGAGGAATAGAGTGGAACACGGTTACCTGACCGTAGATTGTAGTCAAACCTTCACCCGAGGGTTGTTGGGGAGAAGGTAAAGAAAACGGGAATTGTCCCTCTCCCCCACAACCCAACCCTCTCAGCCCACCAACTACATTCCTTCATGAAGAGTCAGAGCAGTGGGGAGGTAGGGCGGGCATGTGTTATGTGAAACAGGTAAGTAGCGAAAAAAAATTTTAAGTACGAAAAAATAGTTTATCGCTACCCTGTTTCACATAACAGAGGAATATAACGGAATCCCACATTGAGTGGAGTGGGTGCTCTGAGACAGAGGAGTGGCATCACCTGAGAATCAAGGAGAACAGTATAGAAGATAAAACTCCTAGAACTAACCCCGTAAGATCCATTGGTGGGTGAGGTGTGGGACCGGTCTTGTGCACCGGAGTAGACACCTTGAGGTTGGAAGGTTGGGAGCAAGGTTAGAGCACAATGTTGCCAACCCTGCTACATGTCTCAGGAGAGGGGCACGACAGCAATCTCACCCGGTCTTCCAGGAATGTAGGTGATGCTGAAGTTGTCACAAGGCAGGAGGGCAGGGCCTGTGACTGGGCTGACGCACAATGTCACCAGCTGCCACAATAGGACCCAGAAAATAGCTATCCCCATCTATTCTCTCCAAGTCCTTCAGGTAATGGTTGACGAAGACTGAAGGAGTCTTCCAGGAGGCTGCTTCCAAGATGGCCGTAAATGAATGGTTCTGGGAGAGGTTGAGCGAGGTTGTAATTCCGCGAATGTCATGAGCCCTTACTTTTAGTGGTTGCTGAAGTTCCTCTGGAAAGGATGATTTCTGGAGGATGATTTCTTTGAGAAGAAACGACAAGGCATTCTTAGAAAGAGGCTTGGCAGTATTTGATGGTGAGAGGAACAAGTTTCTGGGTTTGTGTGAGAAGTTTTTCGACCTCTCCAGCATGTATGTAAGGGCTCATACTGGACAGAGGAGACGTTCTTGATCATCGGGACCCACCAAGGGTGTGAGACTTTTTAACCGAAACTCTCGAGGGAGATGGTTAAAAGCTCTCTCTGTCTTTGCAAGGAACTCTGGCAGATAGGAGAGGATAAGGTCCTCACCTTGCGAGGCAACTCTCCTGGACAAAGCTTGTAGTTTGCTAACCCTTTTGGCGGTGGCCAGGGAGACGAGGAAGAGTGTCTTCTTTATGAAGTTCCTAAAGGAGGCAGAATTCATTCGTTCAAAAGGTGGTCGAGAGAGTGCCCTCAAAACGACGTCCAGATTCCATGAAGGAGGTCTCACTGACCGGCTGGGTGCCTGTCTCTCAACTGATCTGACCAGATTGCGAAGTACTAGGTCCTGTGAGAGGTCAAAGCCTTTAAGGGCGAAGACACTATTAAGCATTACCCTATAACCTTTAATGGCAGAAGCCGAAAGTTGGCAAGACTGGTGGAGAAAAAGAATGAAATCCGCGAACTTCTGACTGGAAGGGCGTGACACCGAATAGCCTGTGTCCAAACACCACTGTCGATATTTCTTCTAGTTGGATTGATAGTTCAGAGTCGTGGAATCCCGTCTAGACTCTGCCACTGCTTGTGAGACTCCTCGGGAATACCCACGAAATCGGAGGAGTCGCTTGACAGTCTCCACCCTACTAACTGTAGCGTGTGGAGATTGAGGTGAAACCGATGGAAGTGTGGTTGTCATAGGAGGTCCTTCTTGAACGGTAGTCTGCGTGGAGACGCTATGGCCATACCCACCAGATCTGGGAACCATTCCCTTTGAGGCCAGAAAGGGGCAATCAATGTCAGCTTGGTTCCCTTTGATGAACGGAGCTTGTTGATGACCTTTCTCATGATGGCGAATGGTGGAAATGTATACATCTCCTTGTGATCTCAGGGAAAAAGGAAGGCATCTGTCGCCACCGCTGTTGGATCTGGGAAGGGGGAGACAAAGTTGGGCAGTCTGCTGTTCAGCCGTGTGGCAAACATGTCTAGGAGAGGATAGCCCCAAAGTTTCCACAGGTTGGCACAAACCTGGTGGTGCAACGTCCATTCTGTTGGCAACACTTGGTTCTTTCTGCTGAGGCCGTCCGCTAGAACATTGTTCTGGCCTCAAACAAACCGAGTCAGTATGGTGACCGAATTGTCCTCTGCCCACTGGAGGGTCTGCAGGGCCTCTCGGTTGAGGGTGGCCGATCTCGTGCCGCCTGCCTTCTGTAAGTAGGCCACTGCCATGGTATTGTCTGACATCACGGCTACAGTCTTCCCTCGTAGGTGTGACTCGAAGGTCTGAAGCCCCAGTCTGACAGCCCTTAATTCTAAGAGGGAGATGTGCTCCTGAAGATCCCTTCCTGACCATAGGCCACTGTGTTCTACGTCGAGAAGAGAGGCTCCCTAACCCTCCAAAGAAGCATCTGTGTATAGGAGAAGATCTGGGTTGGGAGTCCGTAAGGACTGGCCCTGCAGAAGATTGGAGGGGGTTAACCACCACTGGAGGTTCTGCCAAACTTCCTGGAAGATGTGAACTGGAAATTCGGTACAGTAATGGTGTCTGTACCATTGGCCCGAGAGCTGGAACTGAAGATTTCTCATTCTCCTTTGACCCCCTGGTACCAGATGGATGAAAGACGAAAGGTGGCGCAGGAGGGTGAGCCAGTCCTGTGCTAGGGGAGCTTCTTGGGAAAGAAAGTCCTCTATGAGGTTTAAAAGGTTGTCTACCCTCCTCTGTGAGGGGAATGCCACTAGGGTTCTTGAGTGGATCTCCATCTCCAGGAAGGTGACAGCTTGTCTGGGTGTAAGGTCAGACTTCTCCCAGTTGACGATGATGTTGAGGGAAGTACAGAGATTCAAAAGTGTCCGCCTCGACCTTAAGGCTTCTTCTGTGGAGGAGGCTATCATTAGCCAGTCGTCTAGGTAGCGCAGCAGGCGAATGCCCTTCCTGTGTAGAACCATTGCAGGAAGAGCCACCACTCTGAGGGGCCGTGGACAAGCCGAAACAAAGAACCTTGAATTGGAATGGTCGTTGTCCCCACACAAACCGAAGGAACCGTCTGCTGTCTGGGTGGACAGGGATCTGAAAGTAGGCTTCCTTCAAATCCAAAGACATCATCCAATCTCCTTGCTGGATGGCCATCAAGACGGAAGTGTTCCATCTGAAATGGTGTCGTGAAGATGAAGCGGTTCAGTGTCGACAAGTCGATGACTGGGCGGAAGCCCCCTGTAGCTTTTGGAACTACAAACATCCTGCTGTAGAAGCCTGGATCGTGTGGTGCTGGCTCCACACCCTTTCTGAAGGAGGGTGTGAAGTTCTTCCTGTAGCGCTCTCCCCTTCCTGGAGTCAGAAGCATAGCTTTCGAAGGCCCTCGGGAAGGCTGAAAGCGGTGGACGACGGGAGAAGGGAATGTGGTAGCCATGCCGAAGGACGTTGACTACCCACAAGTCTGCTCCCTCCCTTTGCCATACTTCCCAACTGTGAGCAAGGGAACCAGTTACAGGAACGGTCCAGGCTAGTGGGTCCTACTTCCGAAAAACCGCCTTGGCAGGGGCGGAAAAACAACAACTTTTCGGCGGAAATCGGGAGGAGCTAGTCTTTTTGAAAGGTTGGGTATTGGCTTGGGGTTGAGGGCGTTTGAAACCCGAAGTAGAGGGCTTGGAATAGGGCCGAGATGAAGATGATGAAGAAGGGGTGGAAGGAGACTTCCTCTTAAGCGCGGCGACTGTCGCTTCTTGTAGCTTCCTGGTTGAGAAAAGGTCCGATTGTCTACGGGCTTGATCAACTTTCTCCTCAACAAAAAGGGTGGGGGCGTCCAAAGGAGTCAGCATCAGATCCAGTTTGTCAGTAGAGAAGGATGCAGGTAAGGAGTCCAGGAGAGACTGCCTTCGAATCATTAGAATGTTAGAAAGTGCAGTGGTGGAAACTTGGGCTGCTCTTTGCATCGCCAATTACATGCTGTAGACCGCTTGGTTCATGAGGAGGTCCCTATCTGGTACAGAGTCAATCAGCTTGAAAAGTCTGGAAACTGCACCAAAAATCCAGAACTGAAAATTCTGGATTGAACGTAGATATCGAAGGGCTTCCTCCAATTGTGCTAAATCCTTGCTGGAGATGGAAGAGCGCAAATCTGAAGGGTTCCTCGTTAAGAGTCGAGCAAGGGACGAATTCACTGTAGCAGTCTTGCACTGCAGAGTGTCCTCATCAGCCCTGTATAAGGATTTCCCTGGAAGAGTGAAGGGAAGAGCAGAAGAGCGACCAGCTGAAATCCGTTCTGAAAGTATGTGGTTGATGGACTCGGTGGACTGCCTCATGGAGCCAGACCAACGAAAGGGGAGAGGACTCCTCTTCTTCCGAGCTACAAATTCCTCCTGACCGGGACCCAAGGGTTTGTCCTGGAAGGTAGGGGAAGAGCCCATGGAGTCTGGAAACTGGTTAAACACAAAGCGTGTCAGTTTGAGGAAGGCGGATTCCTCATCAGTGGTTGTTTCATCCTCTCGACGTCCGCCAGAGGTCACAGGAAGTGAAGGCGAAAATGTCCGGTAAGTTTTGCCGTGCGCATCTCCCATGTGGCTGGCAGAAGGGGAGGGCACGTCATTCTCTAAGCGAGTCCTATGGCTGGGGCAGCGCAGAGCGGCGCCAGCTTGGGAAGGAGAACGTAGAGACAAGTGTAAGTCGTCATGGTGAGGACGAATCAGGTCGGGGGAATTGACAAGTTCCCGCTGTTCTGCGTGGTGGGCCGAAGGTGAGACGACAAGAGGGTGAACGAGAGAGGTAGAAGTTTGTACTTGTCCCCTGCCGCTGGACTTAGTGTGCACTGTGCGGGACCCACTGCCAGAAGTAGGTGGCAACAACTGGGGATCAGCGCTTCGAGATAGCGTGCAGGAGCCGCCAGCGTCGCCCCCAACCTGTATATAAGCTGACTCAACCTTGTGGCGAACTTCAGCACAGGATGTGAGGGCGACATTAGGTTGCGAGACAGAACGGGCCTTATTGTGGCAGTAGCCTGACTCGGCAACCGTCGGCCGTGGGAGGGAGGATTGTGTCGTGGAAGGCATAACTTCCCGATCATCCCCCATAGCAGCAGTGCGGGAGCGTTTCACCTTCCCATTCAGGTTCTTCGGTATCCTCTTGGGGGTGCAGGAAGGAGTGGCAGGTTGTAGAGTGCAAAACTCCTACTGAAAAAGGGAATTCTCCAAATCTACATTGGTGGGGGGGGCTGCCTCCCCTCCCCAACAGCTGTGGGAAGGTGGACGTCGGTAGAGACGCCGCCTCCACTCATAAACAACAGTGGAACATCTGCTAACGAATCTCTTACCATATCTTTCACAACATCCTTCATACAAGTGTGAGAGTCGTCACCTGAAATCCCCAGGAAGGAAGCCATCTTGTTAATCACCGTCAAGGCCTGAGAGAACTGGACTTGTGGGTTGTCCGAAAAATTTACCTGGGAGACAGAGGGGCCAGGGGAAGGGGGAGGAGAGTCAGAAGAAGCACTGCCGTCTGCAGGGACCGGTGCCACGTCTGGATTCGAGGCAGAAGACACAGATGACGATGAGGAAAAAACTGGTAAAGAATTACCGCCCTCCTTCCCTTTATGGTAAGCCAAGCGTCTGGATTGACGGGAAACTTGGTGTCTACTGGCCTTAATGATGACGTCGTCCCCCCAGTCCTCGCACTCCGGGCACCTCTTATCTAGAGAGCATATGCCGCCCCTGCAACCCACACAGAGTGTATGTGGGTCACCTGACTCAGCACATAAGCGCTTATCACACTGCAAGGCACTACATATCCTCCCAGGGCGAGGATGGGAAGGTGCCGCTGTGGGTGGAGCCGATGATGAAGCCATGAGACCAAGGCAGGAGCACGGTGTCAGGTACGTCCACTCCGAACAGACCGTAGTGAAGGAATGGAGTTGGCGGGCTGAGAGGGTTGGGTTGTGGGGGAGAGGGACCACTCCCGTTTTTCTTTACCTTCTCCCCCACAACCACTACAATCCACGGTCAGGTAACTCGTGTTCCATTCTATTCCTCTGTTATGTGAAACAGGGTAGCGATAAATATATATATATATATATATATATATATATATATATATATATATATATATATATATATATATATATATATATATATATATATATATAGGGTATAAATGGGCAGGAGATTCTCTCTTAAACATGTTTCGTTGAAGGTGATGGACAATTCAGCATTTATTATTTTCTTTAAGGTATTTTCTTTACACCTTAAGGTAGTCTTATTCTCTTTTGAGATAAGGTTGATGACTTCGCCGTAGCTAGTCATTCTTCCGCTAGATCGCGATTTTGGCTCCATGAGCCTTCTTCAGTAGCTAGAGTGAGGATGGTAACTCTTCTGTAGTAGAGGTGAGAATGGTAGAGCTACTCAGCGCGCCGGAATTTAAGGCGTGCTACTCCCAGCCTCTGCTAGGTTCTGTCCTGTCACCCACTCTCTTTCTATTATTCATTAATGACCTTCTTAACCAAACTTCTTGTCATATCCACTCCTACGCTGATGATACCACCCTACATCTTTCCACGTCCTTTCAGAGACGACCAACCCTTCAGGAAGTCAACAGATCACGCAGGGACGCCACAGAACGTCTAACTTCCGACCTTTCTAAGATTTCCGATTGGGGCAGAGAAAATCTAGTAGTTTTCAATGCCTCAAAAACTCAATTCCTCAATCTATCAACTCGTCACAACCTTCCAGACAACTATCCCTCTTCTTCAATGGCACTCAACTGTCTCCCTCTTCCACAATGAATATCCTCGATCTGTCCTTTACTCATAATCTTAACTGGAAATTTCACATCTCGTCTTTTGCTAAAACAGCTTCTATGAAGTTGGGCGTTCTGAGGCGTCTCTGCCAGTTTTTCTCGCCCCATCAACTGCTCACTCTGTATAAGGGCCTTATCCGCCCTTGTATGGAGTACTCTTCGCATGTTTTGGGGGGTTCCAGTCACACAGTTTTACTAGATAGGGTGGAATCAAAACCTCTTCGTCTCATCAACTCTCCTTCTCTGACTAATTGTCTCCAGCCTCTTTCTCACCGCCGAAATGTTGCAACTCTTTCTATCTGTTATCGCTATTTTCATGCTAACTGCTCTACTGATCTTGCTAACTGCATGCCTCTCCTTCTCCTGCGGCCTCGTTGCACAAGGCTTTCTTCTTCCTCTCATCCCTTTTCTGTCTAACTCTCTTACGCAAGAGTTAACCAGTACTCTCAATCATTCATCCCCTTCACTGGTAAACTCTGGAACTCCTTCCCTGCATCTGTATTTCTGACTTCCTACATCTTGTCTTCTTTTAAGAGGGAGGTATCGAGGCATTTGCTCCCAAATTTTGGCTGATGCTTTTACACTTTTTGGAGAGCCAGCACTCAAGTGGGTCTTTTTTTTTTTTTAATCCTTTTTTTTTTATCCTTGGCCGGCCCTCTTCCCTACATAAAAAAAGAAAAATTATATAATATATAATATAAGATAATTGCTTGCCTTTTTTTGGATGTGTTAATTAAAAAGAGTGCACATGGTCTAGTCACAGATGTATACAGGAAAAAAAAAAACTTTACTGTCTAAGAGCTTCACTTTACATCTTTTGTTCCTAATATCTAATCGTCAGTTTTATAAAAACTTTATTATGTAGGGCCTTTTGTATATGTAGCTCTTGAGTCAATCTTGACAAAGAGACTAAAATGTTAAAAGAACATTTTACATCAAATGGATATCCTCCAGCATTCTTTGAGAAGCATGTGTAACAGTTTTTGTACAATAATTTAGCAATAAGGATAAGAGAACTGAAGAAAAGCTTGTCACATATATTAAACTATCTTTCCAGGGTCAAATTAGCTATCAGGTTAAGAAAGTATTAACACCTTTATTACATAAACATGTCCCACGTGTTACCATTAGATTTATTTTTGTTAATATGAATACTATTAGATCTTTGTTTAGATATAAGAATAGGCTACCTGCTGATTCCTCAAGTTATAACAGAATATATAAATTTTGTTGTCCCATTTGTAAAACAGGGTACACCAGCTCAATAAGCCGAAACTTAAAATTACCTATGTTACTTGTTACTTGTTACTTGGGGTGTTTGTTCAAGGCTCCGCTCCACTGCGAGGCAGCGCTCAGCAGAGCCTCCCTCAAAAGCAACTAGCATCTATTGTCTTTGATTTCCATGCCGTTAAAAATCATAAACTTCCTTGAACAAATACGTCTTCAATTTCTTTTTGAAGATACCGATCCTCGCACAACCTTTAATATCACTCGGCAGTTTATTGTAAATCCTTGGTGCGCATCTCGCAAATACTCGACATCCCATGTCAAGGTTATTTCTTGGCTCATGTAGTCTGTATGGGTCTGCATCGTGTTCCTTGGTATGTGCACAAATGTATGAGTGTCAGGGGTCATTTCTTTAATTTTCGCAGTATCATATTCACTCAGCCATGTTTCAGTCAAAGCAAGAATATCCAGATTCTCATCATTAATTAAAGTTCTGATTTCTATTGTCTTGTTTCCAACTGACTGGACATTTGATAAACCACATTTCAACATAGAGCTCACAGCATTAGTAGCCATGATCTGTAATATTTCTGATCCTGTCAATTTCACTTTCCAACACAGCACAACAACTATTATTCGCCGAGTGGTCAGTATTCTGCTTCTTAAACCTCACACAGTTTATGCATTTCTTCTCTGTAGATGTGCAATCCTTGGACTTGTGGTTGCCTGCACATTTAAAGCAAACGGGATGCTCACCATTTTTCTTGGCATTGCAGTTTGCCTCAGTATGACCATACCTTTGACAATGGTAACAGATAAGTGCATGATACCTGTCACGAACCTGGTAAACTCCCCACTCAAGCTTAATCCTGTCCTGATGCTGATGTAACAGCTGTCTTATCATTGGATCACATTTCATGATGTAATGATCTGTGCCCCCTGCTGCTGGTTTGCAAAAAATATTCTCAATCTTTGACTTGATATCAGGAACTGCTTGAAGGTAGTCATTTCTTGCAATGAGGGTATCATTACCCTCCTTAGTCTCTTCCTTATGGACATTACATAGCATTATCTTGGGTTTAATTTTCTGAACAAATTTAGTTGTCAACTTTTCAACATTCTCCAGTTTCTGAGCTGCCTCATTTCTCGGATTCTCATCGGCAAAATTCATCACTATTTTTTTGCCATCATTAGCAAACTTTGTATCATTAATTTGCATTCCATCCAAAGCATGAGAAACTTCATTCTTCAGATTTGCTTCAGAATCCTGAGTTACCCCTACAACAAGCAGGTTCTTTTTCATCCTCCTCTTCCTCTTCACATCCTGCCAAGGCGTGGAATTTTCCGAATCAGCAGAATTCAGAGACTCAGCAACTCCTGCCAAGCCTTCTGTTGCCTCATCGACCTTGATACTTATCTCCTCCATTCTTGCCATCTTATCATCAACTATTTTCATCATCTTGTCAGTTTTAGCAGTAATGCTCTTCAAATCAGACTTAAATTCCTCAACATCATTGATGAATTTCTTCAGAGCCGACACCTCAATGAAGCAAACATAGCACAGATACCTCACGTTGCAGATATTTTCAGATTTAATCCCTGCCAGATTCACACATTTCGTATGAGCCCACAGGCTATGCAGACAACATTTAATGAATTTTGCTGGGTCTCCAGAATCAGAGCTACACTTACAACAGGACGAAGGTAATAATGCTGAAATGGCATATTTCTCCGTCATCTTGGAGTCTTCCACTCCTTTTCACTTATTTTCTATCTAGCGGCAACACTTTCCATAAATGTTCCTGTTTTTTATCATCACAGGACATTCATACACTACTGTGCTCACTGAGAAGTCAGTGAGAGCCTTTTTTCATGCAATAATATGCGTGAAAAGCGGAGCACCACTACAGAACTAGCAAGTATATGCGCGCGCACCTATGTGTGAGCATAGTTTGCCTGTCCTTCAGGACAGACAAACAGATCTTAAATCCAAGTTTCTCTGTCATAAGAAACCACTCGAGAGTTCATGCTTCTAGGAAACAGGATTTCAAAATATTGTATAAAGCCAAAACATTATCTGAACTAAGTATTGCTGAATCACTTTGTATCTATAAACATAAGCCTTATCTTAATAGTCGAGAAACATCCATCCTGCAATTCCATTGTTTCATACCCACGTCACATCCTTTTGTTGTTTTGTTTAGGTTCTCTGGTTTTCATTTTCTATTGCCGCCGTGGTACAGTGGAACCATGCGTGCTTTGGGATCCGAGTGGTCTCCAAGCGCACGGGTTCGAATCCTGTCCACGGTCCAAGTGTAGGTTGGGCTTCCTCACTCGGGGCAACGGTTTCCTAGTGGGTGGGCTTTGAGATAGGGGTTACCCAAAAAGTATCCCCTTTAGCCCATAAATTCCCGTGAAAAGCCCACATGGTATAAATAAAAAAAAAAATAAAAAAAAAAAAATAGTTTTTTATATTTTTTTTTACAGTTTTTGTTAGCTTTTATAAGAAAAGCCCCCTATTTTTTACTTGTGCAAATAACTAGAGAATTATAATTTCCTTTTACTAGAATTGTGTGGACAGGCAAGTTTGATGTGTCGATGCTAGGACTAGCAGCCATTTGTCAATGGCGGTGGTGAGCGTCCTAGCTGCCAAAGTGGACAACCTGTCTGCAACAGTCTCTGGTCTTAGTAACGAGTTTGCCGCCTTCAAGAACCAGGAGCACACAGTATGCAGTGGGACCTCCACTGTGGCCCCAACTCCATCTCCAACGAGTGGTGCTCAGCGGGGCCAAGGAGAGAGTGACGTGTGTCAGCATACCCTGTGAGACCCACCCACGAAAAAGGACAATGCTGCAGGGCAGTGTGCAACTGCTGCTGCACCCTCACCAAGGATTGATACCCCGACCAAGCCAGTCAAGGGAGCCACGCAACAATCCCAGAGCCCCTCAGGGATGGCCCCTGCTTTCCCTGCCTCAAAGAGCAAGTCACCTGAGGCAGACTGTGATAAGGATGCTGCAGGTGAATGGACATTGGTCAGCTGCAAGAAGAAGCGCTGCTCCAGCCCAAATCCAGCCCAAACTGCCAGCGCCAAGCCAGACCAGGGACATTTGATGACTGCCAGCCCCGAGCCAGACCAGCAACATCTGATGGCAGGCATACAGATCCTGACGGAGCAGATGTCTCACCTGACACAGGAAGTGGACGGCCTGAAGACACAGATGCAACACCATCATGATAAATGGTAAGACTTTCCGCACCCTAACATGGAATGTCAATGGTCTACATGCCCACTTCACTGACCTACACTCTCATGTCCTTCTCCATAAGCCTGACATTATTGCCTTACAAGAGGTAGGACCATGGGTGCCTGAGCTGCGGGGTTATGCCTCCCACACCCTCAGTTGTGGTGACGGCAGTAGTCGGGGGATGGCCACTTATATTAAACATGGGATTCCAGTTAACTTCATGGAAATGGGGGTCACTGAGGGCATTGAATTTATTACTGTTTGCTTGCACACTTTGGGTGAAATTATTTACTTTGTAAACTTGTACATTCATGCTGGTGCCTTGAATACTGCAAACTTTCCTGAATATGTTTTTGAGGAACAGAGTGTTATCATGGGTGATCTCACCACCAATGCTAATGGTGTGCGCTGGAAGGCCTTCCTTGACACCATGAATACAGCTGTGCTTTTTTTTTTCTCTTTTTTTTTACGTAGGAAAGAGGGCCAGCCAAGGGCAAAAAAAAAAAGAAATTTAGAAAAAAGCCCACTTGAGCGCTGGCTCTCCAAAGAGTACAAAAAGTGCCAAAACCGTCAGCCAGAATTAGGGGAGCAAATGCCTCGATACCTCTCTCTTAAAAGAAGACAAGTTGTAGGAATTTGGAAATACAGATGCAGGGAGGGAGTTCCAGAGTTTACCAGTGAAAGGGATGAATGATTGAGCGTACTGGTTAACTCTTGCATTAGAGAGTTGGACAGAATAGGGATGAGAGGAAGAAGAAAGCCTTGTGCAGCGTGGCCGCAGGAGGAGGGAGGCATGCAGTTAGCAAGATCAGTAGAACAGTTACCATGAAAATAGCGATAAAATATAGAAAGGGATGCAACATTTCGGCGGTGAGAAAGAGACTGAAGACAGTTAGTCAGAGGAGGGAGTTGATGAGACGAAGAGCTTTCGATTCCACCCTATCAAGCAAAGCTGTGTGACTGGAACCCCCAAACATGCGAAGAGTACTCCATACAGGGACGGATAAGGCCCTTATACAGAGTAAGCAGTTGGAGGGCGAGAAAAACTGGCGGAGACGCCTCAGAACACCTAACTTCATAGAAGCTGTTTTAGCAAGAGATGAGATGTGAAGTTTCCAGTTAAGATTATGAGCAAAGGACAGACCGAGGATATTCATTGTGGAAGAGGAGACAGTTGAGTGTCATTGAAGAAGAGGGATAGTTGTCTGGAAGGTTGTGTCGAGTTGATAGATGGAGGAATTGAGTTTTGAGGCATTGAAAACTACTAGATTTTCTCTGCCCCAATCGGAAATTTTAGAAAGATCGGAAGTCAGGCGTTCCGTGGCGTCCCCGCGTGATCTGTTAATTTCCTGAAGGGTTGGACGTCTCTGAAAGAACGTGGAAAGATGTAGGGTGGTATCATCAGCGTAGGAGTGGATAGGGCAAGAAGTTTGGTTAAGAAGGTCATTAATGAATAATAGAAAGAGAGTGGGTGACAGGACAGAACCCTGAGGAACACCACTATTAATAGGTTTAGGAGAAGAACAGTAGCCGTCTACCACAGCAGCAATAGAGCGGTCGGAAAGGAAACATGAGATAAAGTTGCAGAGAGAAGGATAGAAGCCGTAGGAGGGCAGTTTTGAAATCAAAGCTTTATGCCAGACTCTATCAAAAGCTTTTGATATGTCTAACGCAACAGCAAAAGTTTCACCGAAATCTCTAAAAGAGGATGACCAAGACTCAGTAAGGAAAGCCAGAAGATCACCAGTAGAGCGACCTTGACGGAAGCCATACTGGCGATCAGACAGAAGATTGTGAAGTGACAGATGTTTGAGAATCTTCCTATTCAGGATAGATTCAAAACTTTAGACAAGCAAGAGATTAAAGCTATAGGACGGTAGTTTGAGGGGTTAGAACGGTCACCCTTTTTAGGAACAGGCTGAATGTAGGCGAACTTCCAGCAGGAAGGAAAGGTAGAAGTCGATAGACAAAGTTGGAAGAGTTTGGCCAGGCAAGGTGCAAGCACAGAAGCACAGTTTTTGAGAACAATAGGAGGGACCCCATCAGGTCCATAAGCCTTCCGAGGGTTTAGGCCAGCAAGGGCATGGAAAACATCATTACGAAGAATTTTGATTGTAGACATGAAATAGTCAGAGGGAGGAGGAGAGGAGGGACAAGCCCAGAATCGTCCAAGGTGGAGTTGTGAGCAAAGGTTTGAGAAAAGAGTTCAGCTTTAGAGACAGAAGAGATGGCAGTGGTGCCATCAGGATGAAATAAAGGAGGAAAGATGAAGAAGTGAAGTTATTTGAGATGTTTTTGGCTAGATGCCAGAAGTCACGAGGAGAGTTTGAGTTTGAAAGATTTTGACATTTCCTATTTATGAAAGAGTGTTTGGCAAGTTGAAGAACAGACTTGGCATGATTCCGGGCAGAGATATAAAGTGCATGAGATTCAGGAGATGGAAGGCTCAAGTACCTTTTGTGGGCAACCTCTCTATCATGTATAGCACGAGAACAGGCTGAGTTAAACCAAGGTTTAGAAGGTTTAGGTTGAGAAAAGAATGAGGAATGTACGCCTCCATGCCAGATACTAACACCTCTGTTATGCGTTCAGCACAAAGAGATGGGTCTCTGACACGGAAGCAATAATCATTCCAGGAAAATCAGCATAATACCTCCTCAGGTCCCCCAACTGGCAGAGGCAAAACGCCAGAGGCACCTTCGCTTTGGGGATCCTGCGGAGGATTGGAAAAATAGGACAAGATACAGAAATGAGATTGTGATCGGAGGAGCCCAACGGAGATGAAAGGGTGACAGCATAAGCAGAAGGGTTAGAGGTGAGGAAGAGATCAAGAATGTTGGGCGTGTCTCCAAGACGGTCAGGAATACGAGTAGGGTGTTGCACCAGTTGCTCTAGGTCATGGAGGATAGCAAAGTTGAAGGCTAGTTCACCAGGGTGGTCAGTGAAGGGAGAGGAAAGCCAAAGCTGGTGGTGAACATTGAAATCTCCAAGAATGGAAATCTCAGCGAAAGGGTAGAGGGACAGAATGTGCTCCACTTTAGAAGTTAAGTAGTCGAAGAAATTACTATAGTCAGAAGAGTTAGGGAGAGATAAACAGCACAGATGAATTTAGTTTGAGAGTGACTGTTAAGTCGTAGCCAGATGGTGGAAAATTCGGAAGACTCAAGAGCGTGGGCACGAGAGCAAGTTAAGTCGTTGCGTACATAGACGCAACATCCAGCTTTGGAATGAAAATGAGAATAGAGAAAGTAGGAGGGAACAGAGAAGGGGCTACTGTCAGTTGCCTCAGACAGCTGTGTTTCGGTGAGGAAAAGAAGATGAGGTTTAGTAGAGGAGAGGTGGTGTTCCACAGATTGAAAATTAGATCTAAGACCGCGAATGTTGCAGAAGTTAATGTAGAAAAGTTGAGGGAGGTGTCAAGGCATTTGTGGTCTTCAACAGGAGAGGTGTCCGACCTGGGGACATTTTGGTCCCTCCCAGAGGGGACTCCGAGGCGTTGTTTATTTTGGGTCCCATTTTTCTTTTAAATTTTGATTTGGAGTGAAGGGTGTATGTGTGGTAAGTGCATGTAATTTTGTGTGAAGAAGGAGAGCTGTCTTTAGAGGGTAGGCTGTGACTACCCCCTTGAGTTGTGAGACACAAAGGGAAACATTCAACAAGATCACAACTAGCTTTAATGGAAGGTTCACAGCACCTCCTGAACTAGTGCTATTAGATCTCACTGGGAGTAAGTTATTGTTTCGGTAGGTGTCTACTACCTCCTCCTCCCTGGGGAACATGCATCCACACGTGTACAAGGAAACAGACTTGACTATGTAACCCTCATCAATATGCCAACACATACTGCTAAAACCTTTCTTATCAGGTCCTTGCTGGAGACGACCCTCCCAGTGCAGTCCACCCCAGCAGTGCCCAGGAAGCACTTGACGGTGCCACCATCCAGGATGGCGGGCCTCGTCGTCCATGTGGTGGCGTGGTACGCTGCCATGAAGGGTTCCTTTGCTAATGCAGAGACACTGTATGACGGACTCCTGCACACCATCAAGGGCTTCATCGCGACTCTAAGGGTTCCAGCAAGGGCCCATGCTCCACGCCGCTGGCCTTATGCTACCGACCCTGTGATTCTGAACTGCCAACAGACGCTTACTGCCTACCAGAGAAGTTGGCAGCTCAATCCAGCAGACACAGAGTCACGGAATGCCATAGTTACCGTGGCTCGACACCTCATGGATCTGCGGCAGAAGGAAAGGATGAAGTACAAGGTCTCCTTCCTGGACAAGGTGCGCAGGACCCGGTCCTTCCAGGAGGTGTGGCACCATGTCAATAGCGTCTGGGGCAAGTGTGACCCCGATTCTGCAGGCAGGGCACGAGAACTCGTCTTGCAGTGGAAGCCTCATCCTTCTCTGGCCTTCCTGTGGAACACCAGAAGGCGCTCGATAAACAAAGACCACGAAGGATGGAGTTGATTCGCCATAGTGTTTCTCTGCTGTGTGCCTATCACGCATGTCGAACTCCTCTCAGCAGTCAAGTTGGGCAAGTCAACAGCTCCTGGCAAGGATGGCATCACTTATGATATCCTCAATGCTCTCCTGGAGGTAAAGGTAGACAACCCTATCTTGGATTTATTTAACATGTCTTTCACTGCAGGCAAGCTTCCCCACTCTTGGAAAACAGCCATCATCATCCCAATCCCCAAAGGTGATGGCACCTTTCGCCCTATTTCTCTCACCAGCTGTCTGTGCAAGATGATGGAATGGGTAATATTGAACAGGCTTATATACAAGGTGGGCCATGTACTCTCTGGCAATGTACATGGCTTCCTAAAAGGTCACTCTACAAGTCATTGTTTTGTTGAGTGTCTTATAAATAAGGATGCTACCTGCAGAGCTTTCATTGATCTCAAGGGTGCCTTCGACAGGGCCAACAAAGATGTTATTATGGAGGAACTCATTCTCAAAGGTGTCAAAGGTAGATTATTAGGATGGATCAGGGACTATTTGTACAATAGAACAGCACAGGTTTGGTTTCAAGGTGCAGTCTCCTCTGAGGAAGTCTTTGAGCTTGGAACACCACAGGGTGGAGTCCTTAGTCCAATGCTTTTCAATGTTTTAATGGACAAAATTGCGCTGTTCCTTTCCGCAGGGCACCCAGATCCTCATCTATGCTGATGACATACTCCTCCAATGCCCCACACCCAGGATTCTCCAGTTAGCTTTGTCACAACTGGCAGCGTTGTGTGTCCAAATGGGACTAGTGATTAATGAATGTAAAACAAAATATCAAGCTAAAAGGAAGGTCTCTTGGCTGCCCACTGTAAACAATGTTCCCATCCCTAGAGTTCATATACACAAGTACCTGGGTGTTCAGATGAGCTTCAGGAAGTCTCTTCAAGCCGTCCACTATGTTCGAGACCTCTGTCTGCCACGGCTAGCACCACTTCGGCTGCTAGCAAACAGGGGCCTGGGGCTGGCATTCCAGTCCTAAGAATGTTCTATATATCTGTCATACGGTCCCTTATTGATTATGCCGCCCCTGTTTTAATACAGTTTAGTGCCACCCAACTCCGTCCCCTGGAGCTTGTTCAGAATGAAGCCATGCGGATAATCTTGGGATGCCCCAGGACTGCACGGATTGAAGTCCTCAGAGCTGAACTGCACCTGCCGAGTATTATGTGTAGGGTACAGGAAATTACTTGTCGCACAGTTAGTCGGATGCTATGCACGGGCTCTGACTCTCTAAAGGGATCACTGACCCCCCTGTATCATGATCCTCGCACTCCTACAACACCATACCTCAGGAAGATCTTGGGAGTACTGACAAGTGTAGGTGTAGCTGAGGCCTGTATTAACGTTGTTATGTCACCGCTACAACCCGCCTGGAACCCTCACCGTGTCAGTGTTGATATTCAATCTCTGCATCAGCCCAAGAGGGACTGGCTCCCTCATGTGCTGCAAGACATGTTCATGACTAAATTGTCCAAGTACCCACACGTTCAGGCTATTCATGTTTATTGTGATGGGTCAGTCAATGGCAGCAGGTCTGGATGTGGGCTGTTCATCCGTGACTACATCTCTGCCAATCTCTACACTGACACTGAGGTTTCCAGGCGGCTCCCTGCACCCATGTCTTCCACTAGAGCAGAACTGTATGCTGTACTGGAGGCGCTCCATATTGTGGCGCCTCTCCATAAGAATGTATATTTCTTTATTGACAGTCAGGCTGCATTGTATGCCCTTCAATCCACCTCCCCCATGGACTGTGATCTAGTTAATAAGTGTCTTGATCTCATCCACGCCCTAGAAGGTGCTGGTGCCATGGTCCATTTCATCTGGATACCCTCTCATGTGGGTATCCCGCTAAATGAAAAAGCAGACCACCTTGCTCAGTGTGCCCTACAAGATGACACAGTGGACCCTGGCACTGAGTACACTCTGGGTTATGTTAAGAGTAGCATTAAGGACTTTGTAAATAGTAGCATTAGTGATCAGTTCGAGCTTTGTTGCCATAGTGGCAGTAGCACTAGTCTTCACTATGCACGTGTCTCCCAGAGCTGTGCTTACACCTACGGGAGACACACTGCATCACACGACAGGGTGGCAGTGAGGCTCAGATTAGGCTACAAATACTTTTGGGAAGTCAGTGCTTCTCCTGGTGTGTGATGTGTGCTGCAGGGCCCATTGAATTATAGGGTCCCTCCATGCGCAGGACTGGGTAGCCGTGGGCGGAACCAAAGCTCTGTGACGTCACGGGGAGTTCTGCTGGGAGGTGCGCGCGCGCTCTCTCTCTCTCTCTCTCCCAGCAGAGCTCTCCGTGACGTCACAGAGCTTTGGTCCCGCCCACGGCTACCCAGTCCTGCGCGTGGAGGGACCCTATAATTCAATGGGCCCTGGTGTGCTGCACCAAGGGGACACACTCTGCGTCACTATATCATGGAATGTCCTCTCATTGCTAAATTTAGGCCACAAGGTCAACATGACTTGTATAGCCTCATTGACCATCTAGACTCAACCATTCTCAGGGATATACTCAGGGAATATCTTCAGTTTGTTCCCAGACTGTAGGATGTTTATGCAATAAGGTGTGCAATATCTGTATTTATTTATTTAGGTACTTTTATTCTTGTTATGTATACTGTCTATTTATATATTTTTGATACTTTAACCTTAAGTCTTTGCCCAGGGGGTGGGTGGCAAGGTCCATCCTCCTCCTTTGCTGTATTTAATTATTAATTCAACAATAAATATATCAATCAATCAAGATGTCGCGTGTCTCACCTGCCTGAGTTGTTTCAGTCGTTTGAGCCATGAGCGTCGTTGGGCCAAGGACGTTCCGACACCTTTGCACCATCGCTCTTTTACACTCGCCTCTCCTTCTGACCAGTCTTAGAAGACAGAAGAATTATTACAATAACATTCTCATTTCTTTTTTAATGACGCACTAGTATGCATTACATTATAATTTCTACTCGCTACTCATTATTATCTGTCGTTGTGGGAAAAATACTAATTACATACACTCGTTCAAAACAGACGTAATAACACACAGGAGGGGAACATTCTTCGCCTACTGCTTCTGCTAAGTTATTGGTTTTTGGTCTGTACCCTGTACTTACAGTGATAGAACAATAACCCAAGAGTGGTGAGAGACGGAAAGAAAGGTAGGGAAACAGAAGGAGTGAATGAGCTGTTAAATTTTGTTTTGGTAACCTGACTGGACAAACTTTGACAGAAATGAGTGGAGATGGTTAGAGGAGAACTTTGTCGTGTGAAAAAATCGTGAAAGTTCACGATAATGATATTGACATGAATAATGACTATGGTATTGGTGATGATGATGGTGGTGGTCAATGGGTAATAGTGTGTGTAGGGCTAATCCAAGATCTTCGCTAATCTCATCTCCGTTAAACCTATTGAATCAATGAATCTGAAACCAGTTTGCATGAAATAGAGCGTTGATTCTTTCATACGCGGCAACTCATAGGGATGGGAAGCTGTAATGGTTGGGGCCTTTCTGCCATAAAGGGACAACAGAGTTCTACTCATACCTACCCACAGTGGAAGAAGGAACAAAGCTGCATGAGACGGGCCTTATTGATGGCAAGTCTTCCTCTGCTCTTTCCTTTTTCTCCACATCTCTACTTCTTTTGCAAGTGTTAACACACTGAAGTCCACTTTTATTGGTTGATTCAACTTCATGGCCTGACTCGATGGTGTCAAGCGATTCTTTTGTGTCATAACATTGCGACTCGTTCCTGTCAACTGACGACTTGTTACTGCGACGTGACTCATTTGTAGGTTTTGAACTCTTCTGAAGATAAATTTTACTTTAGTCATTGTCTACAGTATATAATCAACTTAGAAAAAAACTGTCATGGCTAGGTAATTGTCACCTACCGTTAGCACATAATCAACTACCACATGCAACAAACCACACGTAACAGCACTCGTGTACCATGTGCTAACTCATTATAGGGTGTCCATTTCGAAACCACTGTAGCCTCACTTATAAGAAGTAAAATATAATTTTATTATCTAGTCACTAGTGTATTATCTTCACATGTAGCTATGATATTGTAGCTTTCACTTCTGTAACAACATCTATGCAGAGGCAAGTATACCTGGTCAGCGAGGTGTTTCCACAGACGCTCCTCTCTGGCCTTCAACTGCATTCTACTAGAGAGATGGTTCTTGCATACGGAGAACACCATGTTTTTGAGCTTTGGATGCAGATGCTGCTCGATGTCAACTGCTGAAACCTCCTGTGTTTGCGTTTGCTTAGCGTCACAGGAATACACAAATACCCCAGAGACAAAGAAAAGTCCTCACGACGGAACTTGGGTGAAGGCGGATCGATGACTGGACTGATTGTATTCAGCTTTGGTTGACATGAAAGTTATTTGAGAACTGGTTTAGCTTTACGATACCTTTGAATATTGTGTATTTGCTATTAATCACTTATGCTACAACCATTTTTTCATTATCAATATTGGGCCGTACTATCAGTTTTAGCAATACACAGTTTTCAATGAACAACTAAATCGCCTTTCACAGTCACAGGTAATGGTTCTCCGTCAATTGACTAACCTCGTCTGTTTCGTCAAATCCTGTGCATGGCTTGATTGGCAGATACATTAGCAGATCGCGTCGCTATCAGTGATGGACTAACACCTTCGTCGAGTGTTTACTAACGGTGATAAAATATGGACGTGTAATTACAATGAAGTGCAGCTGCTCCTTAGCTAAATATATTCACATAATATATAAATTTAATCAGATCAAGGACTGAATACCTCTGAAGATTGGAGGCAGTGTCTGCTGATCAGTAAACCTCCTTCCATTTTCGGACAACGGCGGGAGTTCACTGCGTGCCCCATGAGCTAATAATGACCGTTATGAGAAAGCTCGCTTATGCTGCTCGGCACGGGGAAGCTTGGCATGTGGCTTTATACATAATTATATTATATATGCATGGATGGTGTTGACGTGCGACTCACTGCCAGTCCATTCCTTGCACAGAATCCTTTTTCTTTTGTTCAGCCTTGTGGAAGCAATTTCTACAATATTCCACTAAAGGGCCCCGGCGGCAATCATGTTCACTTGCTCCGACAATGAGCCGAAGTGTGGATTCATGTGGCGGCTCGTGTCGCAAATTGTGAACAAATTATGTTTATTGTATTGGATTAAAGCTCCACGGATGAGGAGGCTGAGCCGGTTATGCATTTTTTTCTTTTTTTTTCCAAAAACACGATTAAGGATGTGATTGCGGATATTATAATATCAATATTTTACAGATGAGATTGTGGTTGCGAATTCTTTTACCTCCGTATCCAAGATTGCAAATATCTTTTACATATCACAGTATTTGTGCCATAAAGCATTAGGCATATGAGAGGACAGATGAGGGAAAGAAAAAAAATATATTGATAAATAATAGAATAACTAAGAAAATTATATTTCAAGAATGAAGAAGTAATTGGTAAAGATGAGTACATGGGGCAAGCAGATAGAGGGATAAGCACAAGTGGGAAATAGTGGATGGGGAAGGATAAGAAATAGGGAACAGTAAAAGATAACTTTCCCCATTACTCCCTTCACTCTAATTATTCTCATTCGTCCAGACTCCTCACCCCTCTCTAGTTGTGTGCCTGCGTGGACGATGCGGAACATCCTTGAGCATCACACTTCCAGGGGCTCATCTGTCTACCTCTACATTCTGGATGCCAATGAAGTTTTTGACAAGGTGAAGTACTGCAAGCTTTCATCATAAGGTGCACCAAATCGTGTCATCAGCTTATTAATGAAGCACACTTAGCAACGCACCGTGGTGCCATAGATTTGTGGACGGTGTCAAGCAAGCAGTGCCAAAATATCATATTGATCCAAATGTTTGCTTATAAGATATTTGCGAAGTTATGCCCTATAAGGTCTGAAATGGATAGAAGTAAAGTAATCAGGATGTGGGTGAAGCTGCACAGCAGTGGTCGTGCATCACTGATAGGCTAAAGGCGGGTTCACACGTGCCAACTTGACTGAAATTGCAAGTCGCTAGAAGTATCGATTGAGTCGTCCTTATCGGAAAACGTCACGCATAGCGACTGGAAAGTATCAACTAATTGCTGCCTTGGCGGGAAGCGAATGTAAACAAACAGCTATCTTCCAAGATGTCTTCCTCCAGTGAAGATGCTGAAGCTGTGGTTGCTCTTCTTTTGGCGTAACGGAAGTCAACAGAAAAGAAAATACCTATGGATACGTCCCTGGCTAAGTAAAAGGAAGGAAAGTGTGTCTACCACACTCTAAATTAGCCTACATTTTTCATAAGAAAATTGTTAATCTTATAAAAATTATGCACAACTGCAATCAAATTAAATAATGACAATTAAGTCTCCAATCCTCACCTCCAACAACACCCTGCATTGAGGAAAACAGTTCTTGTAGAGTGGCAGCTATTTCGTCGAACAACGATTTGCGTTTTTTTTTTTTTTTTTTACTGTATAATTAATTTCTAGGGTCCTACATGTGTATCTTTCTTTTCTATCTCTAGAGACATTTTCAAAACTTCCTCCGTGACGTTACGACGTAAATAAAGTCACAAATCGATTAGCAAGACCAATATGTTGGTCTTGTTTTGCGACTGTTTTTTCGAGTCGCTAGGCGCCGATTGCAAGTCGAAAACTCTACGTACGTAAAAAAGCAGTCACAAATAAGCACGTGTGAACCCGCCTTAAAATGGTGAGCGTGAGATTGGGCAGACGTCCATGCGTAGGTTTCATTCCCACCACATACCGCCTTGAAACTTTGCCATTTGTCGAGTGGTTTAGTTACCTACATTTCACCATGATACCCAGGTTCTAGGTTTTTATGCCAAAGATGCGCTTGGGTGGTGAAATGAGGCCCTAATATGGGTACCACTATAGATAAAACTGCGTGCACCACTAATGGGTGGAAGCTGAACAGCATTTCCCTTACTCTTCAAGTATACCTGCAGGTACTATAGGCGATATAAAAAAAATAAAAATAAATAAAAAAAAAAAAAAAATTATTCAGCAATCAATCTTATTTACATTGTATGTTACTTTATAAAATTTATCTTAATTAATAGCTTTTATTGCTGAATGAACTCAATAAGGTCAGTTAGACATGGAAATATTAAGTAGACATGAAAAGTGCCAGGTGATTTGGAGCTTTCATGATCCTGTACCTCAAAATGGAGAGAAGACACTAACTATAATACCACCAGCAATGAACTTTTAAAAGAATGCAGTGTAGAAGTCCTCTTCACCCCCTTTGACCTAAAATGTTCCAGTGACTTGAAGGGCTTCCTGTGTCACTCTCCATCAGCAAGCTCCATGCATACCAGTGCTGCTGTGCCCTCTTCCAAGGGTGCATCCCCAAGGATAAGTTAAAGGATTGGCCAATTTTGTCCATGATTGAAAATCAAAAGTAGTTATAGTAAGAAAAAGACTAAGTACAATAAGAAGGCTTAGAAAAAAATGGCAATTTATGATGTTGACAACGAAATTATGAAAATATACAAGACCATAAGAGCATTACAAACTTCAGTTCACAACACCAAGGAGAAATTAATGACAGTTCATTGTCAATAAAAAATGTTATTTACAATAATATTTTACAGCTTTGGGCGGATCTGACAAAACAAAAAAATAATTCTATGTTGGAATAATACAAACATGATGTGTAACAGATACCTGCCTAAGAAAATATATTCCTACAAAAAAAAAAAAAAAAAAAAAAAAAAAAAAAATATATATATATATATATATATATATATATATATATATATATATATATATATATATATATATATAAAATACAAAATAAAATAAAAATAAATAAATAAGGATCTATATGAAATGGTAGGTATAATTTATAGCATTAATGGTCAAAATTCAGCCACTGAGTCATCACCAGCCAGGAGCCACCCACGTCATCAGGAACACGAGATCATTCTTAATGCACCACATGAGAAACATCCACGTCATGGTTTTCTGCGATAAAATTTGCAAACATCAACTATTAGCAATATTTGTATAAACAACTTTATAATTAAAAAGTAAAATAATTATAATCTATTAATCTATATACCAGAATAATATCCTATGCAAATGTGGGTGACCAAGACATTGCATCCCCTGAGAGCTTGCTCTCTCTCTCTTTCTCTCTAACACACACACACACACACTGAAGTAATGGAGTGACAACAAGAAATAAGACTCAAACAGGATATTTACCTACTATTAGACTACCAATGTGCTTCACATTTTCTTTAAAAATAAACTTTCATTATTAAATGGAACTGAAGGAACAAAATGCAAACATGTGTGACTACAGGAAGTCAACAAAATCTCTCTCTCTCTCTCTCTCACATTTCACTCTTGACTGCTTTATGATTTATAAGAATAAACTATGCTTCAGCTTTCCATAAGAAGGAACTAACCCTAACTGTGTGTGTGTGTGTGTGTGTGTGTGTGTGTGTGTGTGTGTGTGTGTGTGTGTGTGTGTGTGTGTGTGTGTGTGTGTTTCACTGTATGATCTGCTGCAGTCTCTGACGAGACAGCCAGACGTTACTCTACGGAACGAGCTCAGAGCTCATTATTTCCAATCTTCGGATAGGCCTGAGACCAGGCACACACCACACACCGCGACAACAAGGTCACAACTCCTCGATTTACATCCCGTACCTACTCCCTGCTAGGTGAACAGGGGCTACACGTGAAAGGAGACACACCCAAATATCTCCACCCGGCTGGGGAATCGAACCCCGGTCCTCTGACTTGTGAAGCCAGCGCTCTAACCACTGAGCTACCAGGCGTGCGCGCGCTCGCGTGTGTGTGTGTGTGTGTGTGTGTGTGTGTGTGTGTGTCCATCATATATATATATATATATATATATATATATATATATATATATATATATATATATATATATATATATATATATATATATATATATATATATATATATATATATATATATATATATATATATATATATATATATATATATATATATATATATATATATATATATATATATATATATATATATATATATATATATATATATATATATATATATATATATATATATATATATATATATATATATATATATATATATATATATATATATATATATATATATATATATACTGCTGAACTTCAGTAACTTGGACTAATAGAGGGAAAGGATGGTCCAACAAATGCGAATGTCTGACTAATATGATTTCTGCTCCCCCCTACACCCACCCCCGCCAAAAAAAAAAAAAAAAAAAAAAAAGGGCGGGCAGTTCAACTCGGACTTTAGGGAGACAGTGCAGGATTTATTTATTTAATTTTGAGAGGATTAAAAATTTGGAATTATTATTGTCTCTCCAAAACCTTCAGACCCTAGATTACCATATGGTGTAGCTTATTTTTTGACAATTAAATACCCTTCCCACCAGGAATCCATTTTTAAATGTCTTGTGCAGTTGCGTCATAGCCTGACTCAAGCGCTACACAGTACTTGGCCAGGCATCAGGAGGGGAGATGTGTCATTTAGCTTCTACTTTTCGGTAATAACATCCTTACAGGCATAAATTAATGAGAATTAGAATCAGAAACTTCAAGAAGAGAAGACAAGAAACAAACTTATCATTGCAAGACAGCTGTGGCTGACAGCTGGACCTTGAATCCTGCCTGCCCTCCGAGACCCTCGCCTCACCCTAAGCCTCACTGCTATGCTTCTCCACCCTCTCTCTATATCATAAGACTGCTATTATTTTTTCAAACACTTTTTTCTCACTACCTCCATCATGACAGCTATACATCACATAACTCTCACAATAACACTATTACAAAAGATTATTTAGACATATATAAAACTGGAGCAGACAAGTAATTACTTCACAGTATCATTATCTCACTTCAAAACACTAATAACGACTCAGAGAATGTCCAGTTTAGTCATAAAGCAGGAGGTTGGTGTGACGCTGCTGATGGCTCCTTCCGAACCCTCACACGAGTGAATAATATTTTCTAGAGAAGTGGGGATCTGATGCATTACCCTTCTATCATGCTCCAGGAAGTCATCATTGTATACACAATTATATGTGAAAGTTTCACGTCATTCAGATGAATACAAATAGCAAAACAAGGACGAAATTAGGAAAAATCTTTAAGAGTGAATATCTTGAAAAGTGTTTTTTTTTTCCATTTCAAAAATTTTTACAAAATCTGTATAAACTTTGACTTTTGCTTAGTCTCAATTTAAACTACAACTAAAATGCAATTTTTTGTTGGAATTAAATTTTTTCATGTCAATAGAAAACGAGATACAGGAAAAAAAATGTTCAACTCAAACTTTAGTCCCTGGGTTGGTCAGAATCCAACTTATCGTAAAATCTGAGTTATTAGGGTCCAAGTTTTTTAAGTTCAACAGTATGCATATATATATATATATATATATATATATATATATATATATATATATATATATATATATATATATATATATATATATATATATATACTGTTGAACCTAAAAACTTGGACCCTATATATATATATATATATATATATATATATATATATATATATATATATATATATATATATATATATATATATATAGTTAGTGCCAATCAACTTAAAAACTTCCGGTTACTGTAGTGTAATATTACGCGAACCAGTAATCTACTCTTTTACTGTCTGAAAAATGGGCAGGGAGAAAATAAATGTACAGCAATGCAGGTTAACACCTCACATGCTTTGAAAATGAAAGATTAATGGATCTAATGTTTGCATTGCTGTCATAGGGTAAGGTTGACCCGACAATTGCTTATTGCCCCGTCTCATAAAACGGTTGTGTTTGCTTGAATTATAGTGTTATACTGTGGCGCTGTACAATGCCTGGGAAATATACGAGCCATGATGACATTGTTCGAGTGACAGAGTTGGATAAGAATGGGAATGTAAATCAAGAAATAAGGCTGTGTAACTAGTGTAAATGAAAAGACAGTGAATGTGTTGATGAGGGAATGGCATGAGGAGGGATGTGAAAATGTCCCTTACCACAAACATGGTGGTGGACCAGCCCACAAAGTTTCCAACAACACTTTACGTAGAATCAAGAGAGAATTATGCATTAATCCTCAACTTACAACAAAATAACTAAAGGGAAAAATCTACATTTGCTAAAAAACGTATCTGTTCATATGATACAGCGAGTGATAAGGGACAGACTGCACTACCGGAGAGTGAAGGTGCACACTAAGCCCCATGTTAATGAAACACAGCGGAAGAGGAAACATGACCTTGCCAAGAATCACAAAGATTGGGACCTAGTGGATTGGAGGAAGGTCCTCTGGACTGACAAGGGTACCTTCTCAATCAGTGATACCAGAGGAACTAGAGTGTGGTGTCCACCTGGCATGTCAGCATGTGACCCATACTACACACTGACTGTGTGAAGCACCCTCCCTACCTCATGGTTTGGAGTACATTTGGTTATGGAGGCTTGGCTGGCCTTGTCTTCCTGCCTAAAGGCCAGGCAGTGGATAGTAAGGTCTACCTGAACATCTTCAGTGATAATCAGGCAGATTGCTCTACCACTACTGGCACCGAGATCCTTCAGCAGGATAATGCTCCATGTCACATGGCAAAAATAGTCAAAGACTGGCTCTGTAATAGCAAAGTAGATTTAATTCCGGATTGGCCAGCACAAAGTCCAGATATATCTCCGACTGAGAATCTTTGGGGAATAGTAAAGGCAAAACTGCAAGAACACACATATAGACCATCACAAAGCTTGAGGAGACTCTTCGGAAGGTATGGTAAAAATTCCCCATTCAGCTACTGAAAACCTGGCTGACACAGTACCTGGTAGGCTTAAGATGATCTTAAAGATGAATGGCTAGCCAATCAACAAATAAATGAGTCACCGGTATTTACTAAATTTTACTTATCCATCATTACATACCTGCGAATGTGTGTTTACATGCAGTTCTAAAGTTGATTGGTGCTGACTATATATATATATATATATATATATATATATATATATATATATATATATATATATATATATATATATATATATATATTCACTATTTTAGATTGCTGCAGAGTTGCTTTCCTATGACAGGTATAAAACATTTCTCTCAATCTTTAGTAGGAACCAATACAAGCATTAATCAGCTTTCATAGAAAACATTGAACTTGCAGGATCCTGAGTGCATTGGATGCAAACATTAGCATTATTGCAACTTGACAAAGTAACAGACTTTATTTACAGTACAGTAATTAACAAAAATCTTTTATTCCTAGTATGTGGATTTCATACAAGTAAGAATGAGAATTGAGAATAAACAATCTGCTGAGGAATGGGTAAAGTAGTACTACCAGTGATTCAGCAACTCTTTAACTTGATAAAAATATATATATATAGTATAATACAAATCTGTATAAGGAGAAATACAAGTTAGTTAACATGTGCCTGTGTATGTGATAAAAACAGTGTTGCATTTAATATTCCTATTTAAATATTACACCTTCCTGGAGAGAAAAAATAAATAAATGAATAAAAAATCTACAGATGATAATTACATGCTAGTGATACACTGATCTTCAGATGTTTGTATACAAACAAAACAGTTTACCAGTATCATAGTGCAAAGAAGTACCGAAATAATCTTACTATGTACTAATGTTAAACTGTTCCCATGTTATTTATCATCACATTTGTGATGAGTCTGGAGTAACATAGGAAAATCTTAAAATATTACACAAAATGGAAGTTCTTAGCTAGTTTTCAAACCCTATATTTCAAATTCATATATTTGATGGTGCAGTATTGCATAAACCACTAAGCATATAACATCATACCAAAAATGCAGAATGCATCCATGTGGTAACTTTTTATAAACTGTTCTTCCTACAACGATGTTCCCACAATGGGAACCCACAACATGTTGCTTAATTTTAGTACACAACTTTCAAATGTGTTAGAAGATGAACTTGTGGATCACATGACAATGTAACCTTACCTATCAGGCAGGAGATGGAAGGCTGAAGTTTTAAGTTGGCACAATATTTCTACATATGTATATGCTTGCTTTTAAACATGTATATACATATTCTTGATTATAACTGCTACTACTTTGATTTAATATTTTAATGAAGCATGTAGCAACAACACCTAAAGACTACAAACTGTAGCAACTCTTCATCACTCAAGCACATTGACACCATCCAGAATACTTCTACTTTTAAGTCTAAAAATGTAAAATCAAACATTTCCATGTGAAATTTGAATCTGTATCTTTAGACTATAAGGATTACTATAACAGTTGATTCATTCATATATATATATATATATATATATATATATATATATATATATATATATATATATATATATATATATATATATATACACACACATATATATATATATATATAAAAAAAAAAAAAAAATTAAAGTTTGAATTCTTTAGGAAGTATCTAATATTTTGTGGATTAACTTAACACATGAACTCTAATGACCAATACCCATATCAACTGTCAAGCTGGAGACGGCTGCAGTAATATCCAAATACAATTGTTTCAAATAATTCCACATGGTTCTGAATTCTGCAGAATTCTAAGAGTTTATGGAGCATAAAAGTACTTTAACATATTTATTTAGGTTTGTACCATTTCACACAACACATTGAATTGTGATGCTTTACCAACATTGCATAAATATTCAGAATATACCTATAAGTTCTTTGCTAAGATACCAGCAATCCTTTTCTTCACAGATGGCATCAACTGGATGTGTTCATCAACACACTGCATGGCACAACCTTCAAATTCTGCCTTGTATGCTGATACCTGCATAAAACAATGAAATTAGTTGTTGGTCTCTGAAGAAACAGGATCAGCATAATATATGCATGTGTGTGTGTGTGTGTGTGTGTGTGTGTGTGTGTGTGTGTGTGTGTGTGTGTGTGTGTGTGTGTGTGTTATTCGTGTGCGTATTTACCTAGTCGTAACATACAGGAAAAGAACTATGCTCGTGCTGTTCTGTCTGCATATCTATGAAAATCCAACATTTCTTTGAACTTATTGATTGTCCTTGCTTCAACGACTCTCTTATCTAAACTATTCCACACCTCTACACATCTTTGTGGAAAGCTGAACTTCTTGATATCTGCAGTTGTCCTTTCTTAATCTCTTTTCACATCCTCTTGTGTCACTGGTGTCCCAGATTAGTAAGTTTTCTCTATCTATTTTTTCCAGTCCATTCATAACTCTATACACTGCTATTAGATCTCTTTCCCTTCTCTGTTCTAAGGTTGTAAGACCTAGCATTCATAGCCTTTCTTCATATGACCTTTCACTTAAACTTGGGGGAAGCTTTGTTGCTGCCTTCTTTATTCTCTCTAGTTTCCTTATATTTCATTTTGTTCAGTGATCATACTGTAGCTGCATATTCTAATTTTGGCGTATTAGAGTTGTTAAATTTTTTTCATCATATCTTCATCTATGTAAGTGGATGCTATCTTCATATTTCTCAAATTTCTCAAAAGTTTATAGGCATTTCCTGTAATTCAATTTATGTGCTTTTCTGGTAACAAGTTATCCATAATAGTTAAACCATGGTCTTTTCTTCAGACTCCTTTTTAATTTCTTTATTCCCCATTGAGTAAATTCCCTTCGGCCTTCTTTTGCTCATTCCAAATTCTAATACACTGCACTTGGTATTAAATTTGATTTCTCATGTGAGTGACCATTCCACTATTTTAACCAAGTCTTGCTGTAACGCCTCACAATCATCTTTTCTATTCACCCTCCTCATTAATTAAGCATCATCTGCAAACAGACTGATGTAACTGTTAATATTTTCTGGTATACTGTTCACATATACCACAAACATTATTGGTTCTAATAGTGACCCCTGCAGAACTTCAATAAGATTCTTTTCCAGGGAGATTTTTTCTCATTTCTCTGTCTTTTAGAAAGTCAGCCATTGATTTCAGAAGTTCTTCCTAAAGTCCTCCACTTTGTTCAAGTTTCCACAGTAAGATTTTGTGCAGGACCTTGTTAAATGCCTTCTTTAGATCTAAGTAGATACAGTCCACCCAGCCATCCCTTTCTTGCAGTATGTCAACCACAGTTGAGTAGAAGCTAGTTTACTAAATTTGTGACACATGATCTTCCTCTTCTGAATTCATATTGTCTATCTGTCAACATAACTTTCTCCTCCAGATATTCCATCCATTTCTTTTTTATTATCCTTTCACATGTTTTTGCTATTACACTGGTCAATGACACTGGTCTGTAGTTTAATGGATCTTCCTTATTTCCTCCTTTGAATATGGGCCCAATATCTGCTCTTTTCCAGTCTGTTGGTACTTTACCCTCTGTTAAGGAACTCATAATGATGTTGTGGACTTTGTCTGCTAACTGGTGATTGCATTTTTTTACAATCCAGTTTGACACTCCGTCAGGATCTGAGGCTTTCCATAACATCTTGTTCTTCCATTATTTTCCCTACTTATTCTACCGACACTTGTATTTTACAAACACCATCACTTAATTTGACTGGAATTTGACATTGGAAGTTGCTTTCTCTGGTGAAGACTGACCGGAAACAGATGTTCATCACTCTCGCCATATCTTATGGGTCTTTGTACATTTCATCATTGTATTTTAGTTTGCTTATTTCTCCCTTGTTTTTCAGCTTGCCATTTACTACTAACCCTCCGTTATGACGCCCTTCCGTTATCGTGTTTGGGCGTTATCCCGCACTTATAAAAATCTACAAAATTCAGTTTTAGCGCATCTGGAAAGTTGCTAACACGCACCTGTAGTAGTAGTAGTAGTAGTAGTAGTAGTAGTAGTAGTAGTAGTAGTAGTAGTAGTAGTAGTAGTAGTAGTAGTAGTAGTAGTAGTAGTAGTAGTAGTAGTAGAACTACCCATATCCCAACCACACACCGACGAATTTTTAGATGGGGGGGAGGAGGAGGAGGAAGAGGTGAAGGGGGAGATAGATGATGATCATGAGGAGGAGGAGCCAGCAGCCAATCATTGCTGTATATTCATGTCACGTGATTTGAATAAGGGAGCTGATTGGTTCCGGTCACTCTGCTCACCACCACCACCACCACCACCACCACCACCACCCCCCTCAGTCTCGCACGTGGTATTCTGTTGTTCAGAGCTGGTATTTTAGGAAAAATTTTGGGTTGAGGCACCAATTTATTTATTTCCTATTTATTCTTCACTTCCGTTATCACCTTTTTCACTATTGCATGGTTTTTTAGGCACCAATTTCATGTGATAACGGAGGGTTATGTGTACATATCTGTAAAACAATTTTGGCTGATCCTTACATTTATCAACAATATCCTTCTCATAGTTTTTCAGTTCCATTCTCTGAATCTTGACGTACAGGCAACCCCCACTTAACGAACATTCACACAACGAAATTTTGCTACAACGAACGTTTCCTTTTTATTGCCATCTGCTCATATAACGAACACCAAACTTGCTTTAAAAAAATTTTATCCAAGTAATTTTTTCCAAGTTTGAAAGCCCTGCCGTATCATGCAAGCCAACAGGCTTTTGAACACACCAGCTCCTCTCATGGACAAAATGTGCACCACTCACTCCTCTACCCTTCCCCACTCTTAGTTAAAAACAAAAACAGGGTCCAGCACCAGCTTGTCATCTCACGCTCAACATGCCATCAAAATGCCCTGCAACCAGACCTGCAATGTTGCCTAGCGTTGCTATGAAGAAAAGGAAGCCTGTTACTCTTGAACTGAAGCTGGACATTATTCACAGACACGAGAGAGGTGAGAAAACTAATAGCATTGCTCGCCACCATGACTTAACTCCATCTACTATCTCTACTATTTTCAAGTTAGCAAACTCTATTAAGAAGGCTGGTGAGACCATATCTTCCTTGCAAGCTAAAAGAACTTGTGACTGCAATGGATAAAATGGAAAACCTTGTGGAAATGTGGTACATAAGTTTTGCATGCAGTACAATGATGCGTCCTTTGTTTACATTCCACGGTTGCCAGCTAGCGTCTCTCCCAATCCACTCTACCTCCCTTCATAAATTTAAGATTATCAACATTATAAAGTTACTTACATACATACATTAGTGTACATTATAATAACTTAGTATTAAATTAAACTGCTTAAATGTTTAACTTCATATTTTTACTTTCATTAAACCTTTACTGTACTATGATGCACTCTTGGTTTGTTTACTCTCAATGGAAGTTCAAGTCAGGGGTCAAACTTGTTATAATTGGTTCGCTTAACGAAAATTTGCACAACGAATGCTTTTTTCAGGAACGTAACCCGTTCAGCTTGAATTCAAGTAGACTCTTACATTCAAAGTTGTTGAATATCTCTGGTTCTTTAGTAAATACTAGATCCAATCGTGATGTTTCTTCATTAGTTCTCCTTCACCCATTGAGTTAGGAAATTGTCTACTGCTAGATTCAAGAGTCTCCAAGATCTTTCTCCTCCCTCAGTTGTCAGGTCTTCCAAAACTATTTCCTTGCAATTAAAGTCACCCATCACTGTTATGTTTTACTCTTTTCAATTAGTCTCTGTAAACATTTTCTGGTATCATTAAGCATGTTCCCATATTCTTCATTTCCCCAGGAGTTTGTTTTGGGTGGGACATAAACAACGGCAAAGTCTCTTTTTCCTTCTTGAATTCTTGTTTGTGCTTTCAGCACAGAACTCACTTCTCCATAAGTTATTTCATTCACCTGCAGCTCTTTCTTTACAAGTAACATCAATCCTCTTGTTGTTGTTTTTATTTATCTATCTTCTTCCATATGCTGTAACTATTTTCTGTAATATCCAATGCTTCAAGTTCTCCATACAATTTTGTCTCAGTTAATCCCACGATGTCAGTCTTGCTTTCTATTAAATATTCATTCAACTTTATTTTTGTTGTTGAAATACCATTTTTCATTTGTGTATGTGACTTTTAATACTCTTACTCTTCTACAGTGATACTTATTTCTCTTTTGTTCTCCCTCCTTATGTACCACTTCCTCAGTCTCATGTCTTTGACCTTCCAGTGGTAGCTTGCCCTCTCCTCTGGTGTTCTGTTTAAGTTTGTTTCTTTGGCTGTTTCCCATAGCTGCCTGAGTTTAGCTCTTTCCTCTTCATTTAGATCGTGTCTCAACCATACATTTTTGTACACTTATTTCTTTCTCAGCCTCCTTGAGCCTGATAGGATTTCCTCATCGCCTGCATGCAATCTAATTCTAATCTTTAATGGATGTGTTTTTCCCTCCTTGTATTTCCCCAGTCTATAGACTTCTTCAATTTCTTGCCTTCTTCATCATCATCCTTCCTTCTTCTATAATCTTTTTAAAAACTAACTTTCTGCTAACTCTGGTCCATCTTCCAACGATTTTGCTTTTCACTTACTTTCCTCACTTGATCCTCATTATCTTCCATTTTCTTTTCACTACCACAAACTTTGTTCTTCAGATGATCATAGTTTCTCTTCACCACTTCAGTGTTTGCCTTCATATCACTGTCCTTTTCCACAGATTTTAGCCTACCCATCAATTCTTTCATTAGGACCTCTAGATGTATGACCATCCTCCACAATAAACTCTCTCTGGTGTTTCAGTCATCATACCTATCCTCCAATTTGAAGCCAGAGAAATAATTTCTAGTGAGCTTCTACCTTACTGCTGGGTGTAAGCAAACACTCATTGCCCTCGTCCATTCTAGTTCTCACTTTCTTCCTTGCTCCTTTTTCCATCTTGCTGACATTTTAACCCTGCCACCTAGACGGGACAGCACTAAAACAAAGCTCTCACCTTTAGTTAACACTCTAGGTAAAAGATATTCTTGGTGGCTTTGAAGTAATATCAAAGTGAAGTGCAGTGTGGATGTATGATCTTGATTTTTTTTTGTGTGTGTGTGTGTGTGTGTGTGTGTGTGTGTGTGTGTGTGTGTGTGTGTGTGTGTGTGTGTGTAATTCACCTCGGTCATCAGCTGGTCACCCAGCCAGTCTTCCCCATTACGGAGCGAGCTCAGAGCTCATAGACCGATCTTCGGGTAGGACTGAGACCACAACACACTCCACACACCGGGAAAGTGAGGCCACAATCCCTCTAGTTACATCCCGTACCTATTTACTGCTAGGTGAACAGGGGCTACACACATTAAGAGGCTTGTGTGTGTGTGTGTGTGTGTGTGTGTGTGTGTGTGTGTGTGTGTGTGTGTGTGTGTGTGTGTGTGTGTGTGTGTGTGTGTGTGTGTGTGTGTGTGTGTGTGTGTGTGTGTGTGTGTGTGTGTATGTATGTATGTATGTATGTATGTAAGCAAGCACATATATACTTATACACACTGTGTTAACCAGTTATCCATGATGCACCAAAAATTTAAACTAAGAGAGAGAGAGAGAGAGAGAGAGAGAGAGAGAGAGAGAGAGAGAGAGAGAGAGAGAGAGAGAGAGAGAGAGAGAGAGTTGTATTCTTTCATTATTTACATCATGTTAAGAATCCAAGGATTAATGTTTTTATATTGCTACAAGCCTGGATTGAGGTGCAGCAAACAAAGTAGGGAAATGACAAGGATTTGTTGCAAAAAGCTTAACATGAAGTTTTAGCTAAAAAAAAAAAAAAAAAAAAAAAAAAAACCTAAACTGATAAGTAATAAATAAATAACGTGAACCCATTATAGGGCAATTCCTTCACTTTTCTTGCCTTTATGTACTGCACTGCAGTAATATCTTTTCTTTCATTCTCTCTAAGGATCAAAGCTGTGGGGCAGCATTACATAAACTATGGAATAGAATATTCTCATTAAATATACTACATTTTGTAATCACATGGAACATAAAGAGCTAACAAACATTAATAGTTCCATTCACCAGTTTTAATTGCTGTCAGGACAATTTCCAATTTACACACATGGCATGGAAAAGTCTGCTTTATCAAATAGTATACTGTAAGGGATATAATGTTTTTAAATAATAAAAGGAAGGAAGTGCAAATGAAACCAAAGTAGATTTCTACCACTTTGTGACCACTTGGCATCTCATGTACTATTAACCTGAATAAAGTCACTATGCTGCCCATCCACAACTAATGGAATATTTATGAATTATGAAACAGAACATGTTTGATGGATAATACACGGTATAATAGGTTATACAATGTACAAGTGTGCATGCAAATGTGTGGCCTTATCAATTGATGTCCTCTGGAGGAAATTTAGACCTCAGAAACTATGCAAAGTTCAGACCTAACATACACCACACACCCAATAAATCTGCTCAAACATAGAAATTGCTGTCAGTGAAATTTCAAACCTATGCCTCCTGAATGGCAGGCAAGGATGTTCTCTACTAAGCTACTACATAGGTGTGTGTGTGTGTGTGTGTGTGTGTGTGTGTGTGTGTGTGTGTGTGTGTGTGTGTGTGTGTGTGTGTGTGTGTGTGTGTGTGTGTGTGTGTATTTACTTAGTGGTAGTTTTACAGGGCCTGGGCTTTATGCTCGTGTGGCCCCGTCTCCATATCTACACTTATCTAATCTTACTTTAAAAGTATGCACACTCGTTGCAGACACTACTTCTTCATTTAAACTGTTCCACGTCTCAATACATCTCTGCGGGAAACTATATTTTTTTAACATCTCTCAGACATCTCCCTTTACTCAGCTTTTTACTATGCGATCTTGTGCTTCAGATGTCATATTCTTCTCTCAGGATCAGTTTCTCATTATCCACTTGGTCCATTCCATTGATCAATTTATAAACTTGTATCAGGTCTCCTCTCTCCCTTCTTTGTTCCATGGTTGGTAGATCCATAGCCTTTAGTCTCTCTTCATATGTCACCCCTTCAAATTCTGGAACCATTCTTGTAGCTATTTTTTGTAGCCTCTCCAATTTCCTTATGTGTTTCTTTTTATGAGGGGTCCACACTACTCCTGCATATTCCAATCTGGGTCTTATTATAGTACTTATCAATTTCTTCATCATTTCTTTGTCCATGTAGTGAAATGCTACTCCAATATTCCTTAGCAAATTATATGTTTCTCTAAAAATTCTATCAATATGGCTTACTGGTTGATTGTTTTCTTCCATCGTCACTCCTAAGTCCTTTTCCTTTTTAACTTTCTCCAGTTCTACTCCATCTCCCATCTTATAGATTCCCACAGGTCGTCTTTCACTCTTTCCCATTTCCATGACATGGCTTTTGTTCACATTGAATTCCATTTCCCACTTCTTACTCCATTCCCAGATCTTATTTAGGTCTTCTTGCAGTATTTCACAATCCTCCTTTTGCTTTATAACTCTGCACAGTTTCGTATCATCTGCAAACAGATTTATGTAGCTGTTCACTCCTTCTGGCATGTCGTTAATATAAATGAGGAAAAGTATTGGTGCCAATACTGACCCCTGTGGCACTCCGCTTTCTACTGCTCTCCACTTGGACTTCATATCTTTAACTACCGTCCTTATTTCTCTCCCCTCAAATAATTTTCTATCCATCTCAATGTGCTTCCTTTTAAGCCACCCTTCTCCTCTAACTTCCATAGTAATCTTGCATGTGGCACTTTGTCAAACGCCTTTTTTAAATCCAAATAAATACAGTCAACCCATCTCTCTCTTGTACTCTATCAACTATTCTAGAATAGAAACTCAATAAATTAGTTACACAAGACCGTCTTTTCCTAAAACCAAATTGGCTATTTGATATTAATTTGTTGTCTTCAAGGAATTCGATCCATTGTTTCTTTATTGTGTGTGTGTGTGTGTGTGTGTGTGTGTGTGTGTGTGTGTGTGTGTGTGTGTGTGTGTGTGTGTGTGAAGATCACTGTAGAAAATATTAAGCTTTCTATGGCAAGAAAATGGATTAACTCCATTGACATTGTCCTACAGCCAATGCAAATTGAATACATACTGAGGATGATACTTGCAAGTTCAGTTTATGTCTGGCACTAATTTTCATCCAGAACAGTGCCAGGCAACAACAACAAAAACAACAACAACATAAAAGAAAGCAAATAATTGGATTTCATCAGTTTAGCAAGAAATTAAAATGCTAAAAAAAATTGTAGACCATGAAAATGGAATTTCTCTCTCCTGAGCTCTCTGATGATGATCTCATGATCTCACAAACATAAAAAGTGTGAAAGCATTCAAAATTTGAAATTTGTTTAAAATCCATTTCATAGATTAGTGGTGACTATTTTACCAAGTTAATCTACTGTACACAGTTCCCACCAACAGTAGATACCATAGGCCCCATAACAAGTTTCTGCATCTGAACATATCCTCCTAAAATATAGTAGCATAAAAAGAACTTGGATCATGTTATCTCAGATTCTCTATCTCTTACTTATCTCTCAATACTTGATCCCAGGTAAACAAAAGCATCTCATGTTTGGATGTGTAACTGTTATGGCGTCATGGCAAACCTTAAGTAATTACTATGGGAAGTGACTGCACACACATGGGAAACTCAAGACTTTTGAAATGGGTGTTTATATGAGTAATAGTGTGTGTGCATGTGTGTGTAAATACTTGTACATCAGTGCACATGTACGCAAGCAAGCGCACACAAAAAACACAAACACAAACACACGCCCACACACACACACACACACACACACACACACAGCTACATAAATCTGTTTGCAGACGATACGAAACTGTGCAGAGTTATAAAGCAAAGAGGATTGTGAAATACTGCAGGAAGACCTAAATAAGATCTGGGAATGGAGTAAAAAGTGGGAAATGGAATTTAATGTGGACAAAAGCCATGTCATGGAAATGGGAAAGAGTGAAAGATGACCCGTGGGAATCTATAAGATGGGAGATGGAGTAGAACTGGAGAAAATAAAAAAGGAAAAGGACTTAGGAGTGACGATGGAAGAAAACAATCAACTGGTAAGCCATACTGATAGAATTTTCAGAGACATAATTTGCTAAGGAATATTGGATTAGCATTTCACTACATGGACAAAGAAATGATGAAGATATTGATAAGTACAGGCAAGCCCCGTTTAACGAAGGTTCACACAACAAAATTTCGCTACAACGAAGGTTTCGTTTTACTACAATCTGCTTGTTTAACGAACACCAAATTCGCTTTAACGAAGTTTTATCCAGGTAATTTTTTCCAAATTTGAAAGCCCCACCGTATCATGCAAGCTGACAGGCTTTTGAATACACCAGGAGCTGCCGGTACTAAGGCCTGCCTCAGGAGAAATCCTGAGACACCCGTAGAATAAAGATCAAGATCAAGCCTCTTGTGGACAACACAAGCACTGCCGATACAAAGGCCTGACTCAGAAGAAATTCTGCGTCACCTGTAGCATCAAGATCAAGATCAAGATCACACGCACCACTCACTCCCCAGTCAAGATCAAGATCAGTCAAAACATAACAGCATCACCAGCAGCTCATCTTCCCTAGTTCAACTTACCACCAAAACGCCCTGCAATGTGGCCTAACGTTCCTAAGAAGACCAGGTAGTGTCTTTCTCTCGAAGTAAAGCTGGGTATTATTCACAGACAAGAGAGAGGCCAGAAAACTAAAAACATTGCTTGCCATCATCTTGACTCCATCTACTGTCTCTACTGTTTTCAAGTCAGCAGACTCTATTAACCCTTAACTTCCGGTCGATATAAACGCTTGCCAGAACGTCCGGGTGACGGGATTCGTCCCAGTAATCAAGATTTTTCCGGCGTAATTTTAAGTCTCGCGCGCTCTCTTGAGGCGGATGGTGAGTAAGTATCTGGCATCTTTACCACACAAGTGTTTCCACAAGAGCTCCTAATTTTAGAGGTAACTGAACTGTTTTCCCGTTTATGGGCGACACTTGGCAACTCCGGTGACGCTGGGTAGAAAGGTCAGTGATAACAGCGAAGGATCGGGTCAGATTGTAAATCACCATGGAGCAAGGCAGAACCCTTTTACTTAGCAGTGGTTCTGAGCTAGAAGAAAGTGACAGTGAATATATAGAAGAAGAAACTGGGGAAAGTGAAGAGACTAGTAGTGAGGACACGGATGTAGAGCATCATTCACCTGCTTTCTCAGGAGAACAGACAGAGAGACAGAGACTCTTACACAGTATAAGTGACAGTGAAGGCAATAATGATGAAGAACAGACTCCAGATAATGTGTCAAGGACACAGAGTGTTTCTAGGAGACGCAGGCATGTGTGTGTGTGAGAGAGAGAGAGAGAGAGAGAGAGAGAGAGAGAGAGAGAGAGAGAGAGAGAGAGAGAGAGAGAGAGAGAGAGAGAGAGAGAGAGAGAGAGAGAGAGAGAGAGAGAGTAATGCTTACACACACACACACACACACACACACACACACACACACACACACACACACACACACACACACACACACACACACACACACGTGTCTCAGAAATCAGTGATATATGACACACACACACACACACACACACACACACACACACACACACACACACACACACACACACACACACACACACACACACACACACGTGTCTCAGAAATCAGTGATAATATGTCCTTCCTTCCTCTCTCTCTCTCTCTCTCTCTCTCTCTCTCTCTCTCTCTCTCTCTCTCTCACACACAGAGAGAGAGAGAGAGAGAGAGAGAGAGAGAGAGAGAGAGAGAGAGAGAGAGAGAGAGAGAGAGAGAGAGAGAGAGAGAGAGAGAGAGAGAGAGAGAGAGAGCGTCGCTCTCCGGCTGTTTCCTCTTGACTGGTCACACCGTGCCCGGAGGAGGAAACTTTGATAAGGCAATAACTAAACTCTCAGACGTCATATCGAGCTGGAAAGTACATCATTGTATTCAGAATAACACAGAGAAAATAATTATCAGTATTCAAACTGTGTTCTGACAATTTTTAGGTGTACCATTTTTCCCCGTCATTAGACAGGAAAAAATATTTTAATCCCCGGAAGTTAAGGGTTAAGAAGGCTGGTGAGACCGCATCTTCCTTGAAAGCTAAAAGAACCACCTGAACTCGTGACTCTACAATGGATAAAATGGAAAGCCTTGTGGAAATGTGGTACATAAGTTTTGTATGCGGTACCATGATGCGCACTTTGTTTACATTCCACAGGTTGCCGGTTAGTGTATTTCCCGTTTCACTCTCCCTCCCTTCATAAAGTTAAGATCATCAACATTATAAAGTTACGTACATACATACATTAGTGTACATTATAATGACTTAAATTAAACTACCTAAATGATTAACTTCATAATTTTTACTTTCATTAAACTTTTACTGTACTATGATGCTTTGCTTACTCTCAATGGAAGTTCAAATCAGGGGTTAAACTTGTTATAATCGGTTCGCTTAATGAAGTGTTTTTAGGAACGTAACCCCTTCGTTAAGCGGGGGTTGCCTGTACCATAATAAGACCCAGATTGGAATATGCAGGAGTAGTGTGGACCCCCCATAAAAAGAAACACATAAGGAAGTTGGAAAGACTACAAAAAATGGCTACAAGAATGGTTCCAGAATTTGAAGGGATGATATATGAGGAGAGACTAAAGGCTATGGATCTACCAATCCTGGAACAGAGAAGGGAGAGAGGGGATCTGATAGAAGTTTATAAATTGATCAACGGAATGGACCAAGTGGATAATGAGAAACTGATCCTGAGAGAAGAATATGACATTCAAAGCACAAGATCGCATAGTAAAAAGCTGAGAAAGGAAAGATGTCTGAGAGATGTTAAAAAATATAGTTTCCACAAAGATGTGTTGAGACGTGGAACAGTTTGAGTGAAGAAGTGGTGTCAGCAACGAGTGTGCATAGTTTTAAAGAAAAACTGGATAAGTGTAGATATGGAGACGGGGCCACATGAGCATAAAGCCCAGGCCTTGTAAAACTACAACTAGGTAAATACACACACACACACACACACACACACACACACACACACACACACACACACACACACACACACACACACACACACACACACAGAATTAAACCGGATGTTATGATACTAACTGACACAAAGTGGAAAAGTGAATGGGGGATTCCTGATGTTGGTGGTGGCATGTATGAAGTGTGGATGAGAAATAGAATTAAAGAAGGTGGAGGAGTTATGATTTTGACTAAGAAGGGAGTTAAAGTGGAGGAGGCAATCAGAAGTGAAGGAAATTCTGAGATTTTACAGGTAACAGTCTCAGGTACCAACAGTAAAAATGTAAATTATGTTGGATTGTAAGAGTAATGCTTGGGGAAGGGATGAACATGATGATATTTTGGTGGATGTTTTAAGAATTTTAGAGGAAGCTGTTAAGAAAAACTTTGATGTGGTTATTGCAGGTGATTTTAATTGTCAAGTGAACTGGGAAATGATGATGCCCTGGAGAAGTGAAAACTCCTGGAGCAACAAGGTTTTAAATTGGTCAACAAAAAACTTGATGACTCAATGGGTTGATTGTGATACTAGATTTAGAGGAAGTGATCCACCATTGAGGACAATATTATAAATTTGCAATGTGGAAGTCCCTTGGGTAAAAGCGACCATGTGTTAATGGCGTTGGATGTATTAAATGAGAATGAGACTGTAAATGAAGAGTATAAGGTAGATATGCTAGAGCTGATATCAGGAAATTGAGGAAATTCTTTGCTGAGGTGGATTGGAGTGATTTTGAGAAGGCTGAGGATATCCAAGATAAAAAAAATGAATTTTTACAAATTTTCAATGTTGCGGTTGAGAGTTTTGTACCTAGAAGGGGACCAGGAGCCAAAAAAGGGAAAGTGTGGTTTAATGCTAAATGCATAAGAGACAAAAATGACAAGATTAATGCTTGGAATAGATGGAGGAGGAATAAAACTGAAAACAGATGGTATGAATATATTAAAGTTAGAAATGAATGTCAAGACAATAAGGTTGGAGTGAAAGAAATATGAGAGCAATATAATTTACAAGTGCATAGATGAACCAAAGTTGTTTTTTAGACACATAATCGTAAGATGAAATAGAGAGAAGGGATAACTAGGCTTAAAGTTGAAGACACAGTTTATGAGGAAGCGTGAGATATGGCAGAAATGATGAACGAATGTTTTAGTTCTGTCTTCACTGACGAAAGAAAGTTCAACCCTGATGGTGAAATTATTAGGTGTAACTCATTGAACACTATCTCTGTGACATATGATGAAATTTTTTAAATGTTAAAGGAGCTTGATATAAATAAATCAATGGGACCGGACAGAGTGTCTAACTGGATTTTGAAGGAATGTAGAGAACAACTAGCTGGAAAAATTCAGTTTGGTGGTAACATCCTTGACAAAAGGTTTAGTGCCTAAGGATTGGAAAAGAGCAAATATCACACCGATATTTAAAGGAGGTGGTAAAGAAAATCCTTTAAACTATAGACCAGTGTCATTGACCAGTGTGATGGGAAAGTTGTACAAGAGAATGGTTAAAGAGATGGATGGAGCACTTGGGAGACAAAATATAATAACAAACTGTCAGTTTGGTTTTAGAAAAGGTAGGTCATGCTCCACAAATTTGCTATCATTTTACTCAAGAGTGATTGATGTCATTCAAGAAAGAGATGGACGCGTTATATCTTGACATGAAAAAAAGCATTTGATAAGGTACCAAATCGAAGATTGTTATGAAAGATAAAGGAGTATGGAGGCATTGGTGGAAGATTACTTGAGTGGATGAAGGATTATCTTAATGACAGAGAAATGAGAACAGTAATATGTGACCAGTGTTCATCATGGCTTAAGGTAACTAGTAGTGTCCCACAGGGATTTGTGTTGGGACCACTAATATTTGTTATCTACATTAATGACTTGAGTGAAGAAGTTGAAAGTTATATAAGCCTGTTTGTTGATGATGTAAAACTAATGAGGAAGGTTGAAAATGTGAATGACTGTTTAGTGCTGCAAAGTGATTGAGATAAGATTAGTAATTAGAGTAGAACATGGCAAATGGAGTTTAACTTGAATAAGTGTAAGGAAACGGAGTTTGGTAAGAGTGAAAAGATAATACAATACGACTATAATATGAATGGTGTCAAATTGGAGATATCGAAAGAGGAAATGGATTTGGGAGTGACTGTTACAGATGACTTGACTCCAGACAAGCATATAAATAGAATTGTTAATGGTATGATGAATTTAGCAAAGAGTGGCCTTTTCGTATCATGAAGAAAGGATGATTAAGAAGATATCAATTTCTGTGATACGACCAAAATTAGAATATGCGGCGGTCGTGTGGTCTCCTCATAAAAAGAAAAATATTATGAAGTTGAAAAGAGTGCAGAAAGCAATTACAAAGATGGTTCCAAATTTAAGTACTTTAACCTATGGAGAAAGATTGAGAAAATTGGACATTACTACATTGGAAAAAAGAAGGAAAAGAGGAGATTTGATACATGTTTATAGAATGGTTAATGGTATGCAGGATGTGAATAAAGAAGACTATTTACTATTGGACACACGCAGTACAAGAGGACATGGTTTAAAGTTGAAAAAGGGTTTTTGTAGAAGAGATGTCAAGAAGTATAGTTTCCTTATACAGTTTCGAACAATTGGAATGAACTTGATGAGGAGGTTGTAATGGCTGGGACTGTGCATACTTTTAAGAAGAAATTTGATAAAAGATATAGAAACGGGACACCATGAGTTTACTTCCCTCCCGTAAACAACTAGGTAAATACACACACACACACACACACACACACACACACACACACACACACACACACACACACACACACACACACACACACACACACACACGAGCCAGTTACTGTTTGAAGTAGACGCCAAAACACGACCATCTGGCATGGGTTACACTGCCAAGTCCTGACTATGAAGCCTAGTAGAACTTATGATGTGTTACGGGGAGGAGAGGGGGCTAAGTTAGTGATCCTGTCTCCAAAGTTATAATGAATTTGCTTAGGTTGAGGCCAAGATGAAGTATGGAAGGGGATGAGAATATGGATGGCACAGTTGGCACAGCTGTCTATGTAAATAAAGGACAGGGAACCAGATGAGAGGACCAAGGAGTGAGATTATTGAAGCACCTCTGGGATTAAGACAGCTGGGAGACTGGAGTACAGAAAGGAGGTTTTCCGGATTTAAGGAGGATCAATATGAAAAGGATTATCACAATGGATAGAGAACTTAAGAGTTTTGAGGGAGATGGTTGCCTGGATTTTTTAAAAACAGGATCAGCTGATTGTGAAAAACCTAGAGCTGAGAGAGATGTTTCAAATTAGAGAGTACTGTTATAATGAACAATGACATGAAGAAAACTCTACATGAAATAAAAAGGGAAAACAGCACCCTTATGGGCAAATGTCGAAACTATGAAGTAGCAGTACAAAGGCTGCAGGAAAAGCTAAACTCAAATGTGGAAACGGGAAAAGTGGATAAGTAAAACAACACTAGAGGAATGGAGGAAAGTCTGGAAAACGTAACAAGAAAAGTGAGTTTCGCTGAAGCAGTTAACCTCTTAATTCCGGGCAACAGAAAACAGCTCCTGACGCCACATCCAGGCTGGATGCAGGTGGGGAGATGACTGACTCAGAAGCAGCTCTCTCTCTCACTCTCTCTCTCTCTCTCTCTCTCCACTACAGAACTAATGATAATGGTAAGTGATTTCTTATAATAGGTATGTATAATACAAAATAAACCAATGCAAATTTTAGAGAAAAAAAAATTGTCTGCCATCTGAAAACCATTTTCTGAAGATGACAAATGAGAGAAAATATTCGTTTTTATGGTAAACTAATCTACTGGTACCATAAAAGATTTAAAAACAAAAAAATAATTATTTCCAGCATGGCACATCAGTACTTATCCTGTAACAATGATATAAGTAACGTATGCCATTGCATCATATACAACCTACATTTTGGGAGATCTGATACAGTATCCAGAAAAGAAAACACAATCTTAGCAGAAAGCAGCCACGACACAATATGTGCGTCATTGGATATGTCACGAGTGCCCAAATGATGCAAAACATGCGTCAAGATTTTATATATGTATGTGGGCTTTTCATGGGAATTTATGAGCTAAACGGGATACTTTTTGGGGTACCTCTTATTTCAAAGCCCACCCGCTAGGAAACCATTACCCCGAGTGAGGAAACCCAACCTACATTTGGACTGTGGACAGGATTCAAACCCATGCTCTTGGAGACCCCTCAGACCCCAAAGCATGCATGATTCCACTGTACCACAGCGGCACCCCCAAAAAAGAAGTTGAATGGGGTTAAGCAACAAATAAGGGAGAAAACAAAGAACAGTCATACAAGTGATCGAAGAAAAGGAAGAATTAGTGAGTGATACAGTGGATAAAGAAAAGTGTATGGTTATATATAGACAAGCAGAAAAAAGAGTCCAGTGACATTTGTGAGAGAAGAGGAGAAAGTGATGGTTAAAGAAATCATCTCAGTATTAATTAAATACCGCGGTATTTCATTAGTAATTCACTGTCACTCAGTACCACGGAGTCGAGGTTATCCTCGTGGCATGAGCGTATATGAATACTAAGATATGATATCCATTATAGCAGGCAATAGAGGAGTGAAAACATAAACATCATGATGAAAGTAACACGCAAGCAAAATGGTCACAAGAAGAAGAAGCGGCCGAGTGGCAGCGAGTCTCCCACTTCGTCTATGGCTCATCTCATCTCTGCTTTATTTTTTGGTATTCCATGTAAGATTTCACTTTATGCATTACAAAACAATCCTTTCTTAGGGGCAAGGTTCATAAAAAGCTAATAGAAATGTTGTTTTGTGAACATAAATGCATAATATAAGACAGTAACACCACCTCCAGAGGTGGTGTTCCCAGCAACCTCAGAGCAACCTGATAGCAACCTTGTCACCGTCCCTCCACACGTTCATGGATGCCATTTCGCTGCAAGAGGTTGCTCTGACGTTAAAGAATTTTGGATCCAGCTCCAGGAGCGCTAGAGACAGAGGCGGGGAGCCTGCCAATCACAGCGAAACTACCGTGTTCGGTCCCTCACCCAGCAAATTCAAACCCAAAAAATTCGCTAAAACGGATGTGGTTGTACGTTATGCGGATTTTTGGTCTAACTTTACATAGTATGTTAAACCGGAAATTCTTTAAACGAACATTCGTTAAGCGGAGTAATACTGTATAGGAAAAAGGATTGGACATGGTATGTATAATAGAAACAAAGTTAAGTGAAGACATCTAGGTGAATTTTAAAGAACAGGGATATAATATTTGGAGGAGAGACAGAAGGGGAAAAGTAGGAGGAGAGGAGGAGCATTGATAATGACTCGAGAGGATATATACGTGGAGGTGGTACAGTGCTGAGATGGACTGGCAGAGGTTTTAAGCGTAACAATTAGGACCAGTGGGAGGGAAAAAAGGAGCATCACAGTAACACATGTGCCACCGAAGAATAATTCATGGAGGCTTGATGTACATAAAGAAATGCAAAGGGAAATATTAAATTGCCTGGACAATATGTTAAGGAAGGACAGAAGAGTGCTACTTGTGGGAGATCTAAACTGCAAGCATGTCAACTAGGAAGAAATGGATGCAAACAGTCACGCTGGACATTTGGGAAGGATGTGTTACAATTGACAATGGTAAACACATTGGACCAATGGGTGAAGGACTATACAAGATATACAGGGGAGGAAGAACCATTTATGCTGGATTTGGCATGAAAAAAAAAAAAAAAAAAAAAACAGAGCCTTGTCCAAATATCAAATACCATAGCCAATGGAAAAAAGTGATCATGTAGTCCTAGAAATTAATTTCAAGGATCAAGAAATTTTGAGACACAAGGGACACAAACAAAAAATGACAACCATGCTATGTCAAATTTTGGAGGATTAAGTTGTTACTTTGAGAGTACTGAGTAAAAGAAAATTATGCAAGGCAAGACAATTCAAGAGAAGTATGATATATTCCTAGAAACGTATAATGAGAGGTAAAGAGATATGTTCCTGTATACAGAGTAAAGGAAAGCAAACACACATGATATAATGCTATATGTGCAAAAAGTTAAAAAGTGTAAGGATGCAGCTTGGAAAAAATTAAGGAAGCAAAAGGAAATTAAGCAAATAAGAAGCAGTATAAAGAGGCACGAAACATACATTACGATAAGGAGGGAGGAGAGAAATTATAAAAAGGATGTAGTGAAGAGATGTGAAAAGGAACCCAAGATTTTTTATTAAAAGTATATAAATGGAAAGATGACAAACAAACCATTAATAAGTTAATTAAGGGGAATAGGATACATGAAACACCAAAAGAAATTAATGAACTTACGAATGAAAGCTTCAAATCAGTATTTGATGAAGAGGGAGAGTTCATAGAGCCAAACAACCAAGCAACACAGGAAGGATTAAGAGATGTCATGGTACAAAAACAGAAAATTAGAGAATTACTATAAAAGGTGGATGTAAGAAAGGCAATGGGACCAGATGGTGTGTCAGGATGGACACTAAGAGAATGTAGAAAACAACTGGTGGAACTAATTTGGGATGTAATCAACAACTTTCTAATGGAAGGAAAGATACCAAAAGAATCAAAAGGAGCAAATATAGTCCCAATATACAAAAGAAGAAAAGACTGAGCCTGTAAATTATTATAGATCAGTGTCACTAACTAGTGTTGTGGAAAAGATCTGTCAAATTGTTATAAAAAAAATGGTTAAAATATTTTGAGGAAAATGAAATAATTAATAACTCCCAATTTGAGTTCAGAAATGGAAGGTCATGCATAACAAATTTACTAAGCTTTTATACAAGAGTAATAGATGAAGTACAAGGAAGAGATAGATGGAATGACACAGTGTGTCTAGATATTAGGAAGACTTTCGACAGAGTACCACATAGAAGACTCCTAAGGAACACAGAACACATGGGAGAAATAAAGGGAAACATCTTAAACCAGTAAACCAGTAAAATACCACAGGGTTGAGTGCTGGCACTAATTACGTTTCAAGTACGTCAGCAATAAACGAGGGTTTTACTAGCTACATAAAACTGTTTGCATATGATGCAAAACTTTTGAGAGTAATAAGGAACATCAGTGACTGTATGGAATTACAGAAAGATACTGACAAGATCTGAAAATGGAGCTGAAAATGGAAATTAGAATTTAATAGCAGGAAATGCTATGCAATGGAAATGGGTAAATGTAATAGAAGACCTATGTGGGAATATAAAATGGGAGGAGAGATTATAATGAAAAAGAGAGAAGAAAGACCTAAGAGTGATTACACAAAACACCCTGACTCCAGAAAGAAATATAAATGGACCATCTTCTTCAACATTTATAAGGAGGCGGTGGCGTAGTGGATAAGGTGGTGAGCGTGGGATTGGGTAGACGTCCACATGTAGGTTCGAATTCCACCACATACCACTTTGAAGCTATGCCATTTGCCAAGGGGTTTAAAGTTACCTACATGTCACCATGTAGGTTCTAGGTGGTTACTCCAAAGATGCACTTGGGTGGTAATATGTGCCCTAATATGGGAACCACTATAAACAAAATTGCCTGTGTCACTAATGGGCAGAAGCTGAACAGTGCTTCCCACATATACTCTTCAAGTATGCCTACAGGCGCTGCAGGCCAAAAAAAAAACTAATAATCAGGGTGGCATTCAATTACATGGCTAAGAGTATGATGAAAAAGATCATAACCACTATGATAAGACCTAGACTAGAATATGCAGCACTGATATGGTCACCATACAGGCAGAAAGACATCAAGAAACTAGAAAGAATCCAAAGGACTGCTTCAGAGATGATCTGAGAAATAAAGAAGAAAGATTGAAGAAGATGGATCTACTAGCTTTGAAGGATAGATGGGAAAGAGGAGACCTAATAATGATATATAAGTTAGTAAAAAGAAGAAGAAGAAGAAGAAGAAGAAGAAGAAGAAGAAGAAGAAGAAGAAGAAGAAGAAGAAGAAGAAGAAGAAGAAGAAGAAGAAGAAGAAGAAGAAGAAGAAGAAGAAGAAGAAGAAGAAGAAGAAGAAGAAGAAGAAGAAGAAGAAGAAGAAGAAGAAGAAGAAGAAGAAGAAGAAGAAGAAGAAGAAGAAGAAGAAGAAGAAGAAGAAGAAGAAGAAGAAGAAGAAGAAGAAGAAGAAGAAGAAGAAGAAGAAGAAGAAGAAGAAGAAGAAGAAGAAGAAGAAGAAGAAGAAGAAGAAGAAGAAGAAGAAGAAGAAGAAGAAGAAGAAGAAGAAGAAGAAGAAGAAGAAGAAGAAGAAGAAGAAGAAGAAGAAGAAGAAGAAGAAGAAGAAGAAGAAGAAGAAGAAGAAGAAGAAGAAGAAGAAGAAGAAGAAGAAGAAGAAGAAGCTGGTGATCAGCAGCCGCTTCTTCTTCTTGTGACCCCCTTTAGCTTGTGTGTTGCTTTTGCCACAATATTTGTGTTTCCACTCTCTATTACCTGCTATAATGGACATATCTTTGTATTCATACAAGATCATGACATGAGGATCACCTTGATTCCATGGCACCGAGTGATAGTTAGGAGACCAGAAGCAAACCTACGTTAAGTTCAATAAATTGCGTTATTTAATCAAAATCTCCTTAAACATCAAATCACGTTAAACTGAAATCCCGTTATTCAAACTTGTGCTAACTGAGAGTTGACTGTAAATCATTTTAATCCACACCAAGATCCCAGATCTTTACCCAAGTAAATAAGAATAAAACTATGTAAAACTTAGTGGCGAACTTCATGGTACATGTAGATGATGGTGTGAGAGGGCAAGGGAGGCTTGGCATTATGTAATTACTAATACAGATGGTTATTTCTGAGTAATTTTTACATTTGAGGCTACATCTCAATACAACCTCAATGAAAAATTAGTTTTGTTTTACGTCTGTTACACCTTGTCACTATAGTAGTTAAAAAATGTGTTGGTTAGTTATGAGGTCAATGTACTTTACGAAATATTACTCAACCATCCTACCTGGTTAAGTGACTCTGGTCAAATGTCCTGACCCCCAGCTAGGAATCAGAGCAAAGTAACATCAAACCAAAACAAACAGGGAACAGATGTTTACCTCCTGCCAATAGTGCCTGCGTCAGCTGGATTCGGCTGGATTCAGCCACCTTTATTGAAGTCCGAATTTTGTTCGAGAGTAAAATTTATTGAACATTTTGTTTAACATCCAAATTGTTCAAAGTTTGGGGTATTTGAAGTCTGATGGTCCTCTGTATATATACTCCCATTAAACATTTAAGCAAGCAAATAACAACAGTAAAGTAAACTATGTATTTCAGAGGTTAATCTGAAGGACAAGCTAAACTTACAAAAACATTAAAAAGAATTAATTATTGTTGCTAAATTCATAATTCATGCGTTTTACCTTTTTCTCATGTTGGTACCATATACATTTGTAATTCAAGGGATACACTGATTTCATAATTCACGATGAAGAGAATGTAAACAACTTAGATAATGAATTTGAGAATCTCCTGAGAGAGATATCTGAATGAAAGTAAGCTGTTACACTTACAATTTACTATTTTCTCCACCTGTAGCATGGCATCCAAGAATAACAAAAAAGTTCATTTACTCCGATATAAATAGAAAATTCCTAATCTCAAGAAATAGGCATGACACCAGACACAATACTATGTATTGTGTCTGGTGTCTTTCATCCATACATCCAACTGCTTCTGTTTTTGTAACCTTTCATAAAAGTTTGTGATTTTCATGTCAATCTTGTTACCTTTCATTATATGAACAGTAAACACATGTACAAGTACTACACGTACTACTTCACATACGTACATGAACATATGTAAAAACAATAAACTAGACACCTTTCTGGGATACCTTGGATCACTCAGCATACACAACAAAGGGTTTAGCAAGGGTTACCAGGAATGAATATATGTAATCACTACACTAATGTTGAGGAATTAAAGCAGTGGCAAGAAGACAATCAAAGATGATGGAAGAATGTGGAATTGAGGCATAGATAGGATTTGTAGGATCACGTCAGGATGATGTTTGCCAAACTAAGAGGAGTCGTATATGTTGGGAATAAAGCTGAGTAAAATATACAAGTTACTGAAAAATTATAATAACTACTGAACAATTTGCAGGAGCAATTTATAAAGCTGAAATCCAGGTTAGTTGTTATTGAAGAGGGAGTACATGAACTGAAAGCTAATCATGAATGAGAATGCAATGATAAACCAAACAACTGATGCAGGACAATAAAAGATTAAGAGGGCAAAGAAATAAGCAAGAAGTAAGCCCTGTGGTGGTAGGCAATAAGAGGAATGTAGAGTAATATACACCGTAAGAGGAATGTCTACATGGGAAAAAATAAAGAAAATGCATATAAAAAATGTGAAACAAACAACTGCCAAATGAAGGTTGATCTCAGTGAGATTCTTAAATAGCAGCAAGAATAGTACTTTAATGAAACTTGTGAAAATAATAAAAAAAAAATGTCAAGATTGTAGTTCTATGTGATTGCACAATGGGCACAAGATATAAGGTTTAGAAGTAAAAAACACCTCTACATGGTTGGATCTAGTACTAAACACTAAACTGAGTAATAGACCAGATATAAGTGGAAGTAATTAAATAAAAATGTTCCACAGAAGTAAATTTAGCATTAAGATAAGAACAACCTCACAATCTCTTCAATCTAGGACTGGGTAGGGAGGGTGATGGTGACTATGCATCCTGGTAAGCTTCTATTATAGGAACACAACACATGCATGCATTTATAAGGCATTTCAAAATAATTATACACTTTTTGGGGAGTGGAATTCAAGTGAAAATTTCACAAGTTTTCCTTGTAAATCTTGACCTGTCTCCTATATAAAACAAATCTGGCATCACTGAAAAACACAAGAGTTCAGAAGTTATTATGTGAACCTGACAAGAATGTGAAATATACGAAAGGATGTTTGACTAAGCAATTGTGATAACAGATCACAAGATGATACACAGACAAAATTCTAAATAGATCTAGTATCTATATACTGGACCAAACAAATGGTGAGGGATAACTGAGACTAATCAAAAAAAAACTTTTTTTTTATCTGCAAACATGAAAGCAAATTCAAATAAAAAGAAAAAAATTCTAAGGCTCTCTTCTGCTTTTTATACATCTTAGTTTGTGAAAGCATAAATACATTAAGAAAATTTTACTTTAAGCTTATTTTATTATACTAATTAACTAGAACCCTTGCTTATTCAATTACACAACTTTTTTACCTATGTATTTCCATTATTTTTTTTTTTTTATATTAATGTAATGTCATGCTGAAGTATGTCACTATCCTTTCTGTATGTTATGCTTCAAATAATAACAAACAGACAACTACATACTATATTGTATCCTCCTTTTAAGCTTGTTACGGATGCTTGCAACTCCTGATCAATCTCTACATCCAGCATTTTTTTTTTTTTTTATGTTCCTTTAACATTGGACAGAAAAGAAGGTACAAAATACTCATGAACTGTCTAATCTCTAGCAACCACATCTTCTTGATCCACCTTTGTACAATATGAATAAAATAAATCCCTCGTACTATAATTAACCATTAATTACATGGATTTGGCTTATTGTTTAAGGGAAATATCCATGTCATGATCACAGTTTTGTACTGGGTTTGCACTTTCTTGCAACAACAAAAGAAAATGACTATACAGTCCTCAACATAATCATAGAAAATGGAAAGCACAAATAAAAAAAATAAATAAAATAAAATAAATAATAAAAAGAAAAAAATGGATTCCTTAAGTAATGCATCACAGTGAATAGTTATTGACAGCTTGAAATTGGAACAATGGCAATTCTTTCACAACTGAAGATGCCAAGTAACTCAATCTTTCCTGGGACTTCCAGCATTTTATTTATCTTAAAATTCATCAACTAAATTTTATTAACAAGAAAATTCCTTGGGAAGCTTCTTTAAATTGTCCTCAATTATTAATAGCTGTACAAGCTTGTTAGGTGATAACTTGCACACTGTTCAAAGATTGACCCCAGAAGCTGAAGCACTACAGCACTACAGTAATTACTGCCAATCTACAGCACACAATTGCAAGCCAATGCCAGTACTCTACTAATGAATCATTTTCATACTCCATCTTTCCCCAAGGCTGCTTGACGCAACACACTTCCTGCTGTGTTGGCAAAGGAAAGTGTGCTGTTGCGTTGGAGTTCCTGGTGAGGGTAGGTCCAGACATAAATATAAGTTACTCCCAATATCTGCTGCTTGACAGGTAACAGATTAGTTAACTATTGTATTCTATGAACTTTATTTTATATATTTGTATACATTATGGAATTCTACCATTCAAATTCATAATATGCTTCAGTTTACTAGAGTAAACTGCCTACAGTAGATTATGCAGAAAAGAAAGAAAATCTACACAGAGTAAGATACATTTAGTAATAACTGATATAAAAGTGTGCCATGCTACAGGGAAACAAAGTAAAACAGAGCATACAGAAAACAAATACAAATGCAAATAGTAGTAAAAGTTAGAAATCAAATGCTTAATATGCTCACTCATTTCATGCAAAATAAGAATTAATATAATTCTACTGACAACTTACAACATGTCAGTGACGAATGGTAATACTGAAAAATTGGGAAAATATTAAATAAAATTATCTGCCCTTACTAACCTGAGTTTCAGTGGCATCAGCATGAACATGATCCTTTACACGATCTTGACACACCATCACACACCTCTGTAACCGCTCCTGTAGAAATACAACATTAAAAAAAAGTGCACACACACACACACACACACACTGACGACAAGACGTGTTCAGCAACTCTCAGGAAAAGCTTCAGAAGTTGGAGCCTGACCTAGACATATGTACTGGGGGTTAGGGGGCCGCAGAGTCCTCCTGTCTCCATAATAAATTATTTTTTTGGATCATATAGATGGAAAAATGGAGAGAGAATTGGAACTGGGTGGAGCAGCAGGACATATGACAACAAAACAAATGCCATCTTCTGAAAACCAATGATTTATTGAAACACCTGTTGGACTGAGAAGATTGACTGAGGATAATATGGTCAAGGACTTCTCTGGAATTAGGGACAAAAGAGGTAATATGAGGAGGTTGATAAACGTGGAGAGTTAAGGTACATGAAGGAAGTGGTCGAGTTTATGGACAAGCAGGACAGACTGATAACAGAAAACACAGAGCTGAAATTGAGATGAGTCAAATGTGAGAAGGTCAGTGTAATCAATCAGGGATTAAAGGAGGAGATACAAGAGATAAAGAAACAAAATAATATACTAAAAGCTACATGTCATGACTATGACAACTCCTTAAGGAGCCTACAGAAAAAAGTACAAGATGGGATTGAGGACAAAGTAGAAATTGGATTGGGTGAAAACAAGCTGAAGGAATTATGAAATGCATGGAAGCAAGAACAGGAAGAGAAAAAAGTTAAGTTTTCAGAAGTAGTAAAGAGACAAACTCGGGGGAAAAACAAGAAGCAGTAATACAAGTAATTTAGGAGAAAGAAGATCTAGAGCAAGATATGGTGGATAAGAGGAAATGTTTCGTGATTTTTGGGATGAAGAAAAAAATCCAAACAAGTTCAGGAGGGAGTGTGAGAGAGATTTGGCAAAAACTATTATCAAACAGGTACAACAAGCAGGAGCTGGAACAGGAGATGGAGGAAGTGATTAGGTTGGGTAGATTCAATGAAGGGAGTAGGAGACCAATGAGAGTGAGAGTGAGTAGCGGTGGAGGAAATTATGACAAGGAAAGGGAAGCTGGTCGATGATACTGAATACAAAGATATATGGATAAAAAGAGATATGAACCTAGAGGAGAGAGAAAAAAAGAAGTGCTAAGAAATGAAGCTAAGGAAAAAAATGAGAAAAAGATTGAGATCAAGAAAAATAATTTTTATTGGAGGGTTCTAGATATGAGACTAAAGAAGTGGTATCTACGGAAGAAGGAGGAGGTCATGGAGGAGGCAACAAATCAAGAGTGACTTGTACTAATATAGATGGATTGTTATCCAGCGTGTTGGAGGTTAGGAATTATTTGAAGGAGAAATAGCGGGATGTAATGTGCATCCTTGAAACAAAACTAAGAGCGGAGATCCATATTAACTTTAAAGAGGAGTGATATAATAGCTGGAGAAGAGACAGGAAAGGTAAAGGGGGAGGAGGAGTGATAATAATGGTTTGTGATAATATATGTGTGGAGGATGTGCAATATGGTGAAGACAAGGTGGAAGTAATGTGAGTAACAATCAAAACAGCAGAATTGAAAAAAAGAAAAATAGTTACATATGTGCCACCTAAGACAAATACATGGTAAACTGAAGAACATAAAGATATGCAAAGAGAGGTGATTAAGTGCCTAGATAATATGATAAGAAGAGATGGAAGAACACTTTAACTGTAAAAAAGTGAACTGGAGAGAGATGAAAGAAATGGATAATGCTAGACAGTGGAGCGAGGAGGTGTTACAGTTGACTATGGTAAATACACTGGATCAGTGGGTGAAGAAATCAACAAAGTACAGAGGGGAAGAACCATCGTTGCTCGACCTAATATTTACAAAGAAGCCAGAGGCCCCTCCCATCATACAATAACTTAGTCCAATGGGAAGAAATGATCATGTCACATTAGAGCAAATAATTCAGGAGGAGTATGAGATAAGTTACAGAGATGACTACAAAGGAGAGAGATTATATTATGCAAGAGCAGATTTTTAAAAATTAAGGATCTATTTTGCTGATATTAAATGGAGAAACATCATGTACAAAAAGACAATACAAGGGAAATATGAGATGTTCTTACAGAAATATAATGAAGGAGTGAAGAAATATGTACCTTTTAATAGAGATAAGAAAAAATACATTCTTGGTACAATGCTAGATGCACAGAAGCAAAAACGGCAAAAGATAAAGCTTGGAAGAAACTCATAAAGCAGAGAAATAATGTTAACAGACAGCAGTATAAAGATGCGAGAAATGAATATATTAGAGTAAGGAGAGAGGAAGAAAGAAACTTTGAGAAAGATGTGGTGAATAAAAGTAAAGATGAACCCAAACTTTTCTACAAGTTTTTAAATGGCAAAATGAAGAACAAGGAAACAATAGAAAAAATAATTAATGGAGGGAAAGCATACCAAACTGAGAAGGCAATGTGTGAAATAACGAATGAGAGCTTCAAAATAGTGTTCATTGCAGATTTCACAGAACCTAATAGGAGACTGCATTGCACACACACACCACACGAGCATAAAGCCCAGGCCCTGTAAAACTACAACTAGGTAAATACAACTAGGTAAACACACACACACACACACACACACACACACACACACACACACACACACACACACACACACACAAATGTTCTGCTGAAAAGGGAAAAGTACCCAAAGACTGGAAAAAAGCCACTATTGTGCCAATATATAAAGGAGGAAATAAAGAGAACCCAACAAATTACAGGCCAGTGTCCCTAACAAGCACAATAGCTAAAATATGTGAATGTCATCAAAGAAAGATGGACCAAACATTTGGAAGAAAAAAATATAATTAATGAAAGACAATTTGGCTTTATAAAAGGAAGATCATGCATAACAAACCTTATATGCTTTTACTTTAGAGTCATAGACATAACACATGTAAGAGATGGATGGGTTGACAGTGTAATTTTAGATCTTAAAAAAAGCATTTGATAAAGTTCCACACAGAAAATTAAAAAGAAAACTTGAAGATACACTTGACCCTCGAAACAACGGACTTCCCATCAACGGATTTCGGAAACTACGGACAAATTCTGGAGTCCGGTTTAATCTACGGACGAATATTAAAATGCGCGCGATTGTCTGTTCCCAGCAAATTATTGTCTGGTAGGTGGCAGGTCGGTCGCATCATCAGCTGTTGGCCGCCATGTTTAATCTTCAGTCCGTGCGTTTTCAACCAACAGCGAACATTGTCCAGTACTTACCATGGCTTTTTTATGCATTTGTACCCTTCCCACGATTGCTTAACCTATCCAAAATACCTCCTAAACCTAGTAAACCAGTGAAGCGTAATCAAAAGGCTCTTCCAGTGGCTGCTAAGCTTGAACTAATACGAAAATTAGAAAATTTTATGTATTTTACGTACATTCTATAGTTTTTTACATACTTTTGCAAAGAACGGACTTTTGCAATCTACGGACAGGGTCGTGCATGCATTTGTCCATTGTTTCAAGGGTCGAGTGTATATCGGGAATAAAAGGAAAATTGCTGGAATGGATGAAGGATTTCCTAACTGGAAGAACTATAAGAGTGACAATTAGAGATAAGGAGTTCACCTGGAAGAACGTTATAAGTGGGGTTCCATAAGGTTCTGTGTTGGCCCCAATTATGTTTGCAATATACATAAATGACACAGACGAAGGAGCAGAAAGCTATATGAGTTTCTTTGTAGATGACGCAAAACTTTTGATGAAAGTGGGGTTGTACAATGATGGTAGAACTCTACAGAAAGACTTAGACTATGGGAATGGAGTAAAAGATAGGAGATGGACTTCAACATTAAGAAATGTAGCATTGTGGAATTTGGGAAGAGCAAAATTAGAATAACAAGACAATATAAACTTGGAGAAGAGAAGATTAAGAGGGTGGAAAGCGAAAAGGACCTGGGCGTTCTCATAACAAAGGAAATGTCCCCCAATAAATCTGTAAATAAAATCATTGGTGAGACCTACAACATACTAAGAAATATTAGAATTGCATTCTCATATATTGATGAAGATATAGTGAAAAAGTTATTGGTATCCTTGATCAGACCACGATTGGAGTATGCAGTAGTACTGTGGTCACCTAATACCAGGAAAATTGAAAGGATACAAAAAGCGTCCACCAAACTGGCTCCAACCTTGTCGGCTCTTACATATGAAAAAAGACTGGAGAGACTGGAATTACCGACATTGGAGCAGAGAAGAGAAAGAGGCAACCTGTTGACCATCTACAGAATAATGAATAATATGGAGCTTCCTGATAGGATCGAACTGCTGAAGAGAGATTGAAGGCACACAAGAGGACATGGATTAAAACTCAGAAAAGACAACTACAGAATAGACTTCAAGAAAATCAGCTTCCCAAAGAGTGATAGATATATAGAACAGACCGGACAGAGAGGTGGTGTATGCAAAGTCTAAACATGACTTTAAGATAACATTAGACACTGTGAAATAGAGACAGGACAACACAAAGTTAGGCCTCCCTCCTGTAAAATACAACTAGGTAAATACACACACACACACACACACACACACACACACACACACACACACACACACACACACACACACACACACAACTTAAAGGGATGACATAATGAGAAGAGACTAAAAGCTATGGATCTACCAACCCTGGAACAGAGAAGAGAGAGAGGGGATCTGATACAAGTTTATAAATTGATTAATGGAATGGATCAAGTGGATAATGAGAAACTGATCCTGAGAGAAGAATATGATATTAGAAGCACAAGATCGCACAGTAAGAAACTGAGGAAAGGAAGATGTCTGAGAGATGTTAAAAAATTTAGTTTCCCGCAAAGATGTGTTGAGACTTGGAACAGTTTGAGTGAGGAAGTGGTGTCAGCAAAGAGTGTGAATAGTTTTAAAGAAAAATTGGATAAGTGTAGATATGGAGACGGGGCCATACGAGCATAAAGCCCAGGCCCTGTAAAACTACAACTAGGTAAATACAACTAAGTAAACACACACACACACACACACACACACACACACACACACACACACACACACACACACACCGCGTGAGTGTAGTGGTTAGCACGCCGATTCACAATCGAGAGGGCGGGGTTCAGTCCCGGGCAGCGAGGCAAATGGGCAAGCCTCTTAATGTGTGGCCCTGTTCACCTAGCAGTAAATAGGCAGGGATGTAACTCGAGGGGTTGTGGCCTCGCTTTCCCGGTGTGTGGAGTGTGTTGTGGTCTCAGTCCTACCCGAAGATCGGTCTATGAGCTCTGAGCTCGCTCCGTAATGGGGAAGACTGGCTGGGTGACCAGCAGGCGACCGAGGTGAATTACACACACACACTTATGTTTCAAGTTTATGTAAATGACATTCACATTGCAATAAATTGTAGTTATATAAATTTATTTGCTGATGATACAAAGTTGCTAAGAGTTATCAAAACCAGAGAGGACTGTCTGCTGTTGCAGGAAGATTTAAACAAGATCTATGAATGGAACAAGAAGTGGAAATTGGAGTTTAATGCCAAGAAATGCCACATAATGGAGCTAGGAAAGAGTAAGAGAAGACCAGCATGGAACTATTTGATGGGGGAGGAACAAATAATGAAGACTAAAGAGGAAAAAGATCTTTTTTTTGGAGTGATCATACAAGAAAATCTGAGCCCTGATAAACACATAAGCAAGATATTTGGACTATTATATAAGATGTTGACTAATAGAGTGGCATTTCATTACATAGATAAAGATATGATGAAATAAATCATCATAAGCATGATACGCCCAAGGCTGGAATATGCAGCAGTGGTATGGTCTCCGAGCTCTAAAAAGGATATAAGAAAATTGGAAAGGATACAGAAGACTGCTACAAAGGAGGTGCCGGAATTAAAGGACCTCACACATGAAGAACGACTGAAGGAAATGGGACTGCCAACCTTACAAGATAGAAGAGAACGTGGGGACCTAATAACAATGTATAAGATAGTAAATGATATTGAAAAGATAGACAAAGAAGACCTGGTGCTGTTGACGGAAGAAGATGGAAGAACAAGAGGACATGAAAAGAAGATCAGGATGAGGCAGTGTGTGAAGGATATTGGAAAATACAGTTTTCCACACAGAACGGTGGAAAAATGGAATGCATTGGATAATGGAATTGTCACAGCACATAGTGTGCATAACTTTAAAGAAAAACTAGATAAATGGAGATATGGAGACAGGACACTATGAGCCCCGCTCGAACCTTGTACAATACAACTAGGTAAATACACACACACACACACACACACACACACACACACACACACACACACACTGTGCATAACTTTAAGGAAAAATTGGATAAATGGAGACAGGACACTATGAGCCCCACTCAAACCCTATACAATACAACTAGATAAATACAACTTGATAAATGCACACTGACTTCCTAAAGCAGCAAAGGACAGACTGAATTTAACAGACAAACAATAGGAACAAACCTAAAAAACAGAGAGAAGTAACAAGAAATGGGATACTGCCTAGGACAACAAAATCTCTTGGACACCATCTGATATACATAATCTACTCCAAAGCAAACTAATATTAAAAATAACTAGAACTAACCTGGAATTGTGAAAGTTCATTCTGCACAAAACTCTGTGCCTGAGTGAGAGGCGTTGAGCAGTTCTCAATACACCGGTGCACTTGATCCACAGAGCTTTCCTTCTTCTCACAGCATGAAGCAGCACAAAGATGCATTGTTCTCTGGAATAAGGATTTTGTCTTAAAAATAACTGCAAATATATATATATATATATATATATATATATATATATATATATATATATATATATATATATATTTTTTTTTTTTTTTTTTTTTTTTTTTTTTGCTCAAGTGATTACAATATTCACATATTAACATTGAGCTTTAGGTTTCATATATCAGGATCCTCACTCTTCTCTCTTACAAAATACAAAATTGGTAATATTTAATTTATATATTATACAAGTGCTGATGTTAGTAAGATTTATAATCAAGAACATGATATGTATTATGAGTGATTTATTCAAATAATATTACTTAATATGTAACCACCCATCGGTGGTCAAAGGAGAGTGAGACCCTCACGTTGACACGATACTATATATTTCAATAAAAAATCTCCCGAACTGTAATAAAAAAAAAAAAACTTAATAAAATATAAAAAGTAAAATTTTGTATTGTTTTCCATTTTAGCATAGCAATGGGAAGTGTATTGTGACATACAAATATTTTTACACATCCTGATATATAGTATGTGATGAATATATTGAGTTTATGGCTAAAATATTGATTATTCAATACTGAAGCTTCAAATCTTGGTGCGCGCGGGCCACCTGGATGGAGCACGGCGCGTGTTTTCTAACTTCCGGGGCAAATGGGTTAAACATTCTGGTACCCACATACACATACACGAAAATTCCTAGAGGGGTCAAATCCTACTTCGGGGTTCTTTCACCTTCGGGGGTTCTGGTATCCATTAACCACGATAAATGAGGGATCACTGTATTCTACCACCATTTTCAAGCCAACTCCTCTTCTGATCTTGCTAACTGCATGCCTCCCCCTCCTTCTACAATCTTGCTATCTAAGGTCTTTCTTCTTCCTCTCACCCCTACACTGTCCAACTCCCTATTGCAAAAGTTAACCTGTACTCTCAACCATTCATACCTTTCCTTGGTTAACTCTGGATCTCCCTACCTCTTTCTGTATTTCCAACTTCCTATGACTTAACTTCATTTATGAGGGAGGCTTCAAGACATTTATCCCTTTTATTTTGGCTAATTCTCTTGAACCTGCTAAGGGACTTGCAACTAAGTGGGCCTTTTCATTGTTGTCCTTGGTCAGTTCTCCCCTCTTACATAAAAAAAAAATAAATAAATAAATAAATAAATAAATAGATAAATAAATAAATAAATAATCCCGGTAAGTGGCGAGGCAAATGGGCAAGCCGAGCTAGGTGGAGCAACCAAACATACCGGACCAAACAAAACGCCATGTTGTGAAAACTATAAATTTATCAAAACACTTGTTGGACAGAGGAGATTGAGTGATGATAATATAGATAAGAACTTTTCTGGATTTAGAGAAGAAAGAGGCAATATGAGGAGGCAGATAAACATGGAAAGAGAGATAAGATACATGAAGGAGGTGATGTCAAGTTTGATGGAAAAACAAGACAAAACTGATCAAAGAAAACATGGAACTAAAAGTGAGATTAGAGGAATGTGAGAAAGTAAGGAAAATAAATCATGAGATGAAGGAGGAGATGAAAGAGAGAAAGAAACAAAGTGATATACTAAAGGCCACATGTTATGACTACGAGGACTCCTTAAGGAGCATACAGAAAAAAGTGCAGGATGGGGAGAACAAAATAGAGAATGGAATGGGTGAAAGAAAACTGCAGAAATTACAAAATGCATGGAAAAAGGAACAGGAAGAGGAAAAAGTAAAATTTTGAGAGGTAGTAAGGAGACAAATTCAGGAAAAGACAAAAGACACTGTTATACAAGTAATTAAGGAGAAAGAGGATCTAGTGAGAGATACAGTGTATAAGAGGAAATGTTTCTTGATTTTTGGAATGAAGAAAGAAAAATCCAAACAAGTTCATGAGAGAATGTGGAGAGAGAATTGGCCAAAACTATTATCAAACAGGTCCAGGACACCACACAGGAGTTGGACCAGGAGGTGGAGGAAGTGATTAGGTTGGGAAGATTTAGTGAAGGGGGTAAGAGACCAATGAAAGTGAGAATGAGATTGCAGGTGATGGTGGAGGAAATTATTATAATAAAAGGGAAGCTGGCCATGATACTGAATCTAAGGATATGTGGATAAAAAGAAATATAAACCTAGAAGACAGGAAGAATGAAAAAGTGCTAAGAAATGAAGCTGAGGAAAAAAAACACAAGAAAAGGACAGAGATCAAGAAAAAAACATTTCTAGTGGAGGGTTCTATATACTAAAGGAACAGGTCATGGAAGAGGCAAGAAATTAAGGGTGACATACTAATATAGATGGGTTGTTATCCAGCATGTTGGAGTAGAGATTATTTGAAAGAAAAAACACCGGATGTAATGTGCATCGTAGAAACAAAACTAAAAGAGGAGATCCATGTAAACTCTAAAGAAAAGGGATATAATAGCTGGAGAAGAGACAAGAAGGGTAAAGTGGGAGGAGGACTGCTAATAATGGTTCGTGATAATATACAGTGGTACCTCGACATACGATTTTAATTCGTTCTGTGACGATCATTGTATATAAAAGAAATCGTATATCAAATCAATTTTTCCCATAGAAATTACTGGAAATAGAATTAAATAATTTGTTCTTGTGACATGAATTTACCCCCCCCCAAAAAAAATTAACATGCTTTAAATACCAACCAAATATAGATTTAATATAAAATAAATACAATGTTTATTGTATGCGTGATATAAATTAACTATATTGCCCAAAATAACAACTTAACCCACAGAACTCGTGACACAAAGATAGATGTTCATCATGCAAGACTCGAGGCACATCGATAGACGTTTAGGCTTTTTACAGCTATGTTTTGGCTATTTTCTTCCTGTTTTCTTTGCTTGTGAGCTGGCAACACTCATCAGGAGTAAACACATGCTCTACGTCACTGTGTCACCAACGATGAATGGTACGAGCGACAGTGATTTCACTGTGTCTGATTCCGCCACCTCTCCCGCGTGCCTTACTTCTATACCTCGGGTCTCTTGCCATGTTACAGGGAGACAACTTTTGAATGAGAGTGGTATCAGAACAGGAGAGAGAGAGAGAGAGAGAGAGAGAGAGAGAGAGAGAGAGGATACAAGGGGCCCGTTTTCTCTCGCTCTGGCCAAGGCTGCTGAACCCGATCTGACACAAGGCCACGTAAACTGATGATACTACCTCATTCAACCTGTGACATTTTGGTAACCATGACATCTAGAGACTTCTAGTTTTTTGCATTGCGAAGAGGAAGAGTTACTTGTGGACAGAACACCATTTGTACTCACTCATTGAATTTCTAAGTGTAATCAGTATGTGAATACAGGCTATTTTGTGTGTTTCTTGAGTTCACAAAACTTAAGAAAAAATATGCACTGCCGAGGAGCACAGACACATACATGCACAAAGAATGAACAACAATATACAACACGGGCTGAATGTTTGAGTGGATACAGGTAGCCGAGCAATCGCTGCACCACCTATCGATGGCTATTCGTATCTTAAAAATATTGTCATATTTCATGGCGTAAATTATATGAAATTTTTTGTCGTTTATCAAAAAAATTGTATGTTGGGGCGATCATATCTCGAGATATTACTGTATATGTGTGGAGGAAGTGCAATATGGCGATGGTATGGTGGAAGTAATGGGAGTAACAATCAAAACAGAGGAATTGAAAAACAAGAAAATCAAAGTTAAATATGTGCCACCTAAGACAAATACATGGGGAACTGAGGAACAAAAGGATATGTAAAGAGAGATGATTAAGTGCTAAGATAATACGATAAGAAGAGATGGAAGACTTTAACTGTAAAAAATAAACTGGAGAAAGATGGAAGTAATGGATAATACTGGACAGTGGAACGAGGTGTTACAGCTGACTATGGTAAATACAATGGAACAGTGGGTGGAAGAGTTAACAAGGTACAGAGGGGAAGAACCATCATTGCTTGACTTAGTATTCACAAAGAAGCCAGAAGCCTCACCCAGCATACAATAACTTAGTCTAATGAGAAGAAGTGATCATATGGCATTAGAGTTGCAAATACAGAGGGAGGATGGGATAAGATACAGAGATGACTACAAAAAAGAGAGATTAAATTATGCAAGAGCAGGTTTTGAAAAACTAAGACAATTTTTTGCTGATATTGAATGGAAGAACATTATGAACTGAAGAACAACACCAGGGAAATATGAAACATTCCTACAGAAATATAACAAAGGAGTAAAGAAATACGTACCAATCTACAGAGTAAAGAAAAGTATACACGCTTGGTACAATGCCAGATGTACAGAAGTTAAAAAGGCAAAAGATAAAGCAGAGAAATGACAATTACAGACAGAAGTATAAGGATGCACGAAATGAATATATTAGAGTAAGGAGAGAAGAAAGAAACTTTGAGAAAGATATGGCACAAAAAAAGCGAAGATGAACCCAAGCTTTTCTACAAATTTATAAATGGTAAGATGAAGAAAGCAGAAACGCAAGAAAAAATAATTAAAGGAGGGAAGACACACCAAACAGTAAAGGAAATGAGTGAAATAATGAATGAGAGCTTCAAAACTGTGTTCACTGAAGAGAGAATTTTGCAGAACCAAATAGGACATTATAGTGCCTAGGATTGAAGGAAATCATAGTGCACAAAGAGGATATTAGAAGATTATTAGATAATTTGGATGTCAGAAAAGCAATGGGGCTGGATGGTGTATCAGGCTGGGTGCTAAAAGAATGTAAAGAGCTGCTGTTAGATCCAATTCGATATATATATATATATATATATATATATATATATATATATATATATATATATATATATATATATATAAACTGGTTTTTGGTTTTCAGAGAATTTCTATGATGATAAACTTGATATTTACCAAGAATATTCATCCTCATTATTCTGATCAAGGGCACCCAGAACTGCTGAATTTTCACCCAGCAAACAGATGTTGGTGTGTCACTACATTAAACACAACTGTCCTGCCCACCACAGTGCACTCATGTGACTTTTATCTTTTTGATCCTGGCTTTATCCATGGTTTCTGTTGTGATTTACGATGAGAGGGCTTCCACAAGATACCTCACTCCCTCAAAGTTGTTTACAACAGACCAAATGGATCTCATTTCTCACATGAGGCACCCTCCATTCATCCTCTAAATGTGCACTTGTCCTAAATATACTCTCCAGTTCTCATAACATCTGCGGTCGAGGTTATCATTTATGCTTTCAAATATGTAATAATTACATAATTGGAGCCAAGCATAACACCTCAACTATCTCCCACACACTGCCTTGTTCTTCACTAACACCAGCATAAAGAAGGTATGCTTCAAGCCATCCATCGATAGAGGCAACAAATAATTGTGGTAGACGGCCAACCTGACCACTATAAAGTGTGTTGACCTAGCACAAGGGTACTCGGGGCACCGCTGGTGGGGCCACACCGGCACACATCCTTCATTCACAAACAATTATGTAATCTTGACTAATTTCTATGTGATAATGTTCAGTTAACACTAACCTGCATTCCACGAAGGTAAGTCTTGTCTAGGTCATCAACCAGAGAGGTCATGGCCTCCTGGATGCGGTGTTGAGCCTGATCCACCATGGTACCGGTCAGCGTGTGCGGCTCAGCTGGCGCCTGCCTGGTGATGGGAACACTCGCATACACTGCACTCTTTCGGCTCGCAGCGAGTTTGCTTTCTTATTCCTTATAATGATATATAAGAAGAGTTAATGGAATGAAACTCGTTAACAAAAAAGCACTCTAGTTACGTGTATATTTTCAAACTACTTTGTATAAACAAAATATAACCGAATGTGTATGATTTGGCAACAACAATTTAATTCCCAGTATCACTGTCAACTTGTCAAGGAATAACCGAATAAGCAAACGTGATCATTGTATCCAATGAGCCTTGAGACTCTTCCTATCCACAGTACCTAAGCTTCCTTGTTTGCATCCCTAGATAACACCAAGCATTGTACGTAGTTATTTCCAAATTAGACACCTAGCAGCGCTAGAATTTTTAATTGTCTCAGAGTTCCTGGGCAAAGGGGTGACTCAGCTAATCTGGAAATCGATGTGTAGAAAAAAGTACAACATGAATTGTTGCACATGTGCATTTAAAATTAAAAGCATAATTCAATGTTATTATTCTAACTTGCTGGTGTATGAAAAGTCTTTGTTAATGGAATTATAAGATAAAGTTAAAAAACAGACTATCATTTTTATTTAAGTAGGTATGAGCACTAAAAATAAAATAATGCCAATTTCGGTTTCTGCATTTTATTTGAGAGTGTTAAAAAATATGGATATCACTGTCACGTCCTATATATAAAGCTAATCAGTGAAATAAAAAAAACAATCAGCACCGCTGGCGGACGTACGACGCACTAAACTTCGCCCCGTTGAGACTGGTGAAGACTGGTAAAGGCGGTGTCACGCGAGGACTTTTTCCGTCGTTTTACAGAAAAACGACAATATTTTGGCTGCGGCCTGTCACACACAAACGGTGTTTCGTCGTCACTTCCCGACAATGCAAACAAACATGGAGGCCACGCTGCGGCAAAGATGGGCTGCTCTGAACGTAATACTGTGTATTAAGGCGGTGTCACACTAGCACTTTTTCCGTCGATTAATGCGATTTCCGTCGATTTTTCAACGTTCCGCATGAACTTATCGCATGAATTTGTCAGACGATAGGGATCGTTTCCGTCTGCAAATTTTCCGCCTATGTTTACATACCAAGACCAAGACCACAAGACTTGCCGCGTCTCCTCAACCTGCTTCTACGTGCATTGGTTCTACCACTAACCATCCTGGTGAACTAGCCTTCAACTTTGCTATACTCCATGACCTAGAGCAACTGGTGCAACACCGTACTTGTATTCCTGATCGTCTTGGAGATATGCCCAACATTCTTGATCTTTCCTTATCTATAATCCTTCTGCTTATGCTGTTACCCGATCTTCTCCCATCACAATCAGAAATCTGTATCTTGTCCTATCTCTACAGTCCTCCTCAGGATGTGTCCCTAGTGGTCACGCGGATTAAGGCGCAGCATTCTGCCACGATGGTGGTAGATTGCGGGGCATCGATTCGAACCCCACTAATGACATCTAGCAGCTATATGGCCTTTGTTGCCTAGCACCAGGACAAATTACTTCATTGGAGGGGCGCTCCTTTGTGATGACTTAAATTGAGGATTATTTAATCCTTTTAATCCCTCCTCAGGATCCCCCACAAAGCGGAGGTGCCTCCGGCGTTTTGCCTCAGCCAGCTGGGAGGGACCTGAGGAGGTATTATGCTGATTTTACCTAGAATGATTACTAATTCCGTGTCAGAGACTCATCTCTGTGTGCTGAGCACATAATAGAGGTGAAGGTGTCTGGCATGGTGGCCTACATTTTTTTCATTCTTTTTTTCAACCTAAACTTTCTAAACCTAAGTAGGTTTAACACAGCCTGTTCTCGTGCTATACATGATAGAGAGCCCACAAAAGGTACTTCAGTCTTCCAGCACCTAAATCTCATGCACTTTATATTTCTGCCCGGAATCATTCCAAGTATGTTCTTCAACTTCCCAAACAATCTTTCATAAATAGAAAATGTCAAAACCTTTCAAACTCCAACTCCCTTTGAGACTTCTGGCATCTTCACAAAAACATCTTCAATAACTTTACTGCTTCATCTTTCACTCCTTTATTTCATCCTGATGGCACAACTGCTATCACATCTGTCTCTAAAGCTGAACCCTTCTCTCAAACCTTTTCTAACATCACCTTGGATGATTTTGAGCTTGTCCTTCCCTTTCCTCTTCCCTCTGACTATTTCATGCATACAGGTAAAGTTCTTCGTAATGATGTTTTCCATGCCCTCGCTGGCCTTAGTAAACCCTCGGAAGGCATATGGACCTGATGGGGTCCCTCCTATTGTTCTCAAAAACTGCTTCCGTGCTTGCATCTTGCCTGGCCAAACTCTTTTAACCATGTGTATCGACTTCTATCTTTCCTTCTTGCTGGATGTTTGCCTACATTCAGCCTGTTTCTTAAAAAGATGACATTTCTTGTTTATAACAAGTTTTTGAATCTATCCTTAATAGGAAGATTATCAAATATCTGTCACTTCACAATCTTCTCTCTGATCGTCAGTATGGCTTCCGTCAAGGTCACTCTACTGGTGATCTTCTGGCTTTCCTTACTGAGTCTTGGTCATCCTCTTGTAGAGATTTCACTGAAACTTTTGCTGTTGTTCTAGACATATCAAAAGCTTTTGATAAAGTCTAGCATAATATTTTTATTTCAAAACTGCCCTCCTCCGGTTTCTATCCTTTTCTCTGCAACATTATCTCAAGCTTCCTTTTCGACCGTTCTATTGTAGCCGTGGTAGACGGCCACTGTTCATCTAAATCTATAAACAGTGCTGCTCCTCAAGGTTCTGTCCTGTCACCCATTCTCTTCCTATTATTCATTAATAATCTTCTTAACCAAAACTTCTTTCCCTATCCACTCCTACGCTGATGATACCACCCTACATCTTTCCACGTCCTTTCAGAGACGACCAACCCTTCAGGAAGTCAACAGATCACGCAGGGACGCCACAGAACGCCTGACTTCTGATCTTTCTAAGATTTCTGATTGGGGCAGAGAAAATCTAGTAGTTTTCAATGCCTCAAAAACTCAATTCCTCCATCTATCAACTCGACACAACCTTCCAGACAACAATCCCCTCTTCTTCAATGACACTCAACTGTCTCCTCTTCCAATGAATATCCTCGGTCTGTCCTTTACTCATAATCTAAACTGAAATTTCACATATCATCTCTTACTAAAACATGTGCTTCTTTGAAGATAGGCGTTCTGAGGCATCTCCGCCAATTTTTCTCGCCCCTCCAACTGCTAACTCTGTACAAGGGCCTTACCCATTCTTGTATGGAGTACTCTTCGCATATCATGGGGGTTGCACTCAAACAGTTTTGTTAGATAACGTGGAATCAAAAGCTCTTCGTCTCATCAACTCATCTCCTCTGACTGACTGTCTTCAGCCTCTTTCTCACTGCCGGAACGTTGCATCTCCTGCCTTCTTTTATCGCTATTTTCATGCTAACTATTCTACTGATCTTGCTAACTGCATGCTTCCACTCCTCCTGCGGCCTCGCTGCACAAGACTTTTTTTTCATCTCATCTCTATTCTGTCCAACTCTCTAATAGAAGAGTTAACCAGTACTCTCAATCATTCATACATTTCTCTGGTAAACTCTGGAACTCCCTGCCTGCTTCTGTATTTCCTTCTTCCAACAACTTGAATTCTTTTAAGAGGGAGGTTTCAAGACATTTGTCCCTGCATTTTGGATAACTCATATGGGGCTTTTTAAAAAAATTTTGTTGCCTTTGGCCAGTTTCCCCCCCTGCATAAAAAAAAGAAAAAAAATCATAGCAAAATTTAGAGAAAACACGATCGAATCTGTGCCACAGTCAGTAAAAATTTAGTACATTGTACATATACTGAGAGGATTTAGTTCAGTGTACGTATAGCATTGCTTTTAGGGCTCAATGCAGGCTGGCTGTTATTGATTATATTAGTTAAGTTCATAATGTTTATGGAGCATTATCTGCTCTCTCTCTCTCTCTCTCTCTCTCTCTAAGATTATTCCACTTCATTACGAACAATAGTTGCGGTTACAATAGTTAAATAAATCAGTTATCATGAAACGTATACGTGTATACGTTTCATGACCCTCGTCACAGTTTTTCGTCTTTACGTCGGCTTACATCAACTGTAACAGTTTTTTCCTTCTTTTAAGACAAAGACGCATTTTACCGATGCTATTTTTTTTTCTTAATTAATTCACACTCCATTCTGTCACCTACTTTCCCGAAAGAAAAGTGGACAACATAGCTTTTATGGTAGTATTGGAGAGTAACAGTGAATCTAGAAAAAATTGATATATAATTTAATTTGGTAAGTCACCGCCGCAATGTTGCATCTTTATCTGTCTTCTACCGCTGTTTTCATGCTGTCTGCTCTTCTGAACTTGCTAACTGCATGCCTTCCCCCCTCCTGCGGCCTCGCTGCACAAGACTCTCTACTTCTTCTCATCCCTATTCTGTCCATCTTCCTAATGCAAGAGTTAACCAGTATCTTCACTCCTTCATTCCCTACACTGGTAAACTCTGGAACTCTCTACCTGTGTCTGTATTTCCACCTGCCTATGACTTAAACTCTTTCAAAAGAGGAGTGTCAAGACACCTCTTACGTTAACTGGACCCTCCTTTTAGATTTTTTTTGTTTTTTCTCTTTCTCCTTTCTTGTTAACAGGGCCTGGCAACCAGCGGGATTTTTTTTTTTCCAACACTTTGTTTGCCCTTGGCCAGTGCCCTTGTAATGTAAAAAAAAAAAAAAAAAAGTATGTTTTAATTCTGGGTGTTTTGAGGCATTTTCTTATTCAAATTATTTTCATTTTAACATATTTGGAATAATACATAGTTTTTGCATCCACCAAATTCACGCTTATCGTGAGGCCGCCGTTGTACAGTGGAACCGTGCGTGCTTTGGGGTCCGAGGGGGAGATCCAAGCGCACGGGTTCAAATCCTGTCCACGGTCCGAGTGTAGGTTGGGCTTCCTCACTTGGGGCAACTGTTTCCTAGCGGGTGGGCTTTGAGATAAGAGGTACCCCAAAAAGTATCCCCTTTAGCCCATAAATTCCCGTGAAAAGCCCACATGGTAAAAAAAAAAAAAAGTCTACGAAGGACGCTCTTGACGCAATTTCATGCACGGCTAAAAAGTTGAGAAATATCACTCACCCTCTTACCATTGTCTGCTCTTTTGTGTCTGCTTTACCTGTACTATTTTTTTTTTTTTTTTTGTAACGAGTAAATTTGTTCATCACCAGTTATGAAGCTTGAATGATTTGGGCTGTTAAAAGTAAGCGAAGTTGCTTATCCCATTGATCTATGTAAAATTTGAATGATTATCCACATTTACAGGAGCAGCTTGGAAAAGAAGTCGCTGGCAGGAATAAGTGATCACAGGTCTTCATACTTCATGAAGGAAACCTGAAGCAAAATCTTCAGTAGAACAGTTATATATATATATATATATATATATATATATATATATATATATATATATATATATATATATATATATATATATATATATATATATATATATATATATATATATATATATATATATATATATATATATATATATATATATATATATATATATATATATATATATATATATATATATATATATATATATATATATATATATATATATATATATATATATATATATATATATATATATATATATATATATATATATATATATATATATATATATATATATATATATATATATATATATATATATATATATATATATATATATATATATATATATATATATATATATATATATATATATATATATATATATATATATATATATATATATATATATATATATATATATATATATATATATATATATATATATATATATATATATATATATATATATATATATATATATATATATATATATATATATATATATATATATATATATATATATATATATATATATATATATATATATATATATATATATATATATATATATATATATATATATATATATATATATATATATATATATATATATATATATATATATATATATATATATATATATATATATATATATATATATATATATATATATATATATATATATATATATATATATATATATATATATATATATATATATATATATATTCATTGCATTTCTGTAAATCAAACATGAACTAATGATATACACAAAGGCATACTAAGTGACCCTTTATTGTTTGTTTAGACTAAAAACTTTCTAGGATAAAATAACATTTCAATAAATAGAAGCGTCTCCCACAGTGCACCGTAGATGTGGCTAGGAGGAACCACCCGGCAAGCTTGACTATTCTAGAAGATGTTCATTACGTAATTGTTGAGACTCTGCAAGGTCGTGGCTCTGTGGGATGTGATTAGTAGAATGAAACATTATCAAGAGTGATAATAACGAGAGTAATAACTTCACTAAAAATACCATCCTCAGACATATCAAAAGATGTCTGAGGATGTTATCATTGATACATATCATTGCAATAATAACATTAACATAACTTACTGAAAAACATAATTGCCGTTGTTAAAATCTTGCCACATCAGCGTGATAGAACTCTTGGAGGATGGGTTCGTGTGCGTCACGGCGACGTCCTGCCAATACAAAGAAATTAACATAATTTGCGTATTTTTTTAAATTGACAAACAAACCACCACATATCAAACTGTTAACTCAATCTTCCACGCGACAAAATCTCTGAAGCACTGCCATGTTATCACCGCTACCCCTTCTGCACGATCACAACCACCATTACTTAGTTATATAATCTTACCGTCACGTTCTTGCAAGATAGTGTTTTAAATTTAACGTTGCTTTCTTCCGCAATGAAGTTCCCGAGATTTTCTTCACCAGGTGTGGTAGCTCGTACCACGAAGCCCAAGAAGGAGTTGCCCTTCAGGGTCACTGGAACAGAGATCTGTGTGTGAATGGCAGCTGAGAAGGGATGGTTGTGTTGCTTTAAGATGATTACTGAAAAAAAAAGGTTCGAAAAATAATGACCATGGGTACTGCATACAGTGTGAGTATACCCACCATCACCACCACCACCACTGCATGCCATTCACAAGTTGAGGGTTGATCATAAGTTTCGAAGACTCGGCTGAATGGTGGAAAAGGTTCGTTATTGCCTGTATGGTTCATTCAGTTACAAAGTCCAACATAGCTGAGCTAAGATGGCAGAGACACTGCTGTACGTCAGTGCCGCGGCAAGATTATGAGTAAATGTGCTCAATAAAGGAAAATAAAAAGATCTTAGAAAAATAATTTCTTACACCTGATTCTGAGATTAGAATGGAAAAGGAAATGTATTCATATGATTTTTTTTTTATACAGGAGAGAAGGCCAACCAAGGGCAACGCAATATTAAAAAAAAAAGGCCAACTTGAATGTTGGTTTTCTAAAAGATAAGTAAAGAGTTAGCCAGAATTAGGGAACAAATCTCTTGATATCTCCCTCTTTAAAGAAGTCAAGTCGTAGGAAGACTGAAATACAAAAGCAGATAAGGAGTCCCAAAGTTTACCAGAGAAAGCTTGTATGAATGATTGAGAGTACTTGTTAACTCTTGCGTTAGAGTGTTGGACAGAATAGGGATGAGAGAAAGAAGAAAGCTTTGTGAAGCGAGGCAGCAGGAGGAGGAGAAGCATGCAGTTAGCAAGATCAGTAGAACAGTTAACATGAAAATAGCAATAAAAGATAGAAAGAGATGCAACATTTCGGCGGTGAGAAAGCGGCTGAAGACAGTCAGAGGAGAGGAGTTGATGAGACGAAAAGCTTTTGATTCCATCCTATCTAATAAAACTGTGTGAGTGGAACCCCCCCCCTTCCCCAAACATGCGAAGAGTACTCCATACAGGATAAGGCCCTTGTACAGAGTAAGCAGTTGGAGGGGCGAGAAAAACTGGCGGAGACGCCTCAGAACGCCTAACTTCATAGAAGCTGTTTTAGCAAGAGATGAGATGTGAAGTTTCCAGTTAAGATTATGAGTAAAGGACAGACCGAGGATATTCAGTATGGAAGAGGGAGATAGTTGAGTGTCATTGAAGAAGAGGGAATAGTTGTCTGGAAGGTTGTGTCGAGTTGATAGATGGAGGAATTGAGTTTTTGAGGCATTGAAAACTACTAGATTTTCTCTGCCCCAATCGGAAATCTTAGAAAGATCAGAAGTCAGGCGTTCTGTGGCGTCCCTGCGTGATCTGTTGACTTCCTGAAGGGTTGGTCGTCTCTGAAAGGACGTGGAAAGATGTAGGGTGGTATCATCAGCGTAGGAGTGGATAGGGCAAGAAGTTTGGTTAAGAAGATCATTAATGAATAATAGAAAGAGAGTGGGTGACAGGACAGAACCCTGAGGAACACCACTATTAATAGATTTAGGAGAAGAACAGTGGCCGTCTACCACAGCAGCAATAGAACGGTCGGAAAGGAAACTTGAGATAAAGTTGCAGAGAGAAGGATAGAAACCGTAGGAGGGCAGTTTTGAAATCAAAGCTTTATGCCAGACTCTATCAAAAGCTTTTGATATGTCTAACGCGACAGCAAAAGTTTCACCGAAATCTCTAAAAGAGGATGACCAAGACTCAGTAAGGAAAGCCAGAAGATCACCAGTAGAGCGACCTTGACGGAAGCCATACTGGCGATCAGACAGAAGATTGTGAAGTGACAGATGTTTGAGAATCTTCCTATTCAGGATAGATTAAAAAAAACTTTAGACAAGCAAGAGATTAAAGCTATAGGACGGTAGTTTGAGGATTAGAACGGTCACCCTTTTTAGGAACAGGCTGAATGTAGGCAAACTTCCAGCAAGAAGGAAAGGTAGAAGTCGATAGACAAAGTTGAAAGAGTTTGGCCAGGCAAGGTGC
>NC_059300.1:23106889-23116889 GCF_017591435.1 Portunus trituberculatus
CTGAAATAACGGCGGCTGGCGAGACTAACACATCTGTGCTTTGTGGGCCTGCAAGTGTCACGAGTCCTCGCTCGCAAGAGTCAGATGAAGCATGCTGTCTGGTTACCCATCTACTAGTCGCTCTCCTCATTATTGATGGACTTAATATTTCCAGTGCATTAGAACTGAAATATAACCAGCTTATTTATGCGGGGACATCCACAATCATCCCATCAATTCTTTCACGATGGAACTGCTCTCTCGAGGAGTATTCTACTCGTATTTCTAGCACTTTCAACAAACTGCGGTAAAGCTAATACGATGGTCGTTATTCTGTTGATAGTTTGATAAGGATTCCTTATCATTAATGAGAAAAATTGAAAACTCGACACGCATCTGCTTTTTTTTTTTTTTTTTTAAAGAAGCAGGCAGCAGGGAACATTTGTGACCATATAACGACACAATAATGACGGCCTGACTCTCTGACAGCATATCGTCATTCTCGCAGTTAGCCAAAACAGTTTGGGAATGAACACTTGGGAAAAAGAAGTATTCACCGCTATGTATCATAGTATTCTATATATCATTGTATTGAAATAAAGACTACATTGCGGAAGCAAATAGCTACAACAGCAAGCCTTTCAACCACCTGCACATTCCTGACAGAAACCTCGCTAGAAACTTTGTCTCTTGTTTCTTAGTCACTACATTGCACACTTACATCCTGAAACTACTGCACTATTTGGATTGCAATAGGTATTGCAGTCACTTGCAGCCACACACTCACCTGACCATTGTCGCACCCTGAAGCAAAGAGTCAGCACAACTAGCTGCATTTCGGCGAACCTTGAATATATACATTCAGTCTTGGGGCGGTTACCAGACAGCGCAATTTCAATTAACCAAGAGTTTTTGCATTACTTTATACATACACGTATATACATCTGTTCAAAATAAATTGATAAGTTGGATTTGATACTCATGGCGTTAATGTAAACAATATTTATAAATTTGTTTTCAGGGGAGTATTCTTCCAAAGTGATTAACCAATCCTCAGTGCACTGATCTTAGGCAACTGTTCAGCATGCTATTGCGCAACACTAATGGTCCATAAAACTCAACACCCGCGGCGGTGGATGAGTCAACAACGTGCGGCAAGAGCTCCGCGAGAGGCATCGCGAGGTTCTCTCTCTCTCTCTCTCTCTCTCTCTCTCTCTCTCTCTCTCTCGGTCATGTTCCCATAAGAAACGTCATAAAGTGTTACTAATACGATAACTGGTAAATCATGATAATACCCTCAGATTGATTTGATTATATGCCACCAAATGCTGAGCTCTTAACAAAACATCAAAGAAACAAGTGAGTGTAAGGTGGTAAGTACACTCCGGGGCAGGCGACCAGCGTTGGATGGTTGGTCTTCAGCAGTTATATTTCAATCATTTAGCATCTAAAAGGTTTCACAAGTGTGCAGCTGGTCATATCTTACAAGGGGGGGTTGAAATTTATTATTGGGTTATGAGAGAGAGAGAGAGAGAGAGAGAGAGAGAGAGAGAGAGAGAGAGAGAGAGCTGTGTAGGTTAATTAATAAAACTGAGCAGGCAACCACACGACCTAGTACCCTCTCGCTCCAATCAAGGCAAGGAGAGGAATGATAGGCTTAATGTGTGTGTGTGTGTTGGGGTGGACTGGGCAATTTCGTCAAGGTTTTCCTCAAGATGCCTTCGTTTTTCTGGTATTTGCCCGCCTCGCTCTCTCATTCTCCTCGTTGACCTAGGTATTGTTTCTATCTTCGCTCTGATTGTTCCCATACTGTCTTCCCTTTTCTTACTTTCATTCTTTATTTGCTTATTTTTTTCTTTCCATGACCTATATCTTTCCTCTCTTTGCTTCAGTGTTATTACATTCTTTTTGCTTACCTCCTTCATTTCCTTTTGTCTATTTTCATCTTTCCCTTGTTGGTTTATTTTAATCTTCCATTTGCTTGCTTCTGCTTTACTTTCTCTCAGTTTTACACTTTCCGCCTAACTCAGAGTTACAATATCCAGACAGTAGAGTAACCTGTCACTGCTTCCTTGTTCGCTCTTTGGCACACTCGGAAATACTTGACAAAGCCGAAGTATATTCCATTCTTTACATCATTTCGACTACTTCACTCCTCAGTCCATCCACTCACCTGAATCATGTACAAGTGAGCGTGGATAGGACTACACCACCACTACATTAAAAGCACTCTAGACAAGATAGTGCATACTATAAACGTTTCTGAGAACAAGTTAATATGAATATTTTTTATGGTTTTAGTGACAGATTTCCGAGATGTCCACACCATCAAATGGAGAAATACTATTGAGAACTTGTCTAATCATTTTTGACCTTTGAAAATTGCCGTGGTGAGAGAGGGAAGTGATTTAGAAAACAGGCCTTATAGTCGTCCCTTCCTTCTCTCCCTATCAAATGTGTAAGGAAGTATGAATATATTTACCCTATATATTTACTCGGTAGCGATGCACAACACAGTGATTATTCATATCGGTGACCATCGAAGCCTCATAAAACACTTCGTCTTATCCCGCCCGCTCTCACTAGGTCCTCATGGAACTGACTGTAGTTTCCAAGGATGCTGTCATGTTTCTGTTAATATTTACAGCAAATATCCTGTATCATCAATGGAGAGAGATAAAAAAAAAAAGACAGAACTCGACTGATCTCTCCTAAAAACAGTCATCATGAGAGAACAGAGAGTTAAGTTACGGGGAATATAGGACTACGTATATTCAGCAACGGTAAACACGACAATGAGCCATAAGGACTTAGTTTCGACCGTCTTTCAGTAATGGCAGCACATTCGAGCAGTTAGATATGTGTGGAAGACATTATTCATGTTTTTCCTTATGGTAGTGACCGGATGCTTCTTTAATGAGGACGGCAAGATGGGTGTTCACCGTCAATACTGTTCTGTTCTGCGAAACGCACCAGTCACCGCTCACCTCGAACCACTGAAGGATGACTGGATTGATCTGGCTTTGTTCAGGAGACATTACCAGTTTCTGTGTGTGTGTGTGTGTGTGTGTGTGTGTGTGTGTGTGTGTGTGTTTCACTGTTTGATCTGCTGCAGTCTCAGACGAGACAGCCAGAAGTTACCCTACGGAACGAGCTCAGAGCTCATTATTTCCGATCTTCGGATAGGCCTGAGACCAGGCACACACCACACACCGGGACAACAAGGTCACAACTCCTCGATTTACATCCCGTACCTACTCACTGCTAGGTGAACAGGGGCTACACGTGAAAGGAGACACACCCAAATATCTCCATCCGGCCGGGGAATCTCGAACCCCGGTCCTCTGGCTTGTGAAGCCAGCGCTCTAACCACTGAGCTACCGAGCCGGTGTGCATGTGTATGTTTGTGTTTGTGTGTGTGTGTGTGTGTGTGTGTGTGTGTGTGTGTGTGTGTGTGACTTTTGACAATAAAAGATGATATGGACGTGATGAGGAGTAACAAATGGCACAAAGGTTTGTTTATAAGTAGTATATGTGAGATGTTTATTCTCTCTCTCTCTCTCTCTCTCTCTCTCTCTCTCTCTCTCTCTCTCTCTCTCTCTCTTCTTCTTTTTACCTTGGAATTATTGAAGGGAATATTTTGATGAAGGATGACAGAAGGCCATTCTGGAGGTGGTTGTTACTGCTGTTGCCGCTTTTCCTGAAAGAGGGAGTCACTCTCACTCACAGCAGTCACCACCTTATCGGGGAGGATGGTGATGGTAGTGATGAGGTGTTGGTATTGGTAGTGGCGATGGTAATGATGAAGTATTGGTAGTGGTAGTGGTGATGGTAACAATGAAGTATTGGTAGTGGTAGTGGTGATGGTAGTGGTTGCGTCAGTTGCGGCAAGAGCAACATGTTGAGAAGGTCATGTAGTAGTAGTAGTAGTAGTAGTAGTAGTAGTAGTAGTAGTAGTAGTAGTAGTAGTAGTAGTGGTAGTAGTAGTAGTAGTAGTAGTAGTAGTAGTGAAAGTAATGATGGTGGTGAAAGCCGTGATGTGAAAAAAATTTATAAGACTTTTACACTTGTGCAGCTTCTTTAGATACAAATTTAAACGGCATATGTGTGCACTGTGCAGGTACAGTATAACGTTGTGAAATATGAATAGGGTGACGATTAAGGCGATTGCAAAATTATTAGATTGATCTTCTCGATGGATTTATTATCGCAACTTTTGGGGGGAGCAGCAATGAAACAGTAGCGGGAAGATCCCAGTCTTTTCAGTAGCCACCGAATGGAAGAAGAATGGAATGATGGAAGGAGACAATGATGGTCAATCAAAAGTGATGGCAGCGAACAAAAATGACTGTAAAAGAAACAAACAAGCACAAAAGAGACTAGAAATTGACGAATGATGGCGGGAGAAAAGAAGGAAATAGTAGAGATAGGAAGGAGAGGCAAAGATAACCAGATAGGTTTGTAGGTAATTAAGCATGGTCAGAAAGTGTTGTGGGAGTGAGAGGCGGGGAACTTCAAGGGGAAGGAGAAAGGTTGAGCAAGGTAGGAGAATAACGAGACTGGAAGTAAGAGGAGGATGACTGGGTTGACGGAATGGCCTTGGCGTCACACACCGGAAAACATAGCAACTATCCATGCACTGATTTCTTCTTCCTTCTTCTCCTCCTCCTCCTCCTCCTCCTCCTTCTCCTCCTCCTCCTCCTCCTCCTCTAAAGACACATGCACATTTGTTTTGTATTCTTTTGATGGTATATTTCTTTTTCGACTGCGATGACAGTGCAAGAACGATGGCAAAAAAGAAAAGAGAAAAGCGGGATACAGTGAATGGCTTGGGATCCATTAGGTGCATGACACGCCTAGGAGATCGTTTTGATGTTACCGTCGCTGTGTGTATTGTTACGATGGCAGCAATGATGGTGATAGTAATGAAGATGATTTTCACGACGATAAAGAGCACCTTATCGATAACCATTTTCTATGCTAGTAACTAGTGAACCATGTCTTGCAGTACGATACATCTCTGTGACAACACTTCCGGCAGGCACCATAACACAGTGAAATAATGATAGTTGCTGGGAGGAAAACCACCAGAATCTCAACAGTTAGTGCATGTAAAATTTTTGGTCTTTGTTTGTACACACACACACACACACACACACACACACACACACACACACACACGGCTTTTACAAATGATGTTGCATGTATAATCATGATTACAGTTTTGCATGAATCCATAACCACTAATGCACTCACTGAATGAGGTAAGGGCGCCTTGCTGCCAGTCTGCGGGCTGCATTTCTAATCAACATAAGCTTTGACTAAATCTGAAGGAATGTTATTATATTTAGATCTACTTCCACAGCTAGAACGCTACATATACACTGCGGACACCTGTAGAAGGTTGAGAGCGGCAGGAGGACACACTGCAGTGTCCATCATAACAGCTGACAAGGACCCGATCGCCAGCAGGAAATTGGGTGCTCTTTGTTCCGGGTCTCCTCAACCTTGTGGAAACGTCTTATGCTATCATTATTTTTTTTCACTGTTGCGTGGCCTGGTGATCTTGCAAGGTCATGCTGTCATTCTCTTGGTAGCGATCTGCTTCCTCCACTTCCTGCTGATCTGTGCATTATTTGCCCGATTGCAAAAGCTTCTAAACAGAGTAGATCAGTAGACAAGGAACCGTGCTTGTTTTCTGTGTGTGTGTGTGTGTGTGTGTGTGTGTGTGTGTGTGTGTTTTCACTGTTTGATCTGCTGCAGTCTCTGACGAGACAGCCAGACGTTATCCTACGGAACGAGCTCAGAGCTCATTATTTCCGATCTTCGGATAGGCCTGAGACCAGGCACACACCACACACCGGGACAACAAGGTCACAACTCCTCGATTTACATCCCGTACCTACTCACTGCTAGGTGAACAGAGGCTACACGTGAAAGGAGACACACCCAAATATCTCCACCCGGCCGGGGAATCGAACCCCGGTCCTCTGGCTTGTGAAGCCAGCGCTCTAACCACTGAGCTACCGGGTGTGTGTGTGTGTGTGTGTGTAGGAGAATGCAAAAATCGGCTGGTCTACACAAGCGCAAATTTTGAGCAAGACTTACCAGGTCACATTCTCATCCATACGTTTATTTAACCTTCTCTTGAGACTATTCAGTGTCTGTGCATCTATTTTTTTTTTTTTTTTTTTACAGAGTTTTGTCCCATTCATTCACAATGCTATTTGTAAGCCAATTTTTGTCTGTTTCCTTTTTTTTTTTATCTGAATTTGTCCATTATATACTGACTAGAAAACTTCCTACTCGTTCCCTTTTCAAAATAATCTGAATTATATCTTTGTTATTCCCTTTAAGTCAGTGAATCACTTCCGTCACCATAACGCACAACACTCCTCTCCAGTGACTTAACTTAGCCTAGAGAGGAAAGTTTTCACTACTTTGATCATCCTATAGTAATCCTTCTTTGCGTGGACTCCATAGGACTTTCTCTAGTAAGGAAACCAGCATAGTCTACTTTAAGTACGGCCTATAGAAGCAAAGCTAAGTATAACCTGAAGCTCCTTATCTACGCTCCTATTAACAAAACAAAGAATTTTTATAACTCTGTTTGTACTCTAGTGTATTGCCTCTTAGGCTGTCGACCGTGGAATACGTACTGCCGCTTTTAGTGTCCTTCCTAGGTAGATCTAGCAACTTTGCTCGTTATAGATTATTTCCCTTTCTTGTGAAGAGAATGAATATGTATAGTCCATTACAAATCTGCAGCTGACACAAGCCTTCCATAAACTCTTGTATCAGTTAAGGAGATTTGCTACTCTCTGGCACGTTCTGAATGCAAACATTTCCACACCACTTGTTCATGTTCAGATCCACGTCTGTTGTTTTTCAGAATTCTGTCAGTCTGCCTTTTTTGCTTCATCATCTTGCGACATCATAACTCTGCAAAAAGAGGAGCGCCACAGCAGCGATTTGCCGCTTAGATCTTTATTATATATATATATATATATATATATATATATATATATATATATATATATATATATATATATATATATATATATATATGTAAACAAAATTGATAATTAGTTGTTTAGAAAGGGTGCACATGGTGAATTTCCTTGCAACACTCCAAGGCAACCAAAGACTCGTGACGCAGAAGGACGCAATCGATAAAGCTCAACAAAATAATATGGGAACTTAAAGTAAGGAGGGGGATGGAGGAAGTTGTTGGTGGCGACGGAGGCTGGAGTGGGATGAAAGGGGATAAGGAGAGGATAAGGAGGACAGATGCACCCATGATGTAAAGAAGTGCGTTTTCAAACTATACTAAGTACATCAACATCATGCGACATATGAAGTAAACCGCAGTTGGCCGTGCGGCTCACCTGTCTGGATTCGTCCATCAGAAATAAACATGGATCCCCATTTCATTTTCTCCTGTTGGTACCCAGTTTAGTCCAACGGTCTAATCACAGTGGCTAGGGTGATTGCCTTGATGTTCCTACACTTTCACCACGCAGCAGCGAGCAGCGCAGCGACCTGTGGCTCCCTGCGCTTCACAGTATGTGCTATCCCGCTGGCGTGGACAGCACATACTTTTTGTTGCCTTCAATTGTTACTGTTTTGTAACAAGTACCACGAATATAAAAGGGACGGCAGGTCATGCTGTCCCGTCTATCTGTTCTTGATGTCTGTGATCTAATAGAGGTAGTTTCCAGTTCGTATGTACTATAACAACATTTAAGATTTCCTTGCAGCAGAATACTTAGAAAATTTAAACTGTTTCAATATATCATGAAAAAAATATTAAAACGATTTAATGTTAAATCAAAGACGATAACTACAAGCGTGTTTAATTTAAACAACATATGATTAAGTATTGTGTTTAAAACAACATAATTGAAGCACTTGTGTAGTTCTTAATGCCTACAGTAAATTAATCAATGCAACAACAAATCAATGCAAAAAAAAAAAAAAAAAAAATCGAAACTAAACAAAATCATGTAATCAGAATTTTCCTGTTAACACCTCAGCTTCAAAATACAGGTCATGATAAAGTTGACTTTATGGCATCTTTAAGTATCTAATGCTTTTGTTTTGAGTTAACTTTTGAAATGATCAAACATAAGTTAGTTCCAGGTGTAGGTGGCGCGAAGCGGTCATCCAGCTGACTCATCTCGCAAAGATGTTGATGACGTACTTTTTCAATTCCGGTACCACTGTTGCTCTGCGGAGGCGTTGCTGATTAGTGCGGCAACAATAAGAGGCGATCGTGATGCAAATGATTATCACGGCTTGTTGATTAAGATAAGGATGGCAATATTGTGAAAAGAAACTGCTATTATTACTACTACTACTACTACTACTACTACTACTACTACTACTACTACTATTACTAGTATTACTACTACTACTTCTACTACTACTACTATTACTACTACTACTACTACTACTACTACAAATATCACCTGCATAACAATAGTCAATCAACAGCTTTTTTTTTTTTTTTTTTTTTTCAAACGACTTTGTATAAGCGACGGACATGATGTAAGAATGATAACATCACATTTTGTAGACAAACTCACTGGAATGCGTAGTTGCCGTTGTTGTTGTTTATCCACAGCATCTTGACAGTACGCTTATACATTGGATTTACATGAGTCACCGCGATGTCCTGCCAGAATATAAAGAAATATGCGTCACCTTCTTACTTTCATACAAGCAAATCCACAATTTTTAGGCTATTGCAGTACATCCTTTACCGCGGATTTAATCAGCTCTTGCAGGCTGCTTCATCATAAACAATACTATTTAAAAAAGGAAAATTCCTTAAATTGATATAATTTTCAGTCTTCTTATCTTATGTTGAAAATTTATTCACACTCACGAAATTGATTTGAAGTTTCACTTATACATTGCAAAAGAAACTTGGAATTAGATACATTTCGTTTTATTAATTAAGCTGTTTTGGAGCTTCACGAAGATATTCACTGCATAGATGTGTGTGTGTGTGTGTGTGTGCGTGTGTGTGTGCTATCATTGCAAGCAATACAGACAGAAGTAGGCCAAACATTTACAACTTCAAACGATGTTCACAAACTCAAGCACCAGAGAGGAGAGTGACCTAACGGTGCTTGTTTTCACTGAACATTTTTGGCATTGAGTAAATCTGCTGTCCACTGGCACAGGTCGCCTGCCGGTGGATGGTGTTTGAGTCGCAAACACTCCATTCTCTCCTATTTGATCACAGTCGAAAGTTTATTTAACTTCGTTTTCTTGCTGGTGCGCGGCAAGTCATGGGTAGTGCAGGTATGGAACACGAATGTTATGATTGGCCTTTCTTTCTCGAGACTTTGTATTCTTTCGCCGGCTTCCATCAGCGACTGAGACTTTTTGGAGTTACTTAACGTTGGACAAAAGAAACATTATAGTGTATTGTTATGCAACACTAATCAACAAAAGACGGTACCGTCAAAATTGCTACAAATGATGAGCAATTGTTAACCGTAGAGTACTGTACTATTGTGATAAACACAAACAGCGCCTCAAACTTCTCTCACTAATTATGACAAGGATAAAGTCAGCAGAATTTTGAGTTGCTTGCAATGGGAAACGTTTGGAGACCACTGGTGTACATGGCTTTTGTATAGTGACATATTACATCATGCCGTCATCCCCCCACGCGACACACACACACACACACACACACACACACACACACACACACACACACACACACACACACACACACACACACAGACACACACACACACACACACACACACGCCCGGTAGCTCAGTGGTTAGAGCGCTGGCTTCACAAGCCAGAGGACCGGGGTTCGATTCCCCGGCCGGGTGGAGATATTTGGGTGTGTCTCCTTTCACGTGTAGCCCCTGTTCACCTAGCAGTGAGTAGGTACGGGATGTAAATCGAGGAGTTGTGACCTTGTTGTCCCGGTGTGTGGTGTGTGCTTGGTCTCAGGCCTATCCCAAGATCGGAAATAATGAGCTCTGAGCTC
>NC_059300.1:23124389-23153330 GCF_017591435.1 Portunus trituberculatus
TGTAGGACAGAGCCTTACCGGTTATCAACTCATCAATTAATTGATGTAACAATACCTCCCATTCTTTACAACCTCATATAAACAACCATGTTGGAAATTAATGATAACTATGGAAGCATCCATGGTGGGTGAAAGCCGTTCATTGGGAGATTACAAATGATTGGTTAGGTTAGTGTACCCTCTGGTGGGGACCTATTGTAGACATAACTCACCCTTTTCGGTAGTTACAAATTACAAAGTTATTTCTTTGAAAATTATCAATTTGATAAGTAACACAATTTAAATCATCAGCATTGTCACTGGAGGAAGACATCTTGGCGAGTACCTGTTTGTTTATATTCATTTCCTGCCAAGGCGCCAACTAGTCGATACTTTCCAGTCGCTATGTGTGACATATTTCGACTAGAAGGAGGTAATCGATACTTTTAGCGACTTGTAATTTCAGTCGCAAATTGGCACGTGTGAACCCTCCTTTACATTCATCGGTATGGTTAATCTTGCATTGTGTATGGTAGAACTGTTGCTCTATGTTATGTGACAAAGATGATCAAAGGGAATCTGTAATGTTGTAGAATTATCAAGAGGTAACAGATGCTGGCTAAAAAGAGATATTGCGCCAACAAGAGTTAGTCTGTCAGTCAGTCGGTAAGTAAGAACAGTGAGTTTTGAGAAGTCTAGTAAGAGCAGAGGCAGTGTTGGACTTCTTGCTGTTGTATCCAGTTCTATTGCACAAGGAATTAAACTTCACAAGATCTACCCAGCGTATCCTTCTCCACCTAGGAGGTTAGACTGGAGAAGACGGCATATGACTATCCTACTATACAAAAACAAAAATAGATAAATAAATAATTAAGTGAATCCAGTCAGGGGAATGTATGAGACTGTGGTCGTAGCTTATGATCGGCACACACAAACAAAACATTGGCCTTTCTTGTCTTAAACAATAAGAATTTGCCGCTTTCTTTTTCCATACTAGAGAAAAAAAACAAAGAAGGAACTGGTGATTTTACTTATATAAACCACACTATAGTTTCCTAAATATGTCATGTTCAAGCATTATTATCATTATCCCACATTATTATCACGCATTCTTATTATCATCTCACAGCGCCAGTTCTGCTTACCAAAAATGGCCCACTAGATACTCAGATTAGTAGCCGAAGCTTCAGCATTCAAGCAAGCTCGGCAACTCACCCATTTAAAGTTTGAGAATATTGTAGGTATATGGTATTAATACCACATACCTACAATATTGAGAGTAATACACCAGGACGTTTCCGAGAGAAATTCTGGTAGAGAGAGAGAGAGAGAGAGAGAGAGAGAGAGAGAGAGAGAGAGAGAGAGAGAGAGAGAGAATTAAGTATTTGAGATAATCTGAGTTAAGTAATTGGTTTACCAAGAAAAAATCAACCTTCAGACCAACTTTCATCTGATATACAGTTTATCTATCATTTATCTATATGCATATGTACAGTATTTTTACATGTCTACATCTATTATGTTCATGTCTACATGGTCTGGTCCAGCCATATACGTTTACCCCAGACAGCTTCCCACCTCTAGCCCATATCCACCGAAGCTGAAAACACTGTATTATCTCTTTTGTATGTATGATTTATCGTTTAAATTTTCGTGGCACGGTATGCCATGACTATATCAAAAGTCTTGTAAGACAGAGTACAAGGTAGACGGCCTAGAAACATAGACATAAGATGGAAAATAAGGAGCGTAACTCGGGCGTTCTTGATTATTTTCAATGGGTGGTTGATAATGTTTTGGATGTAAAAGGAGTAAGTAAGGGCAGTATCGGACCAATAGCGCGGTGGCATGCCGTCACAAAACACCTTCCCCTGTTCAGCCTCCTTGTTCTCCACGGATTGTTATGCGTGACGGTATTGCAGTACACGAACCCTGAGTGTTAGGAAGTCATAGACAGAAGAACTCGGGAGTAATAATATCGACTGTTTAAAAATCTTAAAAATTATGTATGAATTCATGAAATTATGGACACACAAAATATGTGAAGGAACTGAAAGGCACCTGCCACTACGAAGCTTCATGAGCTCAGTGAGAAAATACCACTGTGTCCCACAGGGTGAGGCTGATTTACTTCAATGTTCACTGCGTTGACAAAGAAAGTTATCAAGAAATCGGAATAGAAGAATTAAGTTGATATTGACGAAAACATTTAAATAAATAAAATTTTATATAATTATAGTATCATTCTGATAGACAAATCTGCGAATGAATTACCGCAGACAACTTTGCAAATACACTTGGAAAATAAAAGTTCAAGTAGGTCCGGTGAGCATGAAACAAAAGTAATGTGCAATGATGACGTGCTGGACCATGATTCCAAATTATTGTCATTATGGAACTACTCAAAAAATAAATAAAAATAAAAAAACTTTAAGATTATATCATGACAAAATATAACAAGATAAAGACATGAATAGGTTGAGGCGTTTTTAGTATAGAAAGACTGTTATGAAAAGTAATCCTCCACTATTAAAGAGAGGAAGGTTGATAATCATTACAGTATACCAATTCTAACGTGTACGTGTAGATCGTAGTCTTATGAAAGTCACGAAACAAAACTCCAAAATACCAAAAGTAGAAAAAAAAAAATCAATAAATAAATAAATATAAATAAACAAATAAATAAATAAATAAATAAATAAATATATATATATATATATATATATATATATATATATATATATATATATATATATATATATATATATATATATATATATATATATATATATATATGGATTAACTTAGAGAGCTAAGAAGACCATTCCTGAAAAAAAGAAGAGGAATGAAAAATTTTTGGACATTGGCAGAAAAGATCATAACGAAAAGAGTAACAGAAGGGCAATCTGGGTATGATACAAAGAAGGGCGACCAGACACGGTATGTGACGAAGAGGACAGAACAGCTGTGGTAGGATGGCGTGGTTTGTGAGTTTGTGGTAGTCAGCATATAGTTGAGTGGGGAAAGTCTGGGAGACTTACCATGCAATGGAATTATACAAGCAGAGAGCCAAGGATGGTTTGAATGGTTTAAATAATATGGAATACGTTCATGATAATAATGTAGCCGGTTAAGGCAAACAACGTGAAGCAGAAAATTATTCCATCTGAATTAAATTTAACTATAGTTATTCACGTGCATACGACATTGTCAGTCTCCTAAAATCCGGAAGAAAAAATCTAGTAATAAAAAGTTAGCTATCTGGTTAAAACTAAATGAATTAAAGTATTTATTCAGTTGAGTATATGATGAGTATAGATAATTTTTTATTTAGTGTCGCTATGATTACGTTACATAGGTTTGGAACCACGCAACTCTACGGGTACTTCGAAGTTCGAGAGAGAGACGTGATCATTAAGTGGTGCATACGAAGGATGTCATATTCAAGATAATATTTCACTACGTAATGTTATGTATCATATTCTACTTGGTGAATCAGAAAATCTTAAAATGAACAAAGACATTGAAATAAAGTTGTTTTATTTGGAAGTTCAAGATTGGAATAAAGACGTGTGTGTGTGTGTGTGTGTGTGTGTGTGTGTGTGGGGAGTTTCTTGCGACACGACACAAGGTTTACGAAACAGTATGTATACTCCGCCTTACTAACGACCATTCGAAAGTTTCATGTTTGATTTTCTTAATGAAGTTTATGAATAAAATATAAATTCGAAAATTAATTTTGAGTTACTATTTTGATAACTCAATGTTCTATCTATAACTTGGAAAATAGTAATGGTCCTAACTCTACTACTTTGATGACAGCGATGACATCAACACTCCCACGTCGATAACAATTGTCCCAACGCCTTAACAGTACTTCCTTGAAAGCAATGAGCTCGACTCAGTACATCAGTGTCACAATGGTCTTAACACTAGTACTTCAACTACACAAGAGTCTAAATACTGACCTGTTCATTGTTGTGGTTTGTGGAAGAGAATACACTCAACTTGTTTAACTACGAAGTGAGTGCTCTGAATACGAAGCACCGCGTTATATACAAGCAGCCTTCAAGGTGGTGGTAGTTACCAGATATTGTATTTCAACCAGCTGATGTTTAAATTCCTAAACAGTTTCTTGAAAAAAAGAATTCAATCTTAATGTTCAACCAAAGACAATAACCACAAGTGTATTTCACTTAAAACATATATTTCAGCATTGTAATTAAAACAACATTATGGACACAGTTGGGAGGTTTCTAATTTCTACAGTAAATCAAGGCACTAATAAATTAATACAATAAAAAAAAATCACAATTACACTCAATAAATGATGTAATCAGAATTTTCCTGCTAACACCTCAACCTCAAAATACAGGCCATAATGACACAGACTTTATGGCATCTATAAGTATGTACTGCTTTGAAGTGATCAAATACAAGTTAGTTCCAGGTGTAGGTGGCACGAAGCGGTCATCCAGCTGACTCAACTTTCAAAGATGTTGATGTAGTAGGTTTCGATAGTCGGCACCACCGTGGCTCTGCGGAGGCGCTATGGATTAGTGGGGCAACAGTGAGAGGAGATAGGCATGCTAATAGTTATCACGACTTGTTAACGTAAGGAAAGTAATATTGCGAAAAGAAACTACTACTACTACTACTACTACTACTACTACTACTACTACTACTACTACTACTACTTCTACTACTACTACTGTATATATATGCATATATTATGTCCACATAACATTGTAGCTTATATATGTTTATGTAAGTGTACTGAATAAGTATGTGTATACATGTGCATATAATATGTCCAAATATCATTGTAGCTGATGTTTCTTTATCTATATTTACTGAATGAGTATGTGTATGTATGTGCATGTATATTTATATATACACATAGAGTATAGCCACACTTCATTATAGCTGATATTTGTTTATATATATATATATATATATATATATATATATATATATATATATATATATATATATATATATATATATACGAGTATATACAGTATATGCATGTGAATCGGTATATGTATGTATGTGCATAGGTACGTGCATATGGTATATCCACGTAGTATTATTGGTAATATTATCTTCTGTTGACCTAGTGTGTTATTATCTTGAACTATATGATTTGTGCCTAAAAAAGCGATGCTTAATATAAGCTAGCATTAGTTTAACTATTTGTATTCAAAATATTTATACTAAAGATATCTTGTTAACTATTGCTATGAATAAATGTTTCAACTGTTTCAAATGTTACTACTACTACTACTATTACTACTACTACAAATCTCACATACATAACAAAAATCAATCAACAGATTTATCTTATACATACAAAGGAAGAAATCTAGCCAAGGGCAACAAAAATGATTAAACAAAAGGCCCACTTAAAAGCCAGTTCCCGAGCAGATCTGAATGAGTTAGCCAAAGGAACAGGATAAATATCTTGAAACCTCCCTCTTAAATTAAATCAGGTCATAGGCAGATGGAAATACAGAAGCAGACAGGGTGAAAGGTGTGAACGATTTGCTGGTAACAGCAAAATGAGAAGGTATAGAGGTTAGGAAAAAATCAAGAATGTTGGACGTATTTCTAAGACGGTCAGGAATACGAGTAGTGTTGCACCACTTGTTCTAGCTCATGGAGGATAGCAAAGTTGAAGGCTTGTTCACCAGGCTGGTCAGTAAAGGGAAAGGAAAGCAAAACTGCTGTGAACAATGAAGTCTCCATGAATAAAGATCTTCGCAAAAGTAATGAGACAGAATGTGCTCCACTTTGGAAATTAAGTCAAAGAATTTATTTTTGTCAGAGGAATTAGGTGAGAGATATACAGCACAAATAAATTTAGTTAGAGAATGAGTCTGAAGTCGCCAGATGGTGGAAAACTCGGAAGATTCAAGGGCTCGGGCACAAGAGCAAATCAAGTGCACGGTTGTGCACGTAGAGACAACATTCAGCTTTGGAACTGAAATGAGGATAGAGAGAGAAAACAGGAGGGAAAAGAAAAGGGTCTCTTGTCATTAGCTTCAAACTCCTATGTTTCAGTTAGGAAAAGAAGATGAGGTTTAATAAAGGAGAGGTGGTGTTCTACAGATTGAAAATTAGACTTAATATGATATATAAGACCAGAAATAGTGTTATAGACATCGCTAGGAGTAAATGATTGTTTTTGCTAGTGAATACTGCCTCCTCCTACATATTTTTTTAAAACACCTGTGTACATAGAAGCAACAGACATGAAGCAAGAGTAATCACATCACGTTTTGTGGATAAACTCACTGGAATACGTAGCTGCCGTTATTGTTGTCTCTCAACAACAGCTGGACAGAATCCTTGAACTCTGGGCTGCTATGAGTCACCGCGATGTCCTGCCAGAATATAAAGAAATATGCGTCACCTTCTTACTTTCATACAAGCAAATCCACAATTTTTAGGCTATTGCAGTACATCCTTTACCGCGGATTTAATCAGCTCTTGCAGGCTGCTTCATCATAAACAATACTATTTAAAAAAGGAAAATTCCTTAAATTGATATAATTTTCAGTCTTCTTATCTTATGTTGAAAATTTATTCACACTCACGAAATTGATTTGAAGTTTCACTTATACATTGCAAAAGAAACTTGGAATTAGATACATTTCGTTTTATTAATTAAGCTGTTTTGGAGCTTCACGAAGATATTCACTGCATAGATGTGTGTGTGTGTGTGTGTGTGTGTGTGTGTGTGTGTGTGTGTGTGTGTGTGTGTGTGTGTGTGTGCTATCATTGCAAGCAATACAGACAGAAGTAGGCCAAACATTTACAACTTCAAACGATGTTCACAAACTCAAGCACCAGAGAGGAGAGTGACCTAACGGTGCTTGTTTTCACTGAACATTTTTGGCATTGAGTAAATCTGCTGTCCACTGGCACAGGTCGCCTGCCGGTGGATGGTGTTTGAGTCGCAAACACTCCATTCTCTCCTATTTGATCACAGTCGAAAGTTTATATAACTTCGTTTTCTTGCTGGTGCGCGGCAAGTCATGGGTAGTGCAGGTATGGAACACGAATGTTATGATTGGCCTTTCTTTCTCGAGACTTTGTATTCTTTCGCCGGCTTCCATCAGCGACTGAGACTTTTTGGAGTTACTTAACGTTGGACAAAAGAAACATTATAGTGTATTGTTATGCAACACTAATCAACAAAAGACGGTACCGTCAAAATTGCTACAAATGATGAGCAATTGTTAACCGTAGAGTACTGTACTATTGTGATAAACACAAACAGCGCCTCAAACTTCACTTAATAATTAGGACACACACACACACACACACACAGTGTAGTGGTTAGCACGCTCGACTCACATTCGAGAGGGCCGGGTTCGAGTCCCGGCGCGGCGAGGCAAATGGGCAAGCCTCTTAATGTGTAGCCCTTGTTCACCTAGCAGTAAATAGGTACGGGATGTAACTCGAGGGGTTGTGGCCTCGCTTTCCCGGTGTGTGGAGCGTGTTGTGGTCTCATTCCTACCCGAAGATCGGTCTATGAGCTCTGAGTTCGCTCCGTAATGGGGAAGACTGGCTGGGTGACCAGCAGATGGCCGTGGTGAATTACACACACACACACACACACACACACACAAATGTATGATTCTACTATCGATGTTCTACTATCGACACCACCACACCCTGTGCACCACATACCGTGTTGTTGGAGCAGTGCAGTGCATGGAAATCGCTATCCTCATCTATGATGAACTGTCCTTGATTAATCTCTCCTCCGGTTGTGGAGGCCCGCACCACGAAGCCCTTGAAGCGGGGACCGGTCAGAGTCACTGGAAGAGAAATCAACAGATAAGTAATACAACAAAACTACTGTGAGAATAGAGACCAATACACTTCGAGTGAAAAGGAAAATAAAGCACATTCTACTTCTAGCACAGTGGTTCCCAACGTCTTTGCACTCGCAACCTCTAATCCAAAAATCTGGAACCCAAGCCACCCTCCTACTACCATCATATTGATTTGTATTTTATTTTTGTTAAGAAGAGAGAGGGAAAAAAGATCCTTTAAAAAATCATACAATGTCATCGAATGACATATATATATATATATATATATATATATATATATATATATATATATATATATATATATATATATATATATATATATATATATATATATATATATATATATATATATATATATGGAGCTCTGATGTATTATTGACGTATTTTGTTTTATTTTTTGAGGTGCGGACTAGATTCTTCTGGCGCGCTTTAATAGTTTTGGGTACGGTACCGGAGGTGCGGAAGTGCGGTACCGGACCGAGGGAAAAAAATTTAGTCACGGAAGTATACAGGTACGGTCTATCTGCGTTTCGAGGTCCGGAGGAGCGGTACAGGACTACCGATATCCAGTAACGCGCCCACCTCTGAGATATAAGTATATAAAGTACATGAGAGTGAGTTTATATTACTCACTACAATTTGTACTATTTTCATGTTTTACAGATGCATTCAAATATTACCACTACTTTTACCACTTGTTCTAATCTGGGCCTTTGTGAAAAAGAACAGCCAAACCTTAATCACCATTACCTTGCTAAACTCTGGCAACCCTTGACTCACCTCTAACAATGCCAGGTCTGCCCTCAATTGGTGCAGACTGTAGGGTGTACTCATCCGTGTTGTTGTATGGCGTAGCATTTAGATGATCCCTGTGGTATATAGGCTCCATGAAAGGGTCGTCACACACCGAGGAGGGAGCGCCCCTAGGATGAGCGGTGATCCCCATCACAAAGAGGGTCGCCACGCCGCACACGATCATCAGCCTGTAAGGGGACAAAACAAATAAAAAATAAGATAAATAAAAAAAAGAAAAATAAATCTGAGCAGAAAGAAATGGTGTGATTTGTTTACAGAACAGGAATAGTGACCATTGACCTCCACGTCCGTCACATCTGCCTGTTGTAGCACCGAGTCATCGCGACGCTGCATTGTTCCTCACCAGTCACTCTTCCACATGTCTATTTTGTTGGCATTTATTGACTAACTGTAAGCTTCACTTATTGATACTTAAGGGTCTTTCGTGCATAATGTAAGCTACTAGCAGAAGACTAGGTGATTATAGCTAAGATAAGCGGACCTTAAGTTATCAACAAGACTAGAGAAATCATGGAAGAATTTTAAGAAGTGATAAGAAAAAAAGAATTGAATAAGAGAGAGAGAAAGAGGGAAGCGAGGTGAGGCCAGTGGCAGTGAGATGTTAAGGAATGAAAATAAGAAAGAGATGGGGCGGTGTTTGAGAAGGAAACAGTAAGGCTGTGTCCGGGAAACTGTTTCTCAGCAGGATGGTTAAACCAGCAGGGTGCAAGTTAAGGCTTCGTAAGTGTGCGATTAATGATAACTTATAAGAGGGACTCAAGATATTGACTTACAGATATGAAAACTGAAAAGTGATAAAGATTGCTACGCATTGCTGCTAATATTGTCTGTAACAATATGACTAAATCTCAGCGTTAAGCCACAAGTAGTCGATTCTTACTGATCAGCTCACCACTCTGAGTTTCTTTGCTCATCCCTAAATATTCCATTCGTGAATATTGTCATATATATATATATATATATATATATATATATATATATATATATATATATATATATATATATATATATATATATATATATATATATATTCCTGATATTCATGTGTATTCCTTATGATCGTAATTATAGGTGGCTACTATTGATTTCCTACAGTTTCACTGTAAAACTCAACAAATATATTTTCATGTAAGTTTACCTTACAAATATTTCGTTGTTTCTATTGTCCCTCTCGGTGTATTTGTGAAGCACAAGCTAAACTAGCTTGCAATGCCCACACGTTTGCAAACTGCTACGAATTGAGAACGTAGAAAAAAGTGCTGCAGTAACATTGATTCACAAGAAGTAAAATACAAAAAAAAATAAGTGACAAAAAAAAAGTAGAGGAAATTTTTTTTCTCTTGATGTGAGTGGAGAAAATTGGTAAAAGGCAACAGAAAAAGAGTAGGTCTAAGAGTTAGCCAAAGAATTAAATAAATGTCTTGAAGCCTGCCTCTTAAATGAGATTAGTTCATAGGAAGATGGATATACAGAAACAAGCAGGAAGTTCCAGGGATAACCAGAGAAAGGGATGAATGAATGAAGATACCGGTTAACTCTTGCTTTAAAGAAGTGGACAGAACAGGATAGTTCATTCTGTCATGGTAAACAAATTAGAAGCTTATAATAATGTTAAAAAACCCTAATAGAAAGAAAAAGCACATTCCTAGGATAATTTATTGAAGAGGTAACCACATCAATGGAATTAGTTAAGCTGTGTAAAAAAAAAAAAAGTCTCATACACTAAACTACCATACATGGCTTTTGATATACTGTATATATATATATATATATATATATATATATATATATATATATATATATATATATATATATATATATATATATATATATATATATATATATATCAAGTCTGTAAAAACTTTGGAAATTATGTATGAATTCATGAAACCATGGATACACATATGTGAAGGAAATGAAAGAAATCTAATACTAGAAATAAACTTCTTGAGGTCAGCGAGATATAGTCGCTATAAGGCATCCCAGTGGGCGACACTAATCAATCAACTATTCACTGCGCTGGTAAAGGAAATTATCAATAAATTGGAATTAAAGTTAAGTATATGATGAGTATAGATAATTTTGATTTAGTGTCGCTATGAAAATACGTTACATATATATGGGATGCATTTGTCTGGAGCCACACAACTCCTCTGGTACTCTGGTACGTGATCATTAAGTGGTCCCATACGCTGGATGTCATATTCAAGATATTTCACTACGTAACGTTATGTAAGTTTTACACAACCAAAATCATATCCTACTTGATGAATTAGAAAATTTTTAAGTGATCAAATTAAGAGACTGAAATAAAATTGTTTCATTTAAAGTGCAAGGTGGCAACCAAGACGTCTGTGTGTGTGTGTGTGTGTGTGTGTGTGTGTGTGTGTGTGTGTGTGTGATATCTCACTTAGGGTTTTTTGTGTGGTAGTGACGCGGGTGATGGATAAAATTGTTGGATAGGGGGTACTGTGGTTGCTTAGTGGAATATGGTGTCTAGTTATCTTGGTTTATCAGTGTTTGTGTTTCTATTTATATCTTAGCTGTGTGTGTGTGTGTGTGTGTGTGTGTGTGTGTGTGTGTGTGTATAATTCACCACGGTCGTCTGCTGGTCACCCAGCCAGTCTTCCCTATTACGGAGCGAGCTCAGAGCTCATAGACCGATCTTCGGATAGGACTGAGACCACAACACACTCCACACACCGGGAAAGCGAGGCCACAACCTCTCGAGTTACATCCCGTACCTATTTACTGCTAGGTGAACAGGGGCTACACATTAAGAGGCTTGCCCATTTGCCTCGCCGCGCCGAGATTCGAACCCGGCCCTCTCGAGTGTGTGTGTGTGTGTGTGTGTGTGTGTGTGTGTGTTGCGCTTAATTGTCCCAACGCCTTAACAGTACTTCCATGAAAGCAATGAGCTCGACTCAGTACATCAGTGTCACAATGGTCTTAACACTAGTACTTCAACTACACAAGAGTCTAAATACTGACCTGTTCATTGTTGTGGTTTGTGGAAGAGAATACGCTCAATTTGTTTAACCACGAAGTGAGTGCTCTGAATACGAAACACCGCTTTATATACAAGCAGCCTTCAAGGTGGTGGTAGTTACCAGATATTGTATTTGTTTTAGACCTTACTGCGCCAAGCACATTAGTATGGTGCTTCTACCTATGAAATATGAATAATAAATGTGTTTTTAAAGAGCAGTAAGTTTAACGCTTTAATTGCTTAGTTTATTTTATAATAATGAACATATTCCAAAACACATCATCGCTACAGCCTCCACTACGTTTAAAAGCTATAGCTGAGATCATAAAAATTATGTATTTTTAAGCGTGCTTTCATAATTCCAGTGATAGATTAGCACGATGTTTACATTATTAACAAGAAAATCCTCTTGAGAACTCGTTTCTGTGGCCTGTGAAGATACTCGTGGTGAGAAAACAAAGCGTTTCTGAATACTGCTCTAGATGTGGTGCGAGTTCAGAGTTTTATAATGAAAACATTACTGACACCAAAAGTATATAAAGGAATGAACAAATAGATTAATAAACAGGTGAATAGATACATTGACAAATAGAACAAATAAATTAATAAAAAGGTAAATGAATGATAGATAATTGAGTAAATGATTTAGTCAATAAATAGCCAAAGAAATATAAACAAAAGATAAATAGACACAACAAAATAGATGAATGGAAGAAAACAGTGATTAAATAAAGAAAGTAAGAAACAAAAAGGAAGTGAAAAGAATAAGATGAATTGATTCATAAAAAGTGAAGGAATAATTCAAACATTTTAGTCATTGTATTTTTGCTTTATACTCTGTAAAATTCCCTTAGAGCTACTCCAGTAACAACTTGCAACATTCATAAACAAATGTTCAATCTCTGTGTCACCAAGATGAAGTGAGGAGAGGAAGCGCCAGACACAAAGATAGAAAGAATGGTTATTACCTATTTTGCAATGCTTTATTCTCTCATTAAAATAATTTTCAGAGCCACAGAGATTATCAGTCGGCTTCTTGTAGGTGTTTCCCTATCAAAAGATCAGGAATCCTTGTCCATCTTTCACCAGAATCGCTTGAAAACACACATGCGCCTTTCATTGAGTCTAGTAACGAGTAGTCAAGATTACGAGCTGATAAATTTAAAACGCCTTCCAAGTAGGTGTGCCAGAAAAAAACAAAAGAATATTAAAAAAAAATGTGCCACTTTCAAATAGTGTGGATTCTCATAGTCTGCTCACGGACACGTTTCATTCTGTATGTTAAGTTATGGTGACACAGTACAAAAGAAACCATGAAAAATCATAATCTGTTTTATTACCCTCTCTCTCTCTCTCTCTCTCTCTCTCTCTCTCTCTCATACGGTGAACTAATAATTCATTATCAGCAACCTCGTGAAAACAACAACAAAAACCATAGTTACTAAATTTGCAGTCCAGTAATGGTGCACCAGCATAGCACATGACGCCACGCCCCCTTTGGCTTCCTGGGACTATTGGGAAAGCACGCAGCGAAGGCGGAAAGGTTTAATCGAACAAGTGACTCAGAACAATAGAGTTTATTTATTTTAACGAATCATCCTTGTCGCTACCTGAATGTTTAATTTCCCCTGCTATATCATGTATTTCTTCCTTTTTGATATGAAGTTTGATAACGAAATTCAGGAAGCTGTCAGTTTCCTTTTTTAGTCCACTGGTTTGCTTGATTGAGAAGTGTAAGTCATCCTCATTGACAGAAAAAAGAAGAAGAAAAAGAAAACACTCAAGAATTATACCAAAATTTATATTGCTACACGCGTCCCCGGGGATTTCTATTGTTACACAGATACACAATATAGACAAACAATTTGAAAAAGGAAGAAAAATAATGTACATAAATGTTACAACACAAAGCGTCAACCACACTACGCTCATGTGACAATTCTTCATACCAGTGACGCACAGAAGAATATAGGAAAGCGATAAGGCTTGACAGGATGTATCATAGGTCAGATTAACAAGAAATGTGAACAGTATATACATATGTACAGTACCATTACACACCGTGTGACATCAAAGCAGGATGTGATCATGTGACACAAGACAATGTAGATAAGAGAAGAAAGAAATCGCTTCTTGGTATAACTATACCTAATGGGAAGACTATATGCAGCTGAATGTGTGTGTGTGTGTGTGTGTGTGTGTGTGTGTGTGTGTGTGTGTGTGTGTGTGTGTGTGTGATGAGACAAATGAGCGACTGGAGTGAGTCATTGAACGTTATAAGACAAAAGAATTATTACACCACATATGGGATGATTCTTTCTCTCTCTCTCTCTCTCTCTCTCTCTCTCTCTCTCTCTCTCTCTCTCTCTCTCTCTCTCTCTGGTGTGTGTGTGTGTGTATGTGTGTGTGAGTGGGTGGGTGCGGATGGGTGTAAGGAAACATTTTCCAACACACACACACACACACACACACACACACACACACTACCATGAACTTGACACGGTTTATAAGATGATGGTACAAGTAAGGTAGTAGGCAATCAAGAGCACTGTTCTGGGGCATGAAGTAGGCAGTTACTGACAGCAACAATTGAAAAGAAAGGGGAAACAGAAGGAGAACACAGCAGTACTCAGATTGGCAATTACAGGCGAGAGAAAAACAAAACAAAAGAATGCACCACATGAAAAGGGAAATGAATAACAGAGAGAGAGAGAGAGAGAGAGTCGTATTACGTATGATCACATGTTTCACCTTGTCGCCAAGCCAAAGCGTTTTCCGAAGCCATGGCCTTTTTATCTGGGAAAACCACTGGGCGTCTCTTTGCTTAGTGCAGGGAGTGCTAGGGAGAAGATAAACAAGGGGCCAACCACACTGAACCGCTCCTGCTGCTGCTGTTGTTGTTGTGGTTGTTGTTACTGTCGCAGTTGTTCGTATGGTTATAAGCGATGCGAAGTTTGATGCGAAGCTCGATTTTGAAAGGCATGTTCCGCGATATCGCATCATACAGTTTATCCGTAGATGTCCGGCCTTTACAATACTTTATCTGATGGTCAGTATGGCTTCCGGCAAGGCCGCTCTCCCGGTGATCTGGCTTTCCTTACTGAGTTTTGGTCATTCTATTTTTAGAGGTTTTGGTGAATCTTCTACTGATGTCTTAGACATGTCAAAAAATTTTAATAGAGTATGGCACAAAGCTTTGATCTCAAAACTACCTTCCTATGTTTTCTATCCTTTTCTCTGCAACTTTATCTCAAGTTTCCTCTCCAATCATTCTATTGTTGCTGTGGTAGACGCCCACTGTTCTAAATCTATAAACAGTGGCGTTCTTCGGGATTTTATCCTGTCACCCACTATCTTCCTATTATCCATCAGTGATCTTCGAAACCAAACTTTTTGGCATATCCACTCCTACATTGATGATACCACCTTAAACATTTGCAAGTCTTTTCAGAGACGACCAGCCCTTCAAGTAGTTAACAGATCCAGCAGGGACGCCACAGAAAGCTCGACCTTTGATCATTCTAAAATTTTTGAATAGGACAAAGAAAACTTGGCAGTGTTCAATGCCTCAAAAACTCAATTCCTCCATTTATCAACTCGACACGACCATCCAAACAAATATTCCTCTCTTCTTCAGTGGTACTTGACTGTCTCCTTCTTCTGCACTGAATATCCTCGGTCTACCCTTTACTTATAACAGGAAACTTCACATTTCATCTCTTACTAAAACAGCTTCTATGAAGTTAGGCGTTCTAAGGCATCTCCGCCAGTTTTTCTCACCCCCTCAACTGCTAACTCTGTACAAAGGCCTTATCCACTCATGTAACAAGTAGTCCTCTCATGTGTGGTATGGTTCCATGTGCACTCACGCAGTGTTATTAGATATGGTGTAATCAAAAGCTTTACGTCTCATCAGTTCCTCTCCTCTAATTGATTCTCTTTAACCTCTTTCTCACTGCCGGAATGATGTATCTCTTGCTGTATTCTATCGCTATTTTCATGCCAGCTGCTCTTGTGATATTGCTAACTGCATGCCTCCCCTCCTCCTGCCTCCTCGCTGCACAGGGCTTTCTTTTTCCTTTAACTTTTTTTCTTTCCACCTCCTTAAAGCACGACTTATTAACAAGTACTCTTAATCACTCATCCATTTCCCTGGTAAACTCTGGAAATCTCTGCTTGCTTTTTGTATTTTTAACTTTCTATGATTTGACCTTTTGATTACCTCTTTTGGACCTGCAAGAGAGCTTACATGTGGGCCTTTTTCTTTTTATATTGCCAGTTTTCCTCTCTAACACAATATATATATATATATATATATATATATATATATATATATATATATATATATATATATATATATATATATATATATATATATATATATATATATATATATATATATATATATATATATATATATATATATATATATATATATATATATATATATATATATATATATATATATATATATATATATATATATCACAATATTCAATTTTCATTAAACATTTTACATCTTGCCAAAATATAGTTTTTACCCACAAAAAGCAGTGGAACCATGCGCGCTTTGGGGTCCGAGGGGTCTCCAAGCGCACGGGTTCGAATACTGTTCACGGTACGAGTGTAGGTTGGGTTTCCTCACTCGGGGCAACGGTTTCCTAGCGGATGGGCTTTGAGATAGGTGGTACCCGAAAAAGTATCCCTTTTAGTCCATAAATTCCCGTGAAAAGCCTACATGGTATAAATAAGAAAAAAAAAAAAAAAAGACTAACATTGAAGGGTGGTTATTCTACTTTGAAATGGCTTTATATCTAATAACAATTTTATTTAATTGCGATGGCTGGCTTAGGCTAGCTTTCTTTTCTACATGTTAGCCCTTCTCTACTTGTTACCGAACTTTGCCATCTTGTTGTTCAGGGGAGCCTTCATGAACCTGGTGGAGGCCATGTACTTCTTGATGGGCTCCAGCTCCTCAAAGCGCTTCTGGTAATCTTGCAGGTTCTGAGCATCCTTGAGACAGTCCTTGTCTAACTGCAGGTGTTGGTCTAGTAATTCATACATGATAAAGTCCACAAAGGTGATCTGAATGAAAAATTAACAGATGCATTAACTTTGGAGCTCCTCCTCATGAAAAGCCATGAATTACAACAACTGTCAAAGAAAGGATTTGTCATGAGTTACAATGTGGTGCTTAACCACTTAACGCTCTCTACGTAAGATTAGCACTCAGGCCTTGGTGATCACTCAATGTCCTGACATAGGTTTGATCATGAACAAGAGCACTTTTCATGGCAAATCCACCTCCACATAGACTTTCCAATATTACCAAGATATTGCAGGGCTGGACAACTCAACCCAACACCACCTATACTCACCTCATCACCAGCAAACCAAGTGCGTGTCCCTAAAAACTTTGAGAACCTTTCGATGGTCTTTGACAGGGCCTGCAGATAGGCATCCTTCCCTGTGTCCTAGAGAGGTAAAAATAAGAACTTAGGAGATGGATAACCAAGATTATCATGTGTTACAGTCTCATAGAAATGATGTATCAATGCACAAATCTTAGAGCACATTAGAAATCGAGGGAAGCTCTATCATAACATACATATGTCGCATAGCACAAGAGAATAAAATCATTGCGGAAGTCCATGGCTTGGTTCTCCAGGATGTCGACACGGACTTTTTCCTCCTCAGTCTTACCACAGAGGTCATGTTTGCGAGCAATGTAGCGCATAATGGCATTGCTCTGTGTTACCTTGATGTCCCCATCAATGTAATAGGGAAGCTGTAAGGAAGATGATGAACATATAAGGTTAATGAGGTGTCAAATGAATGCTTTTTATGCCCAAACACAAGGAGTATGATGGCAGATTTGCTTCAAGTTTGCCACAATGTGAGAAAGGTATGTACTCAAAAGTTAGTCCCACACATTCTGTTCTTCCAAAATCTAATGTAGGTACTATTACAAACACTTCTACTTTACACTTTTGCATAATAATCAATCTCATCCCTTTTAACACTTACATTAGGGAAATCAAATCCAAGTGTTTCCTTGATGTCAAACCAACAAGACTTGTCGTAATCAGGAGCTGGGCCACATTTGTAATACTTGTCCTCAAACTCCGTCCCTGTGTATTCCAGCAAGAGACGGATGGGCTGGGCAAGCTGCAATGAGAAGGACAATTAATTCCACTAAAAGGTGAAACCAAACTTGGAGTGGTGGTATGGAATCTATGCGCACTGATGACGGGTAACTGAAGCGAGCGTTCATATTACTTAGTGACAGTTGTGACATACGGGCTGTATGGGCTGCGTTTATAAACTAAAGAGGAACGCAACATACATCTTTACCGTAGATGGCTGACCTGTGTTTTAAAGCAAAAGATTCACTTCGGTAGAACATTCGCTCGTGTTACGAGCAATGCTGTCATTAACTCACGTGGTTCCCGCTGCTGCATGATGAATGATACCCTCAGTGATACACACACACACACACACACACACACACACACACACACACACACACACACACACACACACACACACACACACACTTAGCTCCCCACCATCCAGTTTATCTCCTCTCCATCCAGCCCCATAACCACCTTTCTTCTCTTTTCTTCTCTTCCTTTCCTTTTCCTTCCCTTCCCTTCTAACACACTCTCTCTCTCTCTCTCTCTCTCTCTCTCTCTCTCTCTCTCTCTCTCTCTCTCTCTCTCTCTCTCTCTCTCTCTCTCTCTCTCTCTCTCACACACACACACACACACACCATCTGTGTTTTCCCCTTTTGGTTGCTTTAACACACACATTCTCTCTCTCTCTCTCTCTCTCTCTCTCTCTCTCTCTCTCTCTCTCTCTCTCTCTCTCTCTCTCTCTCTCTCTCTCTTATCCCCCCTCCGTCCCGTTTTATTTCCCCGCGTTAGTGTGCATTGCACAGGGTAGCCGTTAGCACACTCGACTCACAACCGAGAAGGCCAGGGTCCGAGTCCCGGCCTCGGCGAGGGAAATGGGAGAGCCTCTTAGTTAATGTGTAGCCCATGTTCATCTAGCAGCAAAATACGGGATGTAATTCGAGGAGTTGTGCCCTCGCTGTCCCGGTGTGTGTGGTGTGTGATGTGGTCCCAGTCTTACCCGAAGATCGGTCAATATAAGTTAGAGCTCTTTCCGTAAGGGAAAGGCTGGCTGGGTGGCCAGCAGGCGATCAAACACGCACCTTCAAATTACCCAAGCCTTGTTTTTCCACACAGTGTAAGTGCTTCTTTGTTTAACGATATAGGTTGAACCACGGCTTATTATTATTTATCATTGTTATTTGTTAGAAAAATTACTTAAATTTTGCATAAAGTACCGTGTTAATTCATTTTCATATTAACATTTTTCGAGTGTGAAACAGTTTGATTCGATTTTCCTTATTTCAAATGGGGAAATTTGTCTCGGGATACGAATTTTCAGGACACAAGCTACATTACGGAACGAATTAAGTTCCTAGCCCTAGGGCCGACTGTATATATATATATATATATATATATATATATATATATATATATATATATATATATATATATATATATATATATATACACATATATGATTTCTGAAATCTTCAAAACTCCGATAACTTACACTACAGCTCTTAGAAAAATAGTTAAATATAAAATCCCATGTAACCTTTCACAGCCCCAATACCAGCTACCAAAAGCCATCAAAATCCACAGCAACTTCCAGTTGATTACGTTGAACGTAACAAAGGTAACTAAATCGTCCTGCTATTTCAATCAATAAATCAGGGAAAAACTAAGTAGCTAAAGATAAATAATACAGGTACTGTGGTCATGAATCTCCCCCATTAGTCCCCGACCTTCCACTCTGAAAGTCTTTCTCAAGAACGGAGACATGAACAGTGAACAATGATACAAGAAAGGGAATTTTGTACAAACCCCGCGGACATCCCAGTAAGCCATACAGGAGCCATGCTATCACGTCAACACTTCAGCTGCAAGTGGAAGGAAATAACAACACATTTTCAGCTTTTATATTGCAAATGCCACGGATATTATGTAGTCTGTTCATGCGGAGGAGAAATATTACGGAAGGACAAGCTATTATGACATGCAATCAGCGTTGGCGAGATGGATAGTGAGGCTGATGTGTCCTCTGTTCATTGTTTCAAGTCACATCGCGGCATTCGATTGTTGAATGTGGCGTCACAGGCAAAGTGTACCTTGCTGCATACTGAACTCAAACTCCACAGTCCAGTATTGTCTTCAATGATAGTGAAAGAAAATAAGGAAAAGAGATCGTCTTGGAGAGAAAACATAGTGAATAATGTGAAGATGGGAAAAAAATAATAAATAAAAAAGGATGATTTGGGGAAATGATGTGTGTGTGTGTGTGTGTGTGTGTGTGTGTGTGTGTGTGTGTGTGTGTGTGTGTGTGTGTGTGTGTGTGTGTGTGTGTGTGTGTGTGTGTGTGTGTGTGAAATGAATCAATTAATCTGCTTAAACTTCAAGGAAGGATGGAACACAGCTCCATTGCATATCATTACATAATATCTATGTCAATATTATAAATCCATGCATTTGGTTAATTCAGTTGAATTTGACCAATTTCGTTTACCAACCAAAACATTTTGAATATTTCACATAAATGATATATTCAATAATTCAGTATATGAATATTGTTAGATTGCATCAAAGAACAAGCTTTAAATAAAAATTCGGCCTAGTATTCTTATATATATTGTCGTCTCATGCAGTTGCCCAATTGCCTGATCGTTATATTCTAAAATGACATGATATCAGTCACCCATTATCTACACCAAATTCATATTTACCATACAGTCTTTATTCTCTTAAGATTTTCTGGCACAGTGCCAATTTCTGTTATGACTGGTAACATCCCTTTCACTGGTAAACTCTGGAACTCCCTCCCTGCATCTGTATTTCCGAATTCCTACAACTTGTCTTCTTTTAAGAGGGAGGTATCGAGGCATTTGCTCCCCTAATTCTGGCTGACGGTTTTGGCACTTTTTGAACTCTTTGGAGAGCCAGCGCTCAAGTGGGCCTTTATCTAACTTTCTCTTTTTTTTTTGCCCTTGGCTGGCCCTATTCCCTACGTAAAAAAAAAATGTTATTAGCTCTAAGTTTAATTTGTAAAATCTTGATTTAGTCTTGAATTTATATGCCGTTAGGCCTCTTGTTTAAAGAGTTCGTGTTGCCCGACAACAGCCCTCAAGGCCAAGGGAATTATGAAAACAGCAGTTCTCTCTCTCTCTCTCTCTCTCTCTCTCTAACATATTGTAACTACTTTCCTCAAAGACGTCTCTTTCTTTGTGGATAATCCGGTTGTCTTACGCAGTCATATATCGCCTGCAGCTACGGACTGTGATACTGTAAATGTCATATTGACAATATTAAAAAGACCGGTGTGTGTGTGTGTGTGTAATTCACTACCTGCTGGTCGCCTGCTGGTCACCCAGCCAGTCTTCCCCATTACGGGCAAGCTCAGAGCTCATAGACCGATCTTCGGGTAGGACTGAGAACACAACACACTCCACACACCCGGAAAGTGATGCGTACCTATTTACTGCTAGGTGAACAGGGGCTACACATTAAGAGGCTTGCCCATTTGCCTCGCCGCGCCGGGACTCGAACCCGGCCCTCTGTGAGTCGAGCGTGCTAACCACTACACTACGCGGTGTGTGTGTGTGTGGGCGCGCGCAGGTGCCCACGCGTGTATTTTTTTTTTTTTGTGTGTGTGTGTGTATTCACCTAGTTGTAATTCTTACAGGCCCAGGTTATTGTGTGTGTGTGGGGGCGTGCGCAGGTGCTCACGCGTGATTTTTTTTTTTTGTGTGTGTGTGTATTCACCTAGTTGTAAATTTTGTAATTCTTACAGGGCCTGGGTATTGTGTGTGTGTGTGTGTGTGTGTGTGTGTGTGTGTGTGTGTGTGCGCGCGCGCACGTGCCCACGCGTGTATTTCTGTGTGTGTGTGTGTGTGTGTGTGTGTGTGTGTTTCACTGTTTGATCTGCTGCAGTCTCTGACGAGACAGCCAGACGTTACCCTACGGAGCGAGCTCAGAGCTCATTATTTCCGATCTTTGGATAGGCCTGAGACCAGGCACACACCACACACCGGGACAACAAGGTCACAACTCCTCGATTTACATCCCGTACCTACTCACTGCTAGGTGAACAGGGGCTACACGTGAAAGGAGACACACCCAAATATCTCCACCCGGCCGGGGAATCGAACCCCGGTCCTCTGGCTTGTGAAGCCAGCGCTCTAACCACTGAGCTACCAGGCGTGTGTGTGTGTGTGTGTGTGTGTGTGTTCAACGGTCGCCTACTAGTCACCCAGCCAGTCTTCCCCATTACGGAACGAGCTCAAAGCTCATAGTGACCGATCTTCGGGTAGGACTGAGACCACCACACACATCTCAGCACACACCGAGACGGCGGGGCCGCAACCCCCTGAGTTACATCCCGTACCTATTTACTGCTTGGTGAACAAGGGCTACACATTAAGAGGCTCGCCCATATTCCTCGCCGCTCGCGAGGAATGTGTGTGTGTGTGTGTGTGTGTGTGTGTGTGTGTGTGTGTGTGTGTGATCACCATGGTCGTCTGCTGGTCACCCAACCAGCCTTTCCCCTACAGAAAGGGCTCAGACTCATACTGAACGATCTTCGGGAAGGACTGAAACCACATCACACACAACATACACACCGGGAAAGCGAGGCCACAACCTCTCAAGTTACATCCCGTACCTAATTGCTGCTAAGTGAACAAGGGCTACACATTAAGAGGCTTATCCATTTGCCTCGCCGCGCCTGGGATTTGAACCAGGGTCTTTTCGGCTGTGAGCCGAGCATACTAACCACTGTGTGAGTAATTCACCATGGTCGTCTGCTGGTCACCCAGCCAGCCTTCGCCATTACGGAGCGAGCTCAGAGCTCATAGCCCGATCTTCCGGTAGGACTGAAACCACAACACACTCCACACACCGGGAAAGCAAGGCTACAACGCTTCGAGTTACATCCCATACCTAATTGCTGCTAGGTGAACAGGGGTTACACATTAAGAGGCTTGCCCATTTGCCTCGCCGCGCCCGAAACTCGAACCCAGGCCTTTTCGGTTGTAAGCCAAGTGTGCGAACTACTACACTACACGGTGTGTGTGTGTGTGTGTGTGTGTGTGTGTGTGTGTGTGTTTCACTGTTTCACTGTTTGATCTGCTGCAGTCTCTGACAAGACAGCCAGACGTTACCCTACGGAACGAGCTCAGAGCTCATTATTTCCGATCTTCGGATAGCCCTGAGACCAGGCACACACCACACACCAGGTCACAACTCCTCGATTTACATCCCGTACCTACTCACTGCTAGGTAAACAGGGGCTACACGTGAAAGGAAACACACCCAAATATCTCCACCCGGCCGTGGAATCGAACCCCGGTCCTCTGGCTTGTGAAGCCAGCGCTCTAACCACTGAGCTACCGTGTGTGTGTGTGTGTGTGTGTGTGTGTGTGTGCGCGCATTTGTGTGTACTTATCTGGTTGTATGTTATAGAGTTCGAACAGGGCTCATAGTGACCTGTCTCCATATCTACATTTAACCAACTTTTCCTTAAATTTGTGCACACTTTCTTTTGTTATAATCTCTTCACTTAATCCATTCCAGATGTCCATCGTCTTGTGTGGAAAACTGAACTTCTTGATGTTCCTCAGACACTGACTTTTTATGATCTTGGAATGTCCTCTTGTTAGTCTATCTCTCTCCCCGTCAGTGTTACCAGGTCTCGTCTATCTGTCTTCCATGCATATGGCTTACTAACTTACACATCGTTATTAGATCTCTTCTTTCCCTTCTATCCCTCAAAGTTGGTAGTTCCATCTCCTTCGGTTTTTCTTCATAGGGAAGATCCTTTATTTCTGAAACTGTCTTTGTAGCAGTCCTTTGGATTCTTTCTAGTTTCTTGATGTCTTTTTGCCTATATGGTGACCATACCACTGATGTATATTCTAGTCTAAGTCTTATCGTAGTGGTTATGATCTTTTTCATCATACTCTTATCCATATAATTGAACACCACCCTGATATTAGTTAGTGTCTTGTATGTTAAAGCAAATAGTCCATTTATGTGTCTTTCTGGAGTCAGGATGTCTTGTATAATCACTTCCATGTCTTTCTCTTCTCTCTTTTTCATTATAATCTCTTCTCCCATTTTATATTCCCATGTAAGTCTTCTATTACGTTTACTCATTTCCATTACATGGCATTTCCTGATATTAAATTCTAATTTCCATTTTTGGCTACATTTCTTGACCTTGTCAATATCTTTCTATACAGTCACCAATATCCCTTGTTACTATCAAATTCATCGCATCATCTGCAAAAGAAAATATGTAGTTAGTAAAACCCTCTTAATTGTATATCATTAACATATACTTGGAACATAATTGGTGCCAGCACCGAACCCTGTGGTACGCCACTGGTAACTGTGCTCCAGCTTGAACGGGTGTTTCTTATCGTTGTCCTCATTTCCCTAACTGTTAAGTAGTCTGTAATCCAATTTAAGATTCCTCCCATGTGTTTTATTTTCTTTAGGAGTCTTCTATGTGGTACTCTGTCGAAAGCCTTTTGGATATCTAGACACACTGTGTCAATCCATCCATTTCTCCCTTGTATTTCATCTATTACTCTTGTATAAAAGCTTAATAAATTTGTTATGCATGACCTCCCTTTTCTGAAACAAATTGGGAGTTATTGATTATTTCATTTATCTCCAGATATTCTAACCATTTTTTCTTTAATAACAATTTCACAGATCTTTTCCACAACACTAGTTAGTGACACTGGTCTATAACAAAATAATTTACGGGCTCAGTCTTTTCTTCTTTTGTATATTGGGACTATATTTGCTCTTTTCCGTTCTTTTGGTATCTTTCCTTCCGTTAGAGAGTTGTTGATTACATCCCAAATTAGTTCCACCAGTTGTTTTCTACATTCTCTTAGTGTCCATCCTGACACACCATCTGGCCCTATTGCCTTTCTTACATCCACCTTTTATAGTAATTCTCTAATTTTCTGTTTTTGTACCATGACATCTCTTAATCCTTCCTGTGTCGCTTGGTTGTTTGGCTCTATGAACTCTCCCCCTTCATCAAATACTGATTTGAAGCTTTCATTCATGAGTTCATTAATTTCCTTCGGTGTTTCATATATCCTATTCCTCTTAATTAACTTAGAATTGGTTTCTGTTTGTCATTTTTCCATTTGAATATTTTTGATAAAAGATCTTAGGTTCCTTTCCACATCTCTTCACTACATCCTTTTCAAAATTTCTCTCCTCCCGCCTTTTAATCCTTATGTATACGTTTCATGCCTCTTTATACTGCTTCTTGTTTACTTCATTTCGTTGCTTCCTTAATAATTTCCAAGCTGCATCCTTACACTTTTTAGCCTTTGGCCCTTTGCACGTATAGACCACGTGTGTTTCCTCTCTTTTACTCTGTATACGGGAACATATCTCTTTACCCCTCATTATACGTTTCTAGGAATATATCATACTTTTCTTGAATTGTCTTACCTTGCATAATTCCCTTCCACTCAATACTGCCAAAACAAGTTCTTAATCCTTCAAAATTTGACTTGGCGTGGTTCCGTCTTTTTTTGTTTGTGTCCCTCATTGCATTTCAAATTTCGTGATCCTCTAAATAAATTTCTAGGACAACATGGTCACTTTTTCCCATTGGGCTATGGTGTTTGATGTTTAAACAAGTTTTTTTTTTTTTATATACCAAATCCAGCATAGATGGTTCTTCCTCCCCTTTATATCTTGTGTAGTTCTTCACCCATTGGTCCAATGTGTTTACCATTGCAAGTTGTAACACATCCTTCCCAAACACCAGTGTGATTGTTTGCATCCATTTCTTCCCAAATTTCATGCTTGCAGCTTAGATCTCCCACAAGTAGCACTCTTCTGTCCTTCCTTAACATATTGTCCAGGCAATTTGCATTTCTTTATGTACATCAAGCCTCCGTGAATTAGTCTTCGTTGGCACATGTGTTACTATGATACTTCTTTTTCCCTCCTACGGTTAAGACCTCTGCCAGTCCATCTCCGTACTGTACTCCCTGCACGTATATATCCTCTCGAGTCATTATCAATACTCTTCCTGTTTTTTCCCCATCTGTCTCTCCTTCAAACATTAAATACCTGCTCTTCAAAACTTCATTTAGATCTCTTCATTTAACTTTGTTTCTGTCATACATACCACATCCGGTGCTTTTTCCAATATATGATCTCTCAATTCCAAGCTTCCTGATATAAATTCATCTATGTTTGTATACATGACTCTTAATGATTTCCTTCCCCTTCCCGAATATACCATTTCGTCACCTTCATGTCTAACACTCTCCAATAGAACTTCTCATTCGCTGTCCTCTCGTTTTTCTTCTTATCTTCACTTCTCAGTTCTCTCTTTTCCTTTCTACCTGATTAATCTCTATCTTTATCCAATTGTTATATTCTGCCTTATCAGCCAACTTTCCAGTCCTCGCATATATTTCTTCTATCCCTACTTAAGATCTCATTTTTAATTTTTAGTGGTCTTTTGCCATTTTCGTTCCCTCATTATTTACCAATTAAGTCTGTATATTTCTTCCATTTCTTTCTCAAGACTCTGTTCTTCATCTTGAACCACTATGATGATTTCCTTAACCATATCTTTCTCCTCTCTCACAAATTTCACTGATTCTTTTTTTTCTTCTAGTCCATATATGACTGTTCACTTCTTTTTGGCCCACCGTATTTCGGCTAATTCTTCCTTTTCTGTGATCACTTGTAAGACTGTGTCCTTCGTTTTCTCCCTTGTTTTTGCTTAACTACTTCAGCCAAATTCATTTTTTCTCTCCTTGTTTTTTTTGTTTTTTTCTTTTTTTTTCCAGATCTTCCATCCCTCTAGTTTTGCTTCGGTTATCCTTTTTTTCTGTTTCCATATTTGAGTCTAGCTTTTCCTGCAGCCCTTGTACTGCTACTTCATAGTTCGTACATTTGCTCTTAACCCCTTCAGTATTGGGACACATTTTTAATACGAGGTTTGTGTACCATTAGACCATTTTATTGACATTAACAAGGGTCTATGGAGGGCAGAAGGTTAATGGCCACAGTCTCCACTAGTTTAACCCCCCCACTTGAGTTTCTGAAGCTGTATAAATCACCAAATAGTCACCAGAATGAATATGGAAACACGTCTTGGAACTGAAGGGGTTAAGGGTGCTGTTTTCCCTTTTTATTTCATGTAGAGTTTTCTTAATGTCATTGTTCATTATAACAGTACTCTCTAATTTGAAACATCTCTCTCAGCTCTAGGTTTTTCAATCAGCTGATCCTGTTTTTCAAAAATCCAGGTAACCATTTTCCTCAAAACTCTTAAGTTCTCTATCCATTGTGATAATTCTTTTCATGTTGATTCTTTGCTCCGTAAATCCGGAAAACCCCCTTTCCTTACTCCAATCTCCCAGCTGTCTTAATCCCAGAGGTGCTTCAATAATCTCACTTCTGGGTCCTCTCGTCTGGCTCCTTGCCCTTTATTTACATAGACAGCTGCGCTAATTGCGCCGTCCATATTCTCATTCCCACGGTCCAGATATACAAGGTCTTCCATGGTACAATAACGAGACAGGTAGACGCACGAGAGTCTTGAACTCACAGCCCTACTGGTAAACCTTCTGAAACGCTGTTTTTGTGACGTCATCCACTCGCCTAGCCAGCTCTGATCGCGATAGTCTGCTACTCATTAAATCATGAATAATTAATATAAAACTTTTTTTCTTTTCATGATCCATTAGTTATGCAGTCGAAAATTAAATATGATACACATTAGTGATTGAATGTTGATGATATTTCATAGCGATAGACAAGATATTGTACGGATAAAGATATGTCAGATAGCCTAGTAGATGTGGCTCAAAAACATTGTTAGTAGATTTTTCAAGCCATATACATTATGTATAATTGCATAATGCACATTGATTTCCTCTGATCCTCTTCGCCTTCATGTACCTTCGTCGTCTTCCTCAGCACCTCACTGTTCTCTCTACATATAAAACTACAAGAGGCTAAAGGCTAATGCACGTATGAGTCTAAAGGCGATCCACACTATACAGGGACGGTCACGCTCTGTTTACAGTGCTGTCACATACTAAATGCATTTCAGTGGGGACCGTAAGCCATTGAAATGCATGTAATATGAATGGACCGTGAGTGCATACCGCTATTTAAACGTGGCAATCCATTCCTTTAGCTTGCATCGGCCCTAAACTATTCACACTTCATATAGGTACTTTATTCTTGAGTGTAAACCCATGGTACAATAACGAGAGACATCAAAAGTTATTGTACCATGGTACAGTCAGTAGCCTGTAAGGCTGGCATAGCCTGTAAATTATGGACTAGGTCTAGGCTACTAGTAGAACTAATTTCGTTCATTAGGCATAAGCAGATTATACAATTTCTAATTTGGAGTGTTGAAACTGATCAGATTTAGCCAGTAAATCTAAGTTTCCTTACCTGTATTTTCTGCAGAAAGGCCACTTCCATTATCGTGTCCACGAAATGGCAGATTTTGATCAGGGACTGCCTCAGTTTTAGATCCTCCAACTCCTTGGAACTGGGGAACCTAATAACTCATATTTCAAATTGCACTTAATTTGGGCGGAACTAAAATGTTGCTCACAAATCACGGCATTATTTACCTTTACTGTGTCAGCACGATAGCATTTTTGGAACCACTGTCTTGCGATGGTCTTGTTCTTGGGGAATTTATAATATTTAAAATTACTAGACTTGGCAGGCGTGCATCCATACACTGCACAAGGTCTAGCTTTGGCTATACTAACAATAAGAAATTAATATTAAGGCACATGAAACATACAATCCAAGATCAAATTCTGCCACACGTGTACACCCACTCGAAGATATGGAGTTGTTTACACGACCGGATGACGTCACTGAGTCAGCTGGTGGTTCCAATAATGTCCTCGTGCGTCTACCTATCAAAAAGTTATTGTACCATGAGGTCTTCCATCCGCGCATCCACGGTCACGTGTCTATGATTCATGTGGGCCCCAGGTCGGTGTGATGCAGGGGCCCAGCTATTCAGTCAGTCCTTGACCTCTGTCCGTGTCACACGCGCCCAAGCAACAGTGCGCCAAGCCATTATCTGACCTCGCCCACCATCTTGAGACCAATTTTTATTTAATCTTTATAATGCCCAATAGTTGTGCTGTGCATTGCTGCCACAATG
>NC_059300.1:23153830-23193830 GCF_017591435.1 Portunus trituberculatus
CGAACTGGAAATTTTCAGATATCCTCATTCCTCTCACAGATGCCGAAAGTGTTGCCGAAATTTCTTCCGCTTTTATTCGGTGTGTGGTGGATGAAAAGTGGGAATTTACTCTCTCTCATCGTTACCTAAGATCTTACTTAGCTTAGGTTGTTATTTATCCTTTATATAATATTCTCATCAGCATTATATCAGGTGCTACTTGGTCACTTGACCTTGAAATGAGTTGTCAAGCTTCTGCATGTTTAATTCAATGTTAGGCTAGGTATTATACTTTCCAACAATGTCACCAATCTCTTCAGAACAAACAACACGTAGCTTGTTCATGAAAATTATAATACAACGATGAGCCATCATGACATGCATTGCCATTGTGTCCCGAGGGGTCGAGGGCCCGAGATTCAAGGCCGCAATGACTGGTGGGAAAGAAGAGTCCGACTCCGGTCACCTATAGGGATTGATGCAGTTATTGTAGAAGCGGAAGGTGATACAGTCCTTTGGGTGTTATTGGATTTATTCCACGAAGGTCAAGTTGGATGGAGACATAGTATGTGTACTTATAGTAAGAAGGACGCTGCATGACGTCACAAAAATTAAGCTGACTCACCGCTGCCCTTATAATCCCTACTCCCAAGTCGCCACTCCCCACTGCCCCCCTTCCCACCCGCTCATTGTTATAATTCGCTTTTGCTATCATAAGTAATCACGAATCCGATTACTTGGCCTGGTGGCTTCGTGGGATTCGTGTACTTCTAGCAACTAGTTTCTTTCAGCAGCCGCTAGCCGGTAATCAATTGCTATTGCTAACCGTGCTAGCCTGCCAGGTTGCAGGGATTCGTTGGCGGCCGCAAGATAATCTCAGTTCTCAGAGAATCTCAGGATCCCCTTCTCACCGCCACCGGCAGTTACTGCACATGCACTAATCTCGCTCACCATGATTCCATTTGCCGACTTTTTTACACAATCTTCACCAAAGCACAGAAAATTCACCAATCGGCTAAAAAAAAATAAATAAATAAATAAAATAAATAAATAAAAAGACGCAACACCAAAACGGCAAACACAAATAATTTTACGGATATTCTTTCAATTTATTATGCCAAAGTAGTACGAGTATGATTATTATGATATCATACATAGTGTATTAATTCAAGACGGGTTCACACGTGTCAATATGCGACTGAAATTGCAAGTCGCTAGAAGTATCGACTGACCAAAGCAAACAGTATTATTTTACAAAACAGGAAAACTGTGTGAGAAGAAAACTAGTTAGATATTAGGAAGTGCACATTTTGTTAGACATTTTTCTCAGATGCATTTTCTTCCTCAAACTATTAATAGGTTAGGTTAGGATAACTTTGTGTCATATCACTAAATTCACTAATTCATTACATCATTGTTCAATATGTTCAACCCTAAGAAACTTAGCTTAACATAACACAAACTTAAATGATATAACCTAACATAATGTAAGACTATTCATGTAGCTTTGAATGTAGTAGTGTCTGCAAAACAAAACTAAGTAAATAAATAAAAAAATAAAGTAAAAAAATAACTAATTAATGGGTGTGTTTTTACAGAGTCAAGAAGGATCATAACAAGTACATCCGGGAAACCCATCAGACTGGTGGTGGGCCACCACCAGCCCCACCAAAACCAGCTGATGAGGTAACGCTGGTCGTACAGCTGATCCTCAATAATAGGCTGCCAGTACCTGACGACATCTTTGATAGTGAATTTGTAGAAGCATGCGTACTGGCCCGACTCAATTCCACAGCACTGGAATGTGGTGAGTTGAAAAACCTATTTTTTATTAACTTTTTAACATGTTTAAAATAAAAACTAAAAAAAAACAGGAGTGCATGCATGGCTTTCAAGTCATTATGGTCCCACACCCTTGTCACACCAGCCCCACAACCGACACTCCTGCCCCAATACCACGACGATGAACAATTACACATTTTGTTAACCTTACCTAACCTAACCAGATGTGTAGTTTCAATGTTTTTCAAGTAAATATAATTGCTAGCAAGAACGTGCAATTGTTCATCACAGAGGTACATTGAGCCGCAGAACTGGCTTCCCATGCATGTGGAATATGTAAAACAAACTTTTTACTTAATATATCATAATATAATATAAATATATAATTTTGTGTTTACAGCTGACACACCTGAAGCTGCAGGACAGCAGCCAGCACAAGATCTGGTCTTGGACAACCCTGGCAGTCCACTTATCATCAGGAGTGAGGACTGTGGTATGTCAGTTATTCATATTTTAAGTAATAGCTATTAACAATACTTTCTTCTCATTGGTTATTGAAAGTACAATTTATTGCCACTGGGAAGTACTATCGGCTGGTTGGCGGATGTGAATGTATTGTAAACAAACAACTACTCAATAAGATGTCTTCCTCTGGTGACGATGACGATTACGATCAAACTAAATCATCACAAGTATTCAATCATCACCTCCAACACCCTGCATAGAGGGAATATCTAAGAAATCATCGGAGAGTGGCAGTTATCTCCGGTTTGCGTAAGCTTTTTTTTTTTTTTTGCTGTAGATTTCTCTTTCAGGGTCCCAGATGTGCTCTTTTTCTCTCAACAACTCCAAAATCTTCTCTATATATTTACATCACATTTTTAAACCTTTCTGTGACGTCACAACGTAAACAAAGTCACAAATCGACTGAACAAGACCACCATGTTCGGAAACTACCGACTTGCAATTTCAGTCTCAAATTGACACATGTGAACCCGCCTTAAGGCGGGGAGGAACTTGGAGGAAAGGGAAGGAAGACATTTGGTGGGTAGCTGTTTGTTTACATTCACTTAATTCCCGCCAACCAGCCGATACTTCCCAGTTGCCATTTGTGAACGCGTTCCGAATTTCCGAGTTCCGACTAGAAGGGGTCAGTCGATACTTCTAGCGACTTGCAATTTCAGTCGCATATTGACACGTGTGAACCCGTCTTGAATTAATACACTATGTATGATATCATAATAATCATACTCGTACTACTTTGGCATAATAAATTGAAAGAATATCCGTAAAATTATTTGTGTTTGCCGTTTTGGTGTTGCGTCTTTTTATTTATTTATTTTATTTATTTATTTTTTTTTTTTTTAGCCGATTGGTGAATTTTCTGTGCTTTGGTGAAGATTGTGTAAAAAAGTCGGCAAATGGAATCATGGTGAGCGAGATTAGTGCATGTGCAGTAACTGCCGGTGGCGGTGAGAAGGGGATCCTGAGATTCTCTGAGAACTGAGAATATCTTGCGGCCAACGAATCCCTGCAACCTGGCAGGCTAGCACGGTTAGCAATAGCAATTGATTACCGGCTGGCGGCTGCTGAAAAACTAGTTGCTAAGTACACGAATCACGAAGCCACCAGGCCAAGTAATCGGATTCGTGATTACTTATGATAGCAAAAGCGAATTATAACAATGAGCGGGTGGGAAGGGGGCAGTGGGGAGTGGCGACTTGGGAGTAGGGAGTATAAGGGCAGCGGTGCGTCAGCTTAATTTTGTGACGTCTTACTATGTATGCCGGTTTTGGAAGCTACCACTATTTCTGATACAACACATCAATTATTCCCTGGCGTAATACTATGAGTGTAGAAGGGCCTTGACACTGGGTGAGCTCGGGGTAATTCACCGCCAAAATGTTTTTGGTTGATGGGATCCAAGGATTCTATATTCCTTGATGGGATCCCGCGCGCTCCGTAACCCCGCCCACTTTTACCATATATGGAAATTCGGATAAAGCAGTTGGGTTATTCCCCGACGTAAAAGTCTGAGTGTAGAAGAGCCTGTAGGGGAAAGGCTGGCTGGGTGACCAGTAGACAACCGTGGTGGATAACATATGAACCAACGATAGCGTCCACAACCGCTCGAGGCGGACGAAAAAAGACAAGAGGTACACTGCTGAGTCTTGAACTACGAAGCCCAGCAGCCATGGCGATGTGTTACGGGGGGAGAGGGGGCTAGGTTAGTGATCCTGTCGCCAAAGTTATATTGAATTTGCTTGTGTTGAGGCCAAGAAGCATGGAAGGGGATGAGCATGGTCCATATATACAAGGTCATCCATCGGTTGGCTTATTTTGGTCTCGGGCGCACAGAATCGTAAAGTGAGCCCAGCAGTTAACGTTTGCCTGTGGTTCGTATGCTTGAATTTGAATTTTCTTTCACCCCCCCGTCACAGCCTCTTTTTGTGGATGCATGAGCTTACCATTCTGCTCTGTTACTACCTATTACGAGACCTAGAAAACTAATTAGTAAGGCCCAAATCTCAGTTATTTGTGTCTTAGCGAGGGAGAATAAGTCAAATCAAGAAATTACCGCGAACACTGGCATAGCTCTCAGAACTGTTCAACGTTGGACCAAAATTATTTATCGTGAGGGAGGAAGAGACGCTTTGCTACCACCTCACAAGCCTGAGCTAATTCTGGATGAGTTAGATGGGTGTATGGAAAAGTGGGATGTAGATATCGTTTTGTCTTTCTTTTTTGGCATTGTGGCAGCAATGCACAGCACAACTATTGGGCATTCCCACCTCTCACCTAGGTCCACCAAAGCTGGAAAACACTACATTATCTCATTTGTATGTATGATTTACTGTCTACATTTTCGCGGCCCAGTATTGCAAGTCTGTTAAGGTCACATATATGTTAGGCAGCCTAAAAACATGGACATAAGACTGAAAATAAGGAGCGTAACTTGGGCGTTCCCATGTATTTTCAATGGACGGTTTGCAATGTTTTAGTTGTAAGGGGGGTAGGGGCAGCAGCGGACCAATAGCGCGCTGGCTTCACTTTTGTGACGTCATGCCGCCTCCTTGTAATATAACTTCCTTGGTTTACAACCATGTGTGTGGACGCCGACTATCAGGTATTTTTTCGAGTATTAAAACGAACTTTTGCGTTCGAGTATTCTTGTATTAAGACATTCGAGTATTGAGTCTCCTAAACAGTTTGTTCTAATTTATCAAGCTATCATCATATTGCTTTAATTTCCTACTCATCAGTTTTTTTTAATCTGTTCTTAGCAGGATGATTCTTAAACATGCATCACTTCACAAACCTCTATCTGTTTTCAGTAAGGCTGCCATCAAAGCCACTTTACTGGTGATATGACTTTCCTTTATGAGTTTTGGTTATTATCTTTTGTTGTTGCCTTTGACAAATCAAAAGCTTTTGATAAAGTCTGGCACAAAAGCTTGGATTTCTAAAGTACCCCTTTACAGTTTCTATCCTCTCTGGAACTTCATCTAGTTACCTTTCTGACTTCTATATTGCTGTGGTAAACAAGCACTGTTCTTACCTTTGAATTATTAACAGTGCTATTCTTCAGGGTTCTGTCCTGTGACTCACTCTCCTTTTATTCATCAACGATATTCTAAATCAAACTTCTTGTTCTATCCACTCCTAAGCTGATGATACCACCCTGCATTTTTCCATATATTTTCATAGATGACAAACTCTTCAGAAAGTAAACAGAGTATACTGGAAGGCCATAGAACACCTGACTTCTAATCTCTAAAAAATTTCTAATTGGGACAAAGCAAACAGTATTGTTCAATGCCTAAAAAATGCAATTCCTCTATTTATTAAATCAATACAACCTTCCAGAGAACTATGAATGTATTGCTGGAGTTTACTGGAATGCTGTTCCAGCACCTCTACAAACTCTGGTAGTACTGCTTTATGAGTTTTAGCATACATTATTTTTTTCATTTTTGCTTTAGAATAACGGAATTGTTAATATTTTTGGAAGCAATTTCATTTACAACTCAAAATTCACAAAGAAAGTATATTTCCTAAATGCAGTTTACAAGATTTATTAGTGTGATCTCTTGCATATATATATATATATATATATATATATATATATATATATATATATATATATATATATATATATATATATATATATATATATATTTATTTATTTATTTATTTTTTTTTTTTCACTACATCTACTTTCATTTAGATACAAGATGTGTTTCATTGTTTGAATTTCACATATTTACATATTTGACAAAACAAAAGAGAATGAATATGGAGAGAGAGAGAGAGAGAGAGAGAGAGAGAGAGAGAGAGAGAGAGAGAGGTAATAGCAAAAACTGATTCTATGAAGTTAGGTATTTTGAGTCTTCTCCAGTTTTTCTAATTCCCTTTCCCCCCCCATAGGCATAGGAAGTCCGGTTCTTTCAGGGGGGACAAGATACCATTTGCCCGAATTTTACCCATATACCTAATATAAATAAATCAATGTTTTCCATTTTGTATATTTTAGCAGCTGAAATTTTTATAAAAAGCAATATTAGGCCGGGAACACACAAGCAATTTCGTGGTGCCACAAGGCACAAAGTCTCTCATATGTTCCCAGCCTAAAGCACTATAAAAGAAAACATGTAATTCCACATTGATATCAGGATGAACCTCAGAATAAGTATATCTCTACCATGATGTCTACCATAAATATCGATTATGGATTCTGTATTCCTTTCAATATTCAGTACTGCTAGGCTAGATAGTCTTTCCTGTCCCATTGTTGATTGCTGGTATGACTCAAGTCTTTTTTTTTTTTTATTTATTTATACCATGTGGGCTTTTTACAGGAATTTATGGGCTAAAGGGGATACTTTTTTTAGGGTACCTCCTATCTTAAAGCCCACCTGCTAGGAAACCGTTGCCCCGAGTGAGGAAGCCCAACCTACACTTAGACTGTGGACAGGATTCGAACCCGTGCGCTTGGAGACCCCTAGAACCCATGGTTCTACTGCGCTTTGCAGACATGAGAACGATTTCTCTGCTGAGCATGATGTTGCTGGGATGGTGGCTAGTATCTTGGCTGCTGGTGAGAAGTGGGACAAAGTGGAAGACAAAAATTGAAAACTAGGAACTTCACAATTTTACTTGTAGTCTTAGGCCGACAATCAGTTTCAAGGTTTTGATAAGTACTTTGTTCTGCCTTTGAACTATCCTCTTCCAGTTTGTAGAAATCAGTTATTACCTTATAGATGTCATCACCAACATCTCCCATCAAAATTTTTGTCAAAGATGTAAGGAGATTTGAGCACCCACTATCAAATCTTTTATGCATCTCAGTTACAACCCTGTCAAGTGCATCATAATAAATTTCAATTGTTGCTTTTTGTTTGTCGGCCACTTTGTCTTTTCTTGCTTGGTTCTCTCCTGTTAAGGCCAGCAGCCTCCTTGATGGCTTTTTTTTCTTTTCTTCTTTTCCAGTGGAGTGGCATTGTTCTAGGTTGCACATCTGATGTAAACTGGTTAATTTCTTTCTGCAGTTGTCTGTGCTTTCTTTTTTTTCCAGAGTAATGAAAAGTTTTCTTCATCCCTGCATTTCATCAATGTTTTTACAGTGACTTTAGCTGACATAACATCCATGCCCTACCCCTGTGTCTTGACAGTGCATTGGTGTTGCAGAAAATTACTTTAAACACTTCTAAACCAATAATGAATATTAAGTCACATATAGAGGTCAGAAGGCATCCAGCATCAACAGATGTCTTGGCATCTTTCATGTTGATGAGTTCCATCAAGGCTAGTGTTATTCTCACAAGTTGTTGCTCAACACGTGGTACAGTGGAACCATGCACGCTTTGGGGTCTGAGGGGTCTCCAAGTGCACGGGTTCAAATCCTGTCCATGGTCCGAGTGTAGGTTGGGTTTCTCACTCGGGGCAACGGTTTCCTAGCGGGTGGGCTTTCAGATAGGAAGTACCCTAAACAGTATCCCCTTTAGCCCATAAATTCCAGTGAAAAGCCTATAAAAAAAAAAAAAAACTGGCTTTACAGCTTCCCACCGACACGCCTCTCTTGTCTCACCCCCCCCCAGCAAGGTTTGCTTTGGTAGCGTTGATGGGTTGTTTTTTTTTTTTATATATATATTTATTTTCAGCCAACATTATGTTATCTTCAGTGGAAGACTGGCAGTGCTTTCTAATTTAATCATGTTTGGACCCAAAAACCACCAGTCAAGAGGGAGAAAATAAGGGCAATATGTATTGCTTAGAGATAATGAGGCTTATGTGCCATTGACACAGTAATACCACAATTTATTTCAGTCTTTGTAATTTTTTTGCTATTATTTGTGGATGTGTTTTGTAGGTTTTCAGCATATTCTCAAACTTTTGGGGTCATTTTGACTAATTTTGACAGGAATTTCTGATGGAGGTTATTTTGGTTATTCGGGCAAAAATAGGCCTATGTGATCTGTCGGAATTTGAAGATTTGCCCGAATTTCACTTGTTCCTGAGAAATTGAGGGGCCAACTGCCTCCCCTCTCCTCTATGCCTATGTTCCCCCCCATAACTGCTTACTCTTTACAGAGGCTTCCATGAATGGATGAAGTATGGTTCACATGTATGGCAGATTCCACTCACAATTTTTTTAGGCAGGATGGAAGCTTTTCATCTTATCAGCTCTAGATCTCTTCTGATTAACTCTCTTCAGTTTCTTTGTCATCACTGCAATGTAGCATCTCTTGCTATCTTCTGCAGCTATTTTCATGCCAGCTGCTCTTTTGATTTTCCAAACTGCATACCTTACTGCTTCAATTTGGCAATCTCTCTGATGGCTTAGTCATTTATCCCTTTCTCTGGTAAATTTTGGAACTCCTTGCCTGTGTCTGTTTTTCTACTTTTCTATGACTTGAACTCATTCAAATGGGAGAGTCTCAAGTCATTTATTGCCTTGTTTTGATCAATGTTTTTGACTGTTTGAGGACTGGCATCTCCAAGGGCTATTTTTTTTTTTTATCATACTTTTTGTTGTCCTTGGCTGGTTCTCCTACATAAAAAAGTTTGGAAATTAAAGCTGTGCCAGGCTCTATAAAAAATTCTTAACTGTCTAAAGCAACAGGAAAATTTCACCAAAACTGGTTAATGAATAACCAAAATTTAGTAAAGGAAACAGCCTTGATGGAACCCATACTGTTGATCAGCTATAAGGATACAAAATTTTGGAAATAAAACTGCACAGATGTGGGATATTTTTAAGGTTGTAGTAAAGGGTATAGTGATGCAGTGTATCCCTTACAAAGATATAAGGCAGAGAAACAGGAAGCCATTATGGTGGACTCACGAGATAGGTAGACAGATCAGAGAGAAGAAGAGGGCATATAGAGAGTTGCAGAAAAGTGGGGAAGATGTCGATTTGATTAGGTACAGACAGGTCATGGATGATTTGAGTAAGGTTATAAAAAAAAGTAAAAGGCAGGCAGAGATAAAACTAGCTAGAGCTGGAAGTAAAGATCCCAAAAAATTATATAGTTATTACAAGGTCAGTGATAAAAGAAATAAGGATAGGATTGGACCACTCAGAAAAGATGGTGTAGTAGTGGATCAAAATGAAGACATAGTAGAATTATTGAATGAACAATTTTCTTCAGTATTTACTAGGTGAAAGAATAGGAAATCCTGTTACAAACAGTGCGACGAGTAGTTTAAGAGCTTTAGAAAATATTGATATAAAACCGGGAATTATTAGGAAATTTATTCTTGAACTAGACGATAGGAAAGCTAGTGGTCCTGATGAGCTACATGCCAGAGTACTTAGGGAGGGTGTAGACAGTATTTCTGAAGCACTTAAGTTAATCTTTGAAAGATCACTTAGGTTTGCTGAGATACCTCAGGACTGGAAGTTAGCTAATGTTACACCAATATTTAAAAAAGGTAGGAAGGATGATGCGAATAATTATAGACCGATCAGTTTAACTAGTATAGTATGTAAGATACTAGAGAAAATCATTAAGGGTAGTATTTGGGAGCATTTAAATGAGAATAGATTAATTAGAGATACCCAACATGGCTTTAGATCAGGGAGGTCCTGTCTTACAAATTTGCTCGATATCTTAGAATATATTACCAAGGAGTTAGATGATGGAAATAGCATAGATGTTATATATCTAGATTTTAGCAAGGCGTTTGATAAGGTACCACATAGGAGGCTAGTGTACAAATTGAGACTACATGGGATAGGGGTAGGTTAGTTGATTGGATTAGTGAATGGCTTTCTGATAGGAAACAGAGAGTAGTATTAAATGGGGCAATGTCTGAGTGGAAGGAAGTGGTTAGTGGGGTACCCCAAGGATCAGTGCTAGGACCTCTTCTTTTCTTGGTGTACATTAACGATTTAGATATAGGAATTAGTAGCAAAGTATCAAAGTTTGCAGATGATACTAAGATAGCATGTGCAGTACAGGGTGAAAAGGACAATTACAGAATACAACAAGACCTGGACAGGCTGATAGCATGGGCAGACAGGTGGCAGATGGAGTTTAATTCTAAAAGTGTCAGGTTATGCATTTAGGTAAAGACAACACAAACTTTAGCTATGAGATGGAGGGATGTTGGCTAGAGGCAGTAGAGGAGGAAAGGATTTAGGAGTAGTGATAGACAGGACTATGAAATTTTCAAAGCAATGTTTAGAAGCAAGAAATAGGGCAAATAGGATCCTGGGTTTTATAAATAGAAATGTTAGTTATAAAAGTAAGGAAGTGGTGCGTAGCTTATATAATTCCTATGTTAGGCCCCATTTAGAGTATTGCATACAGGCCTGGTCACCCCATTATAGGCAGGATATCAACATGTTAGAAGCAGTTCAGAGAAGAGCAACTAGGATGATACCAGCATTAAAGCGCCTGGAGTATAGAGATAGATTAAAGGAATTAAACATGTTTTCATTTGAGAGGAGATGTATAAGAGGGATATGATAGAGTTATTTAAAATGTTCTCAGATACAAACTACATAGATGTGAGATCTTTCTTTACCTTAGAGGAGGGAAGTAGGACTAGAAATCATGGCAGGAAGATTAGAAAGCAAGGCTGCAGGTTAGATATAAGAAAATATTTCTTTAGTCATAGGGTGGTAGACTTCTGGAATGCATTGCCAGAGAGGGTTGTAAATAGCACTAGTTTGACAATGTTTAAAAACAGATTAGATAAGCACTTAAATTTATTAGATTTATAATTATGTATAGCACTGCATGATAGTTTTTATAAGAAATTTACTATAGTTAAACAAGACATGATCCCCATGTATGGGGATCACAGATTGTAGAGGAATTCGCTGCAGGACTTAGCCCTGTTAATGGGCCAAATATTTACAATTAGTATATAATGTATTGTGTACTTGTAAGTGTATCTTTAAGTACTGATGACGAGGTCGCTGTACGACTGATACAGGATAACCTAGATGGGCCCTGGTGGCCCTTTGTTATCCTATTATTTATGTTATGTTATGACAGATGTTTAAGAATCTGGCTGTTGAGGATGCATTCCCAAAAAATGTAGAGGCAGGAATTTAAAGAAATTGGATTGAGAGATTAGAGAGGACTACTTCATGCTACCCATTAAAATCTTTTGCATCAATGTTTTCCATGCCATAGCTGGTCTTACTCATTGCTCAATACCCACAGTTTACCATGCACTTTCTGCATGCATCCATCTGCAGCCAAGAGACTAAGAGAGTGGTGTAAATGAATATGAATGCGAGTTGAGTACATTGTCTTGGCCAAATCTCTTCTTTCATTGGGTAGATAGCCATTGTATATGCAGGTGTGATAGGACAGTCAACCTATGCAAGGTAGATGCTGAGGCTTCAGACAAAACATTAATTAAAATAAGTATAGTACTAGTATATCAGTCAATGATTTGGGTTTCTGCAAATTTACTTGTTGTCAATCACATTTCTTTATTCTGCTAAACTTAGATGACAATCAAAATGCATGAGATAGAGACTTATTAAATGTCTTAGTGAGAGTAGTATGAAACTTGAGCAAAATATTATCACATACTATGATTATCATTGTTGTTCACTTCCTGAAGTATCATTAACATACCAGCATTCATGCATACATACAGTAGACACATTAATTCAATCATAAACATTACATCTTTCTATATAATTATAACCATAATTCATTTTCATGTATCTTACACACTCCATGTCAATCTATTGGAGATAATTTTACTTTAATAAATATTTCAACATAAATTTCACACACATAAAAATATTAACATTCATTTGATCATATTTCATACTATTCAGTTTTCATTAAACATTTTACATCTTGTCATTATAAATGGTTCTCTCCTACAAAGACTAACACTAAAAAATGCCTATTCTACTAGGAAATGTTCTCAAACTGACCAATATCTAAATAAAAAAAATCCAAAATTCTCATTCTTTTATGCATCATATTTACCAGACAGCCAAAATAATTTAATTAATATAACTGACAAAATCATTATTCATAATTACTTCTGCAGCATCCGGTTACCAGTAACATGATATATGTGCTCAAAACATTATCAGATCAGTTTCTCAGAAAATATTCAAAATTTTTGTAAATTTCTTACAAAACAATTTATCATAATCTCAGAGAATAAAAAACTGAAGGTGCTAAGAACTGAACTCTGAAGCTGTACTCAAGTGAGGGGATAAAGGCCTGAATGCCTTATTGTTTGTACTTATGAAGCTGTCAGTGTAAAATTTGAGGAACCCCCACCATCATGCAGAGTGGTGCATTTCCCCAAGAGTATAGGCACAATGTATTATTAGTGCTACATTTTGTGTTTTCATATATGTCAAATATATTTCAAATAGCTAATCAATGTTAACAGATTGGATGACAAGAATTCTACTTATCCTATTAGATGCCATATAATTAATTTCATCCTATTACATGGTAAATATCTAATATTATCCAACTTTAAGTCTTATTCTGTTAGATGCCAAATAATCATTTTATCCTATTTGAAGAAAAATGAGGAATTCATATAAAATTAAAATAACTGCTGTTTAGTTTTTTATTTATTTTTTTTTATTTTTAGGAGGGCTAGCTGAGCGTAGCTTTTCTTTTCTACATGATATCTCTTCTCTACTTGTTACCAAACTTTGCCATCTTGTTGTTCAGGGGAGCCTTCATGAACCTGGTGGAGGCCATGTACTTCTTGATGGGCTCCAGCTCCTCAAAGCGCTTCTGGTAATCTTGCAGGTTCTGAGCATCCTTGAGACAGTCCTTGTCTAACTGCAGGTGTTGGTCTAGTAATTCATACATGATAAAGTCCACAAAGGTGATCTGAATGAAAAATTAACAGATGCATTAACTTTGGAGCTCCTCCTCATGAAAAGCCATGAATTACAACTGTCAAAGAAAGGATTTGTCATGAGTTACAATGTGGTGCTAAACCACTTAACGCTCTCTACGTAAGATTAGCACTCAGGCCTTGGTGATCACTCAATGTCCTGACATAGGTTTGATCATGAACAAGAGCACTTTTCATGGCAAATCCACCTCCACATAGACTTTCCAATATTACCAAGATATTGCAGGGCTGGACAACTCAACCCAACACCACCTATACTCACCTCATCACCAGCAAACCAAGTGTGTGTCCCTAAAAACTTTGAGAACCTTTCGATGGTCTTTGACAGGGCCTGCAGATAGGCATCCTTCCCTGTGTCCTAGAGAGGTAAAAATAAGAACTTAGGAGATGGATAACCAAGATTATCATGTGTTACAGTCTCATAGAAATGATGTATCAATGCACAAATCTTAGAGCACATTAGAAATCGAGGGAAGCTCTATCATAACATACATATGTCACATAGCACAAGCGAACAAAACCATTGCGGAAGTCCATGGCTTGGTTCTCCAGGATGTCAACACGGACTTTTTCCTCCTCAGTCTTACCACAGAGGTCGTGTTTGCGAGCAATGTAGCGCATAATGGCATTGCTCTGTGTTACCTTGATGTCCCCATCAATGTAATAGGGAAGCTGTAAGGAAGATGATGAACATATAAGGTTAATGAGGTGTCAAATGAATGCTTTTTATGCCCAAACACAAGGAGTATGATGGCAGATTTGCTTCAAGTTTGCCACAATGTGAGAAAGGTATGTACTCAAAAGTTAGTCCCACACATTCTGTTCTTCCAAAATCTAATGTAGGTACTATTACAAACACTTCTACTTTACACTTTTGCATAATAATCAATCTCATCCTTTTAACACTTACATTAGGAAAATCAAATCCAAGTGTTTCCTTGATGTCAAACCAACAAGACTTGTCGTAATCAGGAGCTGGACCACATTTGTAATACTTGTCCTCAAACTCCGTCCCTGTGTATTCCAGCAAGAGACGGATGGGCTGGGCAAGCTGCAATGAGAAGGACAATTAATTCCACTAAAAGGTGAAACCACACTAGGGGTGATGCCATGCAAATTATGACAAACTGATGGGGGCAATTCATACTAGGTGGTAAGTGTGATGTGTGGCATGACTCTGCACTCTTCAGTCACCTCTGAATTCTTAACTGCTAAAAAGCGGAAAATGCACAGCTTCAGGAGTCCTTTTGTACACCATTTTGGAGGCTGCTTCCTTAGTTGAACATGGGGAGGAATGGAGTTCTGTTTTTATAATAACAGTATTGTTTCCTATTTTCCACAAGCATGGATGAAGTCTAAAATTGCAGAATATTTGCTCATGTCCATTGAAAATTACTTTCTGACACTAGTAATAATAAGGCTTGGTGTGACCGTGAAGTAATTCCTGTTGCTATGGAATGACTATTAGGGGTCTGTGCACATGATAATCACCAAATACCTTTTGCAAAATGTTCACTGCCACACTGTGAAGCCCTGGAAATTGTATTGGAACCAGTCATAGAATTACATGCCCAGCCACCTCTACTGTGAATGCAGCTTATGATACAGCAAAGCAAGAACTAATTTTCTGATATAAGTACGTATTTAGGATTTTAGGTCAAAACTCTCAAATGTTCTTAGCTCATATCTGCACAAATAAAAAAAAGGTAAGAATGTGATTATTCTTTTCTTAAATGATGTTTTATGTCCAACTATCATCAGAATCAGGAAAAACATTTAAACAACTACATCTTCCTGTGAAAGCCTTAAAAACCTGCAAGTTTCCATCAACATTCGTTTGCAGTAAAAACTTACAAGACATCCTTCCTTTGCCAAATATGGTAATTTGTCCCATTACTTTTTTTTAGAAAATGCAAAATTTGGTCAATCTTTGTATCCCTAGGACCTTGACCAACTAAGCAAAAACAATATAAGATAACCTAACCCTAAAAGTAATCTTACGTAACCTAACCAGAACCTAATGTAGCCGTTTCTGGTGCAATGTGTTGATTTTCAAAAGAATCATAAGCCTGTGATGGCATGGCAAAGTGAGAGTAAAAAAAAAAAAAAAATATATATATATATAGTAAAAAAAAAAAAAAAAAATATATATATATATATATATATATATATATATATATATATATATATATATATATATATATATATATATATATATATATATATATATATATATATATATATATATATATATATATATATATATATATATATATATATATATATATATATATATATATATATATATATATATATATATATATATATATATATATATATATATATATATATATATATATATATATATATATATATATATATATATATATATATATATATATATATATATATATATATATATATATATATATATATATATATATATATATATATATATATATATATATATATATATATATATATATATATATATATATATATATATATATATATAAAAGTGAAGTATATACATTGAGTACACTACTACAATATACAGTCATGTCATGTGCTACTAACGAATAACAATAATAAACATTAACCCAATTGTCACTTAATCAAACCCTTCCATCACAGCGCTTTAAAATATTCATAATTTTCACTGCAACTTCATAACCTTAATATCCAGTAGGGATTAATCTGAAGAATTGGGCCTTGTACTCTATGCACACCACATTTGTATGCTTAGGTAGCCTTCTTACTTTACTATATGTTTGTGAAGGTTTAAATCCATTTTAATTTAGTGTTCACCCAGTACAGCACTCTGTAATTTGAAGTCTAACCTGGTCACTTGATCACCCATGAAGTAATACCAACTATTCCCGACACTGCACTCCTTTACCTCTTAGCCCTCTGGTACACATGTACTAAGACATATACTTGGTATTCCAGTAGCCTATAGCAGTCTATTATGGATTCGTAACAGATCGCAAGGGGGCTGGGGTGGAGGGTTGCAGAACAAGCTACACCCGGCTATGAGTGGAGAGGTTAGGTTTGATTAGATCAAATTTTATTGTTTTTCAAGCTGGCTTCAGATTTTTTATTTAAACTGCAAAATTAAATTGATGTTGGCTTTTCGCACCTAAAAAACCTGCTCTCCCAACAGTTCCCCAAGTTTGTTGCAAGTTGGTGTTAAGAAGGATATTGCTGGCGAAAGGAAAGAACACATTTCACTGAAGTATGTATGTCCAAGTAAAAGTGCTGAGGTAACTAATCATCTTTCAATTTAAACCTATAAATTAAGAAAATTTCGAAGTAAAATTAAGTGTTGTGATTATGAAACTCTCACAACAGCCTTGTCTATCAACTACTTAATTTCATATCTCTAAAACAACCTCAGAAAGAAGGACAAGAAAAGAATTAAAATAACAGTAATGCAAGGCAGGAAATTGTAAACGTACCCCACGAATATCCCAGTAAGCCAGTACAGGTGCCATGTTGTCTCGTCAAAACTAAAGCCGCAAATGGGATGGGAGGTCGAACTGGAAATTTTCAGATATCCCCATTCCTCTCACAGATGCCGAAAGTGTTGCCGAAATTTCTTCCGCTTTTATTCGGTGTGTGGTGGATGAAAAGTGGGAATTTACTCTCTCTCATCGTTACCTAAGATCTTACTTAGCTTAGGTTGTTATTTATCCTTTATATAATATTCTCATCAGCATTATATCAGGTGCTACTTGGTCACTTGACCTTGAAATGAGTTGCCAAGCTTCTGCATGTTTAATTCAATGTTAGGCTAGGTATTATACTTTCCAACAATGTCACCAATCTCTTCAGAACAAACAACACGTAGCTTGTTCATGAAAATTATAATACAACGATGAGCCATCATGACATGCATTGCCATTGTGTCCCGAGGGGTCGAGGGCCCGAGATTCAAGGCCGCAATGACTGGTGGGAAAGAAGAGTCCGACTCCGGTCACCTATAGGGATTGATGCAGTTATTGTAGAAGCGGAAGGTGATACAGTCCTTTGGGTGTTATTGGATTTATTCCACGAAGGTCAAGTTGGATGGAGACATAGTATGTGTACTTATAGTAAGAAGGAGGCTGCATGACGTCACAAAAATTAAGCTGACGCACCGCTGCCCTTATACTCCCTACTCCCAAGTCGCCACTCCCCACTGCCCCCCTTCCCACCCGCTCATTGTTATAATTCGCTTTTGCTATCATAAGTAATCACGAATCCGATTACTTGGCCTGGTGGCTTCGTGGGATTCGTGTACTTCTAGCAACTAGTTTCTTTCAGCAGCCGCTAGCCGGTAATCAATTGCTATTGCTAACCGTGCTAGCCTGCCAGGTTGCAGGGATTCGTTGGCGGCCGCAAGATAATCTCAGTTCTCAGAGAATCTCAGGATCCCCTTCTCACCGCCACCGGCAGTTACTGCACGTGCACTAATCTCGCTCACCATGATTCCATTTGCCGACTATTTTACAATCTTCACCAAAGCACAGAAAATTCACCAATCGGCTAAAAAAAAAAAAAAAAAAAAAAAAAAAAAAAAAGACGCAACACCATAACGGCAAACACAAATAATTTTACGGATATTCTTTCAATTTATTATGCCAAAGTAGTACGAGTATGATTATTATGATATCATACATAGTGTATTAATTCAAGACGGGTTCACACGTGTCAATATGCGACTGAAAGTGCAAGTCGCTAGAAGTATCGACTGAGCCCTTCTAGTCGGAACTCGGAAATTCGGAACGCGTTCACAAATGGCAACTGGGAAGTATCGGCTGGTTGGCGGGAATTAAGTGAATGTAAACAAACAGCTACCCACCAAATGTCTTCCTTCCCTTTCCTCCAAGTTCCTCTCCGCCTTAAGGCGGGTTCACATGTGTCAATTTGAGACTGAAATTGCAAGTCGGTAGTTTCCGAACATGGTGGTCTTGTTCAGTCGATTTGTGACTTTGTTTACGTTGTTACGTCACAGAAAGGTTTAAAAATGTGATGTAAATATATAGAGAAGATTTTGGAGTTGTTGAGAGAAAAAGAGCACATCTGGGACCCTGAAAGAGAAATCTACAGCAAAAAAATAAAAGCTTACGCAAACCGGAGATAGCTGCCACTCTCCGATGATTTCTTAGATATTCCCTCTATGCAGGGTGTTGGAGGTGATGATTGAATACTTGTGATGATTTAGTTTGATCGTAATCGTCATCGTCACCAGAGGAAGACATCTTATTGAGTAGTTGTTTGTTTACAATACATTCACATCCGCCAACCAGCCGATAGTACTTCCCAGTGGCTATATGTGAACGTGTTCCGACTAGAAGGGCTCTGTCCATACTTCTAGCGACTTGCACTTTCAGTCGCATATTGACACATGTGAACCTGCCTTTAGGGTATGCTTATATATATATATATATATATATATATATATATATATATATATATATATATATATATATATATATATATATATATATATATATGTGTGTGTGTGTGTGTGTGTGTGTGTGTGCGCGCGCGCGCGTTACACTTTCCAGGCGCTACGTGTGGCATTTTCCGACAGGAAGGGATGAGTCGGGAACTCTACCTACGTAAAATTTCAGTCGCAAATTGGCACGTAGGAACCCGCCTTTATCATTCTCATCTCCATTTTCCCTATTCCCTTATACGTTATCCTTTTTCCCTATTCATTATACATTTCCTATATGCTATATTATAAAAGTTCTCTTCTATTCCCTTCTTTACCATATTCTCACGCTCATTTCCTCCTGTTCCCTTATTAATCTTTCTCATTACCATTTCCTGCTGTTCCTTTATTCGTTATCTTCTTCCCCTATTCGTTATCCATTTTTCGTTCTATCTACTGTTTCATCATTTTTTATTCCCTTATTCTTTGTATTTTCATTCCCATTACCTCCCATTCCTCTATTAATTTCTATCTATCTCTTGTTTTACTCCCATTTCCTTCATTTTTTTTTATTTTAGTACCATTTCCTCCACTTATTATCCATTTACTTTCTATCTTCTGTTTTATTTCCATTTTCTCCATTCATTATTCATTTCTCTTCATATCCCGTTTTAATCCTATTCACGCCATTTATTATTTCTTTTCTCTTTCCTTGTTGACCAATAGCACGTGGCTTTATGTATGTGACGTAAAATCAGCTGAGTAAATTATTCTTGATAGCTACATGAATACATGACAGTCACCCCAATTATAATAATTACAATACATATTTATATGTTTATTGACTCTCTCTCTCTCTCTCTCTTTAGTTTTATAATTATGTGATTTCATGTCACTGCGTTGGAAAATCATGTCATTATTGCAATTTAATTTTACTGTTTGTTCTGTCATGCAATAAATAATAATAATAATAATAATAAATCTCTTAGTGACCTTATATTATATCACCGTGTCAACTACTGGCTACAGGCCTTGTGGTAAGCCTGCACATCTGACTTGCCAGCCATGCCACGTCAGATGGTTTATGCATGTACTTGTATATACACCAATGTCTAATGTTTCCCAGTCATTCTCTATATCACACTTTTACGGGTGATGTGTTCTTAAGCACAGTGTGGTGGTATGATGTTTACGGCAGCTTTCCCCACCCCAAACCCATTTCTCTCACCTTAACTCTCTGTAAGATTGAGATGTGATCACGTATACGTGTGTGTGTGTGTGTGTGTGTTATATAAGGAAATTCATGTACCACCAGGACGAGCGGTTCCTGCTACTCACAACTGTCAATTTCTACAAAAATAAGGCAAATACATAAACCTATGTATAGAGTATTTTTTATTTATTATTAAATCCTAAAGTATGTATATGTTACACCCCGTTTGTGAAATTGCCCATTTCATGAAATGGGCAAACCCAATTCATGAAATGAACCTAACCTAACCTAACCTAACCATTTCATGAAATGGCCTCTCCATTGCACATTTCATGAATTGGGTTAGGTTAGGTTAGGTTCATTTCATGAATTGGGTTTGCCCATTTCATGAAATGGGCAATTTCACAAACGGGGTGTAACATATATACCTTAACCAGCGAGACGTCTTGTATATGACTTATCTTTAATATAATCTTGATCAAATTTGTAATAAAAACCTTACATAAAGATAAAATAAGAGAATACACTTAATCTATATATATATATATATATATATATATATATATATATATATATATATATATATATATATATATATATGATAAAACAAAGTCAATAAGTGATTTGGATCTTGATATTTTTGTTCATCTGCCTTGACACTTGATATACACCTATCTTGAAGCAATGGCAAAAACAGCAATAACTATAAAAACAAGCGCTTGAAGTACAGGCAGGAGCATCACTATCACAGGCAAGTCTGGTCATTTTGGTGGTCACTCTGAATTAAAACGGGAGTTCCAATCAATTGTCTTGAAATCTATGACAACCTTCCTCTGGCTTAAGTTGTCAGCTCTGAAAAAGAAAAATGTATGTTCAGTACTTTATACACACACACACACACTCAACCCTCGTTTTTTCTGGACTAAATAGTGCAGGTACCAGTCAGGATGATGAAGTCTGGATAATGCAAATGGATCCTTCATTTTACCAAATTTGGATTTTGTTACCTTAGACCTTTTTTTTTTTTTTTTTGAAAATGCAAAACTTGGTTTATTTTGGGTTCCCTGACCAACCAAACCAAGACAAACTTAATCCAAGTTAACTTAACACTAAAACTGACCTAACAGTACCGTATACTGCGGCTTATAAGGCCATCTGGCACATAAGTCGACCTCTATAATTTGACCCCAAAATGTTGCACTATGGGTTTACCTTGTAGATAAGTCGACTTCCCTAAACTATTACTTAGCCTGGCCCAATGTTGATCTGAGTCACTATGTACTGGGCTGTAAATTAAGTTTTATCTACAGTAAAATAAATAAAATAATTCAAACAGACTGAAAACACCACCAACTTCAAACATTTCAACATAAACAAGCTGTTAATTTTTACTTTTTTTTTCCTCTACTCACCTGTTTCACCACTATATCAGGCGAATATTTACTTTCAAAACTCTAGTCTAATGGCTAGTGTCCAACCACCTACAGTCCTACTTCAAACGTTGGAACAAAAGAAACAAAAATAACTGCTACTTATGGGGACTGCACATACTCATAAAAGTAATATGTTCAAGGGTGATGTGAATATTTCATGGGCAAGGGACTCCAGGAAGCCAGATATCACTCCTGGCTCAGAGATGCCTGTTCCTCCGCCATGTTATGGAGGGATCTGACACTCTGTACAAGTAGGAACAACAATGTACTTACACAAATTCCGTAGTTTATTACTATAAAACATTTTATTGATAAAAAAAAAGCTAAAAAGACAATACCTAAAATAACCTAAAATATTTAAAACATAAAATGGTATTTAAAGTTTATCACCTAAACAGTTGTTCAAATGGAATGCTTGTCACTAGATGACAACACTGAACATTCAACCATGATCATTTCGTTATGAAACAATTATGTTTTTAGCTCTTGTATCAATAAAATATTCTAGTTATAAACTACAGTATTGTGTAGGTACATTACTGTTCCTACTTACTACAGAGTGTCAGTATGTGATGTCCTCATGAGTAGCCGTTTCTGATTTTAACCATGTCTTACTAGAATAAAGGTGGGTTCACATGTTCCAATTTGCAACTGAAATTGCAGACTGGTAGAGTTTCTGAATGAATATCGGTGCCTAGTGTTACCGCCCATCAGGTTGTTGTAGGAAAGTGAGATCCTCACATTGACTCGATAATATACATATTTCGGTCAAAACCTGCTGACAAGAAACACCACAATAAAAACAATACAATAAACGCGTTTCCCTTTGGCAAGGATGCAGATGAAATAATTAGGACCCCTCGACGGGTCGAATCCTTATATCACACCACATTCCCACCACATGAGAACGGCTGTGATATAGGTACATATATGCTACATTATGCGACACTAAATACGACAAATAGCATGCGGGGTAAATACGTATACGTCTGAAAGACGATGAACTTACGTGATCGGGTCTACGGCACGTTACAGAGGAGATGACGATGTTAATGTGTACTCTGTGATAGCTTGCTATGGACTGCGCAATGGTGAGGGTACGGCAGGAGGCAGTGACCTCACCCGCTGACCCAGGAGTTCCCTATCTATGGGACAGGACTCAGCACTTCTACCTTGTAAACAACTTACAATCTCTCCCTTCATCTCTCTCTCTCTCTCTCTGCCAGGCAGGCGAAAACGCCTAGCGACTGGGGAAACTAGTCGCAAAACAAGACCAACATATTGGTCTTGTCCAGTCAATATACGACTTTATTTATGTTAGAACGTCACAGAGTAAGCTTTGAAAATGTGGTGTTGGTGTAGAGAAGATGTTAGAGTTAATGAGGGAAAAAAACACATCTGGGATCCCAGAAATGAGTTACACTAAAAAAAAAAAAAAAAAAAAAAAAAAAAAAAAAAAAAAAAAAAAGACGCGCAAATCGTAATTCAACGAAATAAAGTAGTTACTATTCTCAAAAAACTGTTTCCCTCAATGCAGGGTGTTGTTGGAGGTGAGGATTGAAAATTTGTCAGAATCTAATAAGATTGCAATTGTGCATAGTGTTCTACAGATTAATGTGTGCTAGACATTCCTTTCTTTCCTTCACTTAGCCAGGGACGTATCCACAGGCATTTTCTTTTTTGTTGACTCTTCCGGTATGCCAAAAGAAGAGCAACCACCGTTTCAGTATCGTCTCTAGAGGAAGACATCTTGGCGGGTAGCCGTTTGTTTACACTCACTTCCCACCAAGGCGCCAACTAGTCGAAACTTTCCAGCTGCTATGAGTGACAATTTCCAACTAGAAGGGTTCAGTTAATAGTTCTAGTGACTTGCTATTTCAGTTGCGAAATGACACATGTGAACCCGCCTTAACACATGTAAACACAACCCTTAGGCCAAGTTCAGTAGCAGTTTTCCGGTATGCTGGATATTACTGGTGCAAATATATTTGAAGGTTGCTATTTCATATCAATCCCATGTCAACCCCTGGTTTTGACCATAAAAAAAAGACCTTAAACATTTTACTTATAGGCCACAACATATGGTAATACCCGAGCGCATGAAAAAAAAAAAAAAAAAAAAAATCATAGACATGAAGTACAATGAATATAGTACCACAACATGTAGCCATGTCATGCAATGCTGGGTGTGTCTGCACAGTAGCAATAAAGTCTGTTTCGATTGCGGAATCGCCACAGCCACCTATCGTTCCCCCTGAAATTCTCTATATCAATTTTCCATGCCAGCTTTCTAGCTGCTGCACATACCACTTCATAACGGCAGTATCTAATGCAGCATCTTTTCCATTCCTTAAATTTTTCCTTGGTGCACATTTACCACTTTTACTTGATGCATCCTCATAGTATTTGGCAGAATATTCCACGAGCTTATCTTTTGATTTACTAATGTCCGACATGTTTACTTGGCCATACCATATTCCTCACAAATACTCATGAGACTAGCTTCTTTCTCTAATTTTCTTATCAATTCCATCTTTTAAGTCATAACTACGGTCATTCACTTATACCTAATACCCTTGGGAGACAATTTAAGAGTTCTGAGGTACTGAAAAATGTATAAACTTACTCACTGATACCAGACTTCTCTTGCATGGGCTGGACTCGTTTACAACCGCCTGGCGCCTGCTGTAGTGGCACTGCCATCTATTGGCTGTTTTAGGAAGTGTGTGAGGTACCCATTGTTTGAATTCATTTGTTGGCCGTCTGAACTCAGATTATTAAATTATGAACTGGACATTGTCCAGATTAACCGATATCTGGATAAACAAAGATTGAATATATATAGAGTAAGTCCTCGTTATACGGTAGTTCTTTATCCGGTAAATTCACAGTTACGGTATTTGGAAATTACTACCCTCGATTCAATATACGGCAAGAAAAATTCACAGATACGGTATCCGCTCAGAGTTGCCAGGTCCGTGGTTTTCTCGCCCAATTGGGCTCTTTTTCATGGTATTGGGCGTGAAAAATATGGTTTCCGCGGTTTGGCGCTTTTTGGGCTCTTTTTACCGCAGTTGGGCTATTTTTTGGGCTACTTATATTTGAAAATATATAATATACTCTTGCCTTCCCGACATACCAAATCAGGGGGGTAGACTCACTCGTATGATAAGGAGTGGCGCCAGGTCAGCCAGCAGAAGGGTGTGAACAAGTCTCTCCTCTCCCTAAGGGGATTACTACTAGGGCCGCATGACCTCATTAAGCCCGTAGGCCACCCATCCTGAACACCTGCATGCCACACCCATAATTTCCACATTCACCTCACAGCACACACACTGAAACACAGCCAGTTTATTCTCAGCCTCGTAGCTGCCTCAGCCTGCCTGGAGGAGATACAAGTATACTGGATACAGGCCACGTGCATACGTGTGTACGCTCAAGTGAACATGAGCAAGTGGTCGAAATACAGCAAAAGTACAGTAAAGAGTGGGAACAAGAGGATGGGCTAAAGACGTGGATAAGGAGTATACCCGGCGATGACAATCATGCAGCCTGCAAATTTTGCAAAACTGTGATCAGAGCCCATCACACTGACCTTATCAAGCATGGTCTGACAGCAAAGCATAAGAAAAATGCTGCTCCATTTTCTAACATGAGGACTCTGTTTCAATCAGGGTTATCAAGAACAAAAGTCACTAGTGATGGAAAAGTTGCTGAGCTGAAGTTAGCAGCTCACATTGCATGTCATTCCAGCATCAGGACAATCGATCACATGGGTGAGCTGGTAAAAGACATTTCTGGTAAGGATATATCCTTACACAGGACAAAATGCACGGCACTCGTGAACAAAGTGTTAGCACCGACAAAGTGTTATGCACAGACAAAGCATATGCTGTAACAAGTTTCTTCCCACAGAGGAAATGCTGTCATTATGTACACAAGATATATACTTCACAAGTGCTGACAATGATGATGATAACTATATTGATATAGATTAACTGTTGAATAAGATATCACTGTACATATATATATATATATATATATATATATATATATATATATATATATATATATATATATATATATATATATATATATATATATAATCGTTAACTACTACTACTACTACTACTACTACTACTACTACTACTACTACTACTACTATCATTATTATTACTATTATTATTATTATTATTATTATCATTATTATTATTATTATAGGTTTAAATAAAGTATGTCTCGTTTTCTACCTTTCTCGTTTTTAACACAACATGCATATTATTCATAAAATATTGGGCTCTTTTTGGGCTCTTTTGGAGGGTGGGGTCCGCGGGTTTTGGGCTCTTTTTGGAGTAAAAGTGCGCGGGAATACTGCCGCAGACCTGGCAACCCTGTATCCGCTCATATCATCAGAGAGGGCCCAGCGCGGGGAGCAGGGGGTGATGACGTCGTCCATGCCACACCTCCCTGCCACTCACAGGACTGACTTTTTAACTTGACCACCCTTGGAGAATGCTATCTCTTCCACTCCCTTTTTCTTTTTTTAACTGCATTACATATTACTTACATGCATTACTAATTAGATGAATAAATGGAATATGAAAGGGTCTATTGTAAGCACAAATATATTCATAATAATTATGGCAAACACTAAAAGCCTATTATAGTCTGACCAGCCTTGATTTACGGCCGTGGGGGCGTCTCTGTACAGTGCTGCCACGTTTTCACTACTGTTGTTCTCTCTCTCTCTCTCTCTGCTTACCTTTGATTTTTAGTAAGTCATTTATAATTGTATATATATATATATATATATATATATATATATATATATATATATATATATATATATATATATATATATATATATATATATATATATATATATATATATATATATATATAGTGAGTGGCACGAGGTCAGTCACGTCGCCACCACAATGTGTCAAGGCCACCAGCTGGGTGTGGAAGAGTTGCCGCTCGCAAGTGAATAATGCTTTTTTTTCACTTAGGTATTGGCATATACCTACTATTTTGTAAAAATAGAAAGCACACATTAGCTTGGTTTACGAATTATGAATGCGATTATGCCTCACTCTTGAAATTACTGTAAAAGCCAGTAAATGTGAGCATTTTATCTTATAATTATAGCAACTTCTCGTACTACAAGGTGAGGCTATTCGGCCTGGCCAGGCTGGGTTCATCAGTATTGCCGCCACTCACAAGACTTCTAATATTTTTTTTTTTTTTTACTTTGGATAATAGATTATTTCTTTTTTCCATGCTCATTATCTTATATCTGTAACGCTGATATTATTACACACCCTAAACATACGCTAAGTACCATTATAAGTTACTACAGTTGATATCAGCAACACTGTTGAATATGTATGCCATGTTTGTATGGTACTATATAGTTTTTTTTTATGCATATGATGGTTACTGTTGATTCAGCCATCTATATACACAAGTCGAAATTTTATACATCTGAATTGATGGTATTTGCGATGCCTTGTACACCAATAACTTCCATTTCACATCGCATTTTTGGGAAACGTGGCAGAACTGTAGAGCTACCCTCGCCCCACCACAGCGTAAATTAAGCCCGGTCAGACTATACCAGCGGTGAATCATGCAGCAACTGATAAAGGGCACAGATTTTTTTTACGTAGGGAAGAGGGCCAGCCAAGGGCAAAAAAAAGAAAGTTAGAAAAAAGCCCACTTGAGTGCTGGCTTTCCAAAGACTTCAAAAAGTGCCAAAACCGTCAACCAGAATTAGGGGAGCAAATGCCTCGATACCTCCCTCTTAAAAGAAGACAAGTTGTAGGAATTCGGAAGTACAGATGCAGGGAGGGAGTTCCAGAGTTTACCAGTGAAAGGGATGAATGATTGAGCGTACTGGTTAACTCTTGCATTAGAGAGTTGAACAGAATAGGGATGAGAGGAAGAAGAAAGCCTTGTGCAGCGTGGCCGCAGGAGGAGGGAAGGCATGCAGTTAGCAAGATCAGTAGAACAGTTACCATGAAAACAGCGATAAAATATAGAAAGGGATGCAACATTTTGGTTGATGAGATGAAGAGCTTTCGATTCCACCCTATCAAGCAAAGCTGTGTGACTGGAACCCCCATAAACATGCGAAGAGTACTCCATACAGGGACGGATAAGGCCCTTATACAGAGTAAGCAGTTGGAGGGGCGAGAAAAACTGTCGGAGACGCCTCAGAACACCTAATTTCATAGAAACTGTTTTAGCAAGAGATGAGATGTGAAGTTTCCAGTTAAGATTATGAGCAAAGGACAGACCGAGGATATTCATTGTGGAAGAGGGAGACAGTTGAGTGTCATTGAAGAAGAGGGGATAGTTGTCTGGAAGGTTGTGTCGAGTTGATAGATGGAGGAATTGAGTTTTGAGGCATTGAAAACTACTAGATTTTCTCTGCCCCAATCGGAAATTTTAGAAAGATCGGAAGTCAGGCGTTCCGTGGCGTCCCGCGTGATCTGTTAATTTCCTGAAGGGTTGGACGTCTCTGAAAGAACGTGGAAAGATGTAGGGTGGTATCATCAGCGTAGGAGTGGATAGGGCAAGAAGTTTGGTTAAGAAGGTCATTAATGAATAATAGAAAGAGAGTGGGTGACAGGACAGAACCCTGAGGAACACCACTATTAATAGGTTTAGGAGAAGAACAGTAGCCGTCTACCACAGCAGCAATAGAGCGGTCGGAAAGGAAACATGAGATAAAGTTGCAGAGAGAAGGATAGAAGCCGTAAGAGGGCAGTTTTGAAATCAAAGCTTTATGCCAGACTCTATCAAAAGCTTTTGATATGTCTAACGCAACAGCAAAAGTTTCACCGAAATCTCTAAAGAGGATGACCAAGACTCAGTAAGGAAAGCCAGAAGATCACCAGTAGAGCGACCTTGACGGAAGCCATACTGGCGATCAGACAGAAGATTGTGAAGTGACAGATGTTTGAGAATCTTCCTATTCAGGATAGATTCAAAAACTTTAGACAAGCAAGAGATTAAAGCTATAGGACGGTAGTTTGAGAGGTTAGAACGGTCACCCTTTTTAGGAACAGGCTGAATGTAGGCGAACTTCCAGCAGGAAGGAAAGGTAGAAGTCGATAGACAAAGTTGGAAGAGTTTGGCCAGGCAAGGTGCAAGCACAGAAGCACAGTTTTTGAGAACTATAGGAGGGACCCCATCAGGTCCATAAGCCTTCCAAGGGTTTAGGCCAGCAAGGGCATGGAAAACATCATTACAAAGAATTTTGATTGTAGACATGAAATAGTCAGAGGGAGGAGGAGAGGGAGGGACAAGGTAATGGAGGATAGCAAAGTTGAAGGCTAGTTCACCAGGGTGGTCAGTGAAGGGAGAGGAATGCCAAAGCTGGTGGTGAACATTGAAATCTCCAAGAATGGAAATCTCAGTGAAAGGGTAGAGGGACAGAATGTGCTCCACTTTAGAAGTTAAGTAGTCGAAGAAATTACTATAGTCAAAAGAGTTAGGGGAGAGATAAACAGCACAGATGAATTTAGTTTGAGAGTGACTGTTAAGTCGTAGCCAGATGGTGGAAAATTCGGAAGACTCAAGAGCGTGGGCACGAGAGCAAGTTAAGTCGTTGCGTACATAGACGCAATATCCAGCTTTGGAATGAAAATGAGAATAGAGAAAGTAGGGTAGGGAACAGAGAAGGGGCTACTGTCAGTTGCCTCAGACAGCTGTGTTTCGGTGAGGAAAAGAAGATGAGGTTTAGTAGAGGAGAGGTGGTGTTCCACAGATTGAAAATTAGATCTAAGAATGCGAACGTTGCAGAAGTTAATGTAGAAAAAGTTGAGGGAGGTGTCAAGGCATTTGTGGTCTTCAACAGGAGAGGTGTCTGACCTGGGGACACTTTTGGTCCCCTCCCCAGAGGGGGACTCCGAGGCGTTGTTTATTTTGGGTCCCATTTTTCTTTTAAATTTTGATTTGGAGTGAAGGGTGTATGTGTGGTAAGTGCATGTAGTTTTGTGTGAAGAAGGAGAGCTGTCTTTAGAGGGTAGGCTGTGACTACCCCCTTGAGTTGTGAGACACAAAGGGAAACATTCAACGAGATCACAACTAGCTTTAATGGAAGGTTCACAGCACCTCCTGAACTAGTGCTATTAGATCTCACTGGGAGTAAGTTATTGTTTCAGTAGGTGTCTACTACCTCCTCCTGTTCCACAGATTGAAAATTAGATCTAAGACCGCGAATGTTGCAGAAGTTAATGTAGAAAAAGTTGAGGGAGGTGTCAAGGCATTTGTGGTCTTCAACAGGAGAGGTGTCTGACCTGGGGACACTTTTGGTCTCCTCCCCGGAGGGGGACTCCGAGGCATTGTTTATTTCGGGTCCCATTTTTCTTTTAAATTTTGATTTGGAGTGAAGGGTGTATGTGTGGTAAGTGCATGTAGTTTTGTGTGAAGAAGGAGAGCTGTCTTTAGAGGGTAGGCTGTGACTGCCCCCTCGAGTTGTGAGACACAAAGGGAAACATTCAACGAGATCACAACTAGCTTTAATGGAAGGTTCACAGCACCTCCTGAACTAGTGCTATTAGATCTCACTGGGAGTAAGTTATTGTTTCGGTAGGTGTCTACTACCTCCTCCTGGCAAGCCCACTATCAGAGAATGGTGGAAGTCGTATAATATCAAGCACGCCTTAGATAACATCAGGTCATCTTGGGACGAAGTGAAGACGTCTACCTTGAACTTGGTGTGGAATAAAGTATGGCCAGGATGCGCACAGAATCGCTGAAGACAACATCGGTGCAATCAGAAATGACAGTAAATCTGTGCCATTGGGCTGGCTTCGATGAAACTGATGATGATGATGTTCAAGATCTTTTGGGAAGCTATGCTGAACCTCTCTCAAATGATGAACTTATAGAGCTAGACAAGGCATCACAGGAGGCAGAAAAAGAGAGAGACGAGGAAGAAGAACCTGTGCGTGGCCTGGACATCAAAAGTCTTAGAGAATGTCTTGGTGATATCGAAAAGCTTTGGAAACTCAGAAGGAACGTGACCCAAATCCTGTCAGGAGTAGCGAAGTGGCTCATGACACAGAGAAAAGTGTCAAAATTTTATAAAGAAATCTATGATAAAAAAAAAAAAAAAAAAAAAAAAAGAAAAACAAACAGTCCTCCATCTACTCGTTCTTCAAGCCAGTCAGACATGCCGTCCCTGTCACACCTGCCAACCCTGCTACAGCTGGCTCTTCCACATCCACCACTGATGATTCTACAACTAGCCCTTCCTCCATATCCTCTTTCTTCAAACCAGTGACCCTGCTACAGCTGGCCCTTCCACATCTGCTTCCAACAGTGCAGACGACGACGTCTTATCCTCGTCTCCCCACTCAGCGGAAGATAAGTAAGGGCTGAAATCTCTACTGTCCCTTAGCCTTGGGAGGGACATCACCTGATAGAATACATGGCGAATGAAAGGTACATAAAAACATTTTCTCTTTATTTCTCTTGCGCAGTACTTTACATTTTTTTTTTTAATGAGTATTTTCATGTATTTTCATTTCTGTAGGGGTGACTTTTGACGTGCTGGAACACATTCCCTATTATTACATTTTATAATGGGTTCGGTATACAGTAATTCTGATTCCCGGTAAGGTTTTCAGGAACACATATATACCGTATAGCGAGGACTTACTGTATATATATACAGTAAGTCCTCGCCCTTGGCGAATTAATTAGTCTGGCGAAACTGCCGCCAAATGCGAGTTCTTCATACCATATAAATTATCTTAAAAATGACTCAATCAGTCTATCATCATTGCTAAAGTCCCTCTTTTGACCCCTAAAATACCATCTTTCAAGCTGAAATAAAATCTTTTGCCTTCACATATTAAAACACATGTACAAAACAGACCATTAAACAATAAATAAAGCAAATAAGACATGATATAAAGGCTGTAAATCCCGTTTTTCCACCTGTTTCCCTCGCCCACTTTTGTCCTTGCCGCCACCACCATTGTCCTTATTCACACCAGTACCACCTATTGCGCTGGCGATATATCGCTAGAATTCATTCCCACGCTAGCAGAACAAAGGGTAGCACAAAGAAAATTACTGAAGGGGACTCTCACACTGCGTCCTGATAGGTTTAGAGACATCACCGGGAAGCCGCGTGGTTCGCCGTGCAGCCGCCAAGTTTGAATTTAAATCGCCAAGCATGCACTCGGTGGTCCGTGGCCACCCTACCGCCAAAAGTGAATTTCGCCAAGGCTTTCTCTGTGTTCCTCTGCCTGAATACACCTACTACAGTTAGTACATGTTTCTATGAAGAACCTTCACCTTTGTGGCTGTATTATCCCGACAGCTACCCAACACCACAGTCGCCACATCATGTCGCCAGTGTGCTCCAAACACGACCACATCATGTCAACGCGACAAGTCGCTAGTGTGCTCCTGGCCTAAGGGAATGTAGTGAGCAACTGGTAGAATCAATTTGGGATGTAATCAACAACTTTTTAAGGGAAGGGAAGGTACCAAAGGAATAAAAAAGAGCCAATATAGTCCCATTATACAAAGGAGGAAAAATGACTGAGCCCCTAAATGTAGACCAGTGTCACTAACTAGTGTGGTGGGTAAGATCTGTGAAATTGTTATCAAAGAAAAATGGTTGGAATATCTGGAGAAAAATGAAATCATTAATAACTCCCAATTAGGTTTTAGAAAAGGAAGATCATGTACCGTATAACAAACTTACTAAGCTTTTATACAAGAGTAATAGATGAAGTACAAGGAAGAGATGGATGGGTGGATGCAGTGTATCTAGATATTAAAAAGGCTTTTGACAGAGTACCACACAGAAGACTCCTATGGAAAATAGAACACATGGGTGGAATTAAGGGAAATATCTTAAATTGGATGACAGATTACTTAACAGATAGGGAAATGAGGACAGTGATAAGAGATACACCATCAAGTTGGAGCACTGTAACCAGTGGCGTACCACAGGGTTTGGTGTTGGCACCAATAATGTTCCAAATATATGTCAACGATATACAAGAGGGTTTGAGTAGCTACATAAATTTGTTTGCAGATGATGCCAAGCTTTTGAGAGTTATAATAAAAAAAAAATTATTGTATGGAATTACAGAAAGATATTGACAAGATCTGGAGATGGAGCCAGAAGTGGAAATTAGAATTTAATGCTAAGAAATGCCATGTAATGGAAATAGGTAAAAGTAATAGAAGACCTACATGGGAATATAAAATGGGAGAAGAGATTATAATGAAAAGAAGAGAAGAGAAAGACCTGGGAGTGATTATACAAGACACCCTGACTCCAGAAATACATATAAATGGATTATTTGCTTCAACATACAAGACACTAACGAACATCAGGGTAGCATTCAATTACATGGATAAAAGTATGATGAAAAAGATATTAACCACTATGATAAGACCTAGACTAGAATATGCAGCAGTGGTATGGTTGCCATATAGGCAGAAAGATATCAAGAAACTAGAAAGGATACAAAGGGCTGCTACAAAGATGGTCCCTGAAATAAAAGATCTTCCCTATGAAGAAAGACTGAAGGAGATGGAGCTACCAACTTTGAAGGATAGACAGGAAAGAGGAGACCTAATAACGATGTATAAGTTAGTAAACCGTATGGAGAAGATAGATAGACAAGACCTGGTAACACTGATGGAGCAGGGAGACAGACAAACAAGAGGACATTCCAAGAAAATCATGAAAAGTCAGTGTCATAGGAATATCAAGAAGTTCAGTTTTCCACATAGGACAGTAGACATCTGGAATGGATTAAGTGAAGAGATTGTAACAGCAGAAAGTGTGTGCAAATTTAAAGAGAAGTTAGATAAATGTAGATATGGAGACAGGTCACTATGAGCCCCGCTCAAACCCTAGCTGTAACATACAACTAGGTAAATACACACACACACACACACACACACACACACACACACACACACACACACACAAAAAAAAAAAAAAAAAAAAAAAAAAAAAAAGACCAAAACGCAAAGGTGGGAGAGGATCGTGGTGGAAATGTGGTGGGAAGGTTTGGTCTTGCCAAGAGAAACATGAGGGGAGACAAGTGGGTGGAGTGGTGTGAAAGGAATTATGAATACATTTTTCAACATCACCCACAACACTTATACACATGGAGGAGACTGGGAGATCAAGTAAAGAATCAAATAGATTGCATTACAGTCAATGAAAGGTTCAGGAACAGCTTGAAGCAGGTTAAGACATATCCAGGACCAGACTGTGATACAGGATGCAATCATATTCCGGTGGTGATTGAAATGAAAGTGAAGTTCAAAAGAAAGAAGAAAATCAAGAAAGTGAGGAAAGACTGGAATATACTACGAAAGGATGAGGTAGTAGGCAAACAGTAAGCTGTGGAGATATCTAACAGATACAGCATTTTGTGGGGTGAAGTGGATGAAGATGTAGAGAGAAATTGGGGACAGAGAGCTGTAATGAAAATTGGAGATGATAAAATTGGCTGGATTAAAATAGAGAGAGCAGTGAAACAGGGCTGTGTGTTGACTGTTGACACTGGACTTCTTTTCACTTTACTTGCCCTCAAGGACAAAATGGCAGATTTGGAAGGTGTCAAAGTGAGGGGAATGAACATAAATAACATAAGATACAGACGATATGGTATTGGCTGCAGACATGAAGGAAAAGTTACAAAGACTGGTGGATTGATTGGATGTGAAATGCAGGGAAGTTGGTCTGAGGATTAATACTAGTAAAACAAAAGAAATGGGAATGACCAAGAGAAAGGAACAATTGAAGGTGATTGTGAATGTAGGTGGTCAGGCAGTGAAGCAAGTTAGATTGTTCAGATAATTAGGAAGTTTGGTGGATGAAGATGGTAGATGCAATGTAGAAATAAGATCAAGAATTGGAATGGGAAAAGCTAATTCTGTATAAATGAGAGGCACACTTACAAACATGAGTGTGAGCACTGGGATCTGGCTGAGAATTTTACAAAGTTACATAGGGTCTGTTATCGCCGTGGCGCAGAAACAAAGCATGCGTAAGTTTAAGGTACTGGATTAAGAGTAAAATGTGGAGCAGCATCACAAGGATAGTACATAATGAGTACATATAGGAGTAAAGGTGAGAAGTATACATCACATGTGTTTACAAAACTGTCGGGCGTTAATGGAAGGGATGCTGAGCTGGGCCTACATGACGGAGAGGGTACGACCCTAGGAGTCGCAAGGCGCTCGGGACAGATAAGAACATAGAGAGTTCCTGATGATGACGAAGGAACGAGGCCCCAGATTACACCCCAGCACCTCAGGAAGGGGCAGACTACGTTTCGACCCCACAGAGGAAGGTGTGGTGTGGTGAAGGCGAGGAAGGTCGAGCTCACCCTTGTCTTATAGAAGACCCCAAACACGTAAGTTCGCTGTCATCCCCCTTTGGTCGTTCACGTGTATGAGTAATGAGAATGATATGATAACACCTTGATGACTGCTGTTTGTGCCTATGTTGTGTTAGTCGTAATTCGCTCCTAGATGGTGTTATGTAGGAGGCGTGATTGAGATATGAGTAAAGATAAAGTAATTCTGGTATTAAGACAAGTTATCACTGTAGCAATTAAGCTGAATTGTCATTGTAAACGTTGTTGAAATGATTTTGTAACTGCCAGTGTACTTGTTGACGTAAATGTGTTCTCACAGGTTTTTGACCGAATGAAATAAATATTCGGGTCAAACGTGACGGGTCTGCTGTTCACCTTTAACAGGGTCATTGATGCTGCACAGTTGTGAAACCAAGACTGTTAGTAGAGAAATGAAGCTGGAGGTGGCAAAGATGTGGTTCATCAGCAAAATGATAAGCCTCCAGTGGGTGGAAAGGTCTAATCAGGTGTTGCAGATGGCTGGCATGACAAAGGGAGTTGATGACTGTGGTGAGAAGATGACTTGGTTATCTGAGGCATGTTTTGAGAGGTGGTGAAGAGCGAGACTGCCTCTTGAGGATAATCGAGGGGAAGGCTTAGGGGAGACAGGGTGAAGTACATGAATGGAATGAAGAGATGATAGGAGGAGAGAGGATAGACAAAGTAGTGGTGCTGGCTGGGAACAGAGGAGTGTGGCCCTTCATTGTCACCAACATCAATTAACATAGCACTGCAGTAAGGTAAAGAAGCAAAGAAAAGTGTGCTTTCATGAAATTCTGTCTTCTGCTGGGAAAAAAATAGCAGCAGATACTGATGAATGATGCATATACATATATTATTATCTACTATCACTAAAAGAATTACTTTTCCACTGCAGTTCTTATGTTCCCAAGGAACATAAGAACTAAGGAAACTTTCACTGTTGCTGTGTCAACACCACACTCAATACATTTAAAATCATATCTATCTCACTGCCATGCAATTTACTAAAAAATAAGCAAATAAATAAATAATATTAATCATAAATGTAATATAACTTTTGATATAATAGATGATGAAAAAAAAATGTGTCACTGATGAGTCTGGATTACCTCTCTTTATAAGTGATATTAGCTTGCTATATAACTGTTTGTTGTGTTGATCAGATTGGACCAAGAAAAAATAGAATAAAAATATATGAATGAATAAAAATAAAATCTGAAAGCTGATCCACGTTGGTGTTTCCAAAACAAAACACGAGTGATGATAAGAGTGATGGCTTCCACATCTAAATGTTGTAACTGTCATAATACATACAACAACATTTAAACTTTCCTTTTCATCTCCTCACATGCAATGTAGTAGGCTCTTATTACTAATGTATAAGGTAATGTAAAGTAGCACCCAGTAATTAAAAAGAAATAATTACAAAATAGGTTGTGTAAGAAGGGGAAAAGATGGGGGAACTAAAAGGTTTGGCGGAAAACTTCTTTTGAGAGAGAGAGAGAGAGAGAGAGAGAGAGAGAGAGAGAGAGAGAGAGAGAGAGAGAGAGAGAGAGAGAGAGAGAGAGAGAGAGAGAGAGAGAGAGAGAGAGAGAGAGAGAGTGTGTATTTGATGTTAAAAATGGCACCATGAAGCTTTAATAAGGTTTAGTGCAGAACAAGCAAAGAACAAATGCTCCTCTCATGCTGATTGTATTTTCCTCTTTAAATATCATGTATGACTTTATTGAATGAAAATCTTAGTTCCAAAGATTAGTAATTCTGGATATATCTGAACAGAAATAAAGTTATCAATTATTTGGATAATAATGAAGTATATTTTTCTTTTTTAAGGAGTCAAATGGTGGAGTCTTGTAAGCTGCATGATACCACACTGACTCAGGGATTGCTGAAGTGGATGCTGAATATTCAGTGAGAGATTGTGTAAAGTAAGTGGTCTTGCAGAGCACCAAGGAATGCATGGCAAGGAACCAGATCAGAGTGAAACAAAATAAAAAGATACAAGATAAATTTTGTAGCTCACCTGTATTCAATGCCAGCCAAGTCCAACATTTTTTTGGAAGCAAGAATGGAGACCCGGTCCTTGTTAGTATCTGATGCGTAAATGATGGTTTTGATGCCGGCCTGAATGATCACCTTGGCACATTCATTGCAAGGGAAGAGAGCCACATAGAGAGTGCAGCCAGATACATCAAAGGAGTTCTTGTTCATGATAGCATTAACCCCAGCATGACACACTGGAAACAAGGTTCACATGTTATGTAGCATTAACAAAACTGGTACATATTCAGATTACTATCAGTTGCAAAAGATTTACAAATAGGTCTGTAAATTAAAGATTTTGTGGTGTTAAATGTAATAATAATTAGGCTCATTAAAATCTTTGTAACTAAGCCTCTTTTTTTAGCTGGAATACTTAGTTACAGCATCATATTAGTTCAGAGGAGTACTTTCCATTGTGACATTTGAAGTACTTCTTTACACAGTGTCTCCAGAAAAGACAGAGCACTTAATCATGATAACAGTAGATTATAGCACATTAGTTGCTGTGAGATTTACTGCCACAATCCTCTTTTGATCATATGCTTGGCAGCATTGTAGTACTCTCAGCACACCATCCAGCCAGACTCGACAGTAAGTGCATGTTACAGTGTTCTCAGAGCTCTAACAAAGGTCAGAGTACTGTTTTTTGGTTACATAATGCAACTGCTTATTTATATCAGCAAAATTTTCTCTGGTGCATTTTGCATCAGTGAAAGTGAATATGGGTTCTGTCAACTTGTATTGTGAGGAAAAAGTTAGAATTCTTACATGGAAGGCAGAAGGAATCCTGATAAAAGAAATATAGAGGAGGATTGGGTGAGGACAGTCAGTCACCAGGCAGCTTGTGGCAACTACCAGGAGACTGCTGCTGAACATGATCCTGCAGACTGAAATATCTCCTGGAAGTCTAAGGAAGACTTCAGGAAAAATGGACATCTTACAAGAAGTGATGAAGACCTACAAGTTACTGCCAATTAACCCAGGAAAAAAAGCCTGAACCACTCCCTGCCACTCTACATGGAAAAGTCCTATGTAAAAAAAAAAAAAAAAAAAAAACTCGGATGAAGTGATGGTTTGGGGATCATTCAGTGGTGTGGGATGATGGGTGTGTGTTACTAATGAAATACCACGGTATTTCATTAGTAATTTACTAACACTCAGTGTGCAAAAGCGTCAGCCAAAATTCTGGAGCAAATGCTTCGTTCGATACCTCCCTCTTAAAAGAAGACAAGTCGTAGGAAGTCAGAAATACAGATGCAGGGAGGGAGTTCCAGAGTTTACCAGTGAAAGGGATGAATGATTGAGAGTACTGGTTAACTCTTGCATTAGAGAGTTGGACAGAATAGGGATGAGAGGAAGAAGAAAGCCTTGTGCAGCATGGCCGCAGAAGGAGGGGAGGCATGCTGTTAGCAAGATCAGTAGAACAGTTAGCATGAAAATAGTGATAAAAGATAGAAAGAGATGCAACATTTCGGCGGTGAGAAAGAGGCTGAAAACAGTTAGTCAAAGGAGGGGAGTTGATGAGACGAAAAGCTTTCGATTCCACCCTATCTAGTAAAACTGTGTGACTGGATCCTCCCCAAACATGCAAATAGTACTTCATACACGGGCAGATAAGGCCCTTATACAGAGTAAGCAGTTGGAGGGGTAAGAAAAACTGGCAGAGACGTCTCAGAACACCTAACTTCATAGAAGCTGTTTTAACAGTAGATGAGATATGAAGTTTCCAGTTAAGGTTACGAGTAAAGGACAGACCAAGGATATTCAGTGTGGAAGAGGGAGACAGTTGAGTGTCATTGAAGAAGCGGGGATAATTGTCTATGATGCACTCTCGCTTTGTTTACTCTCAAGGGAAGTTCAAGTCAGGGGTTAAACTTGTTATAATCTGTTCGCTTAATGAAGTTTCGCTTAACGAAGGGTTTTTAGGAACGTAACCCCTTCGTTAAGCAGGGGTTGCCTGTACTAAAATTTCAATGCATACCAAGGACAAGTAAATTCAAGTTACTAAGAAATTCTGACAAATATGCAAATTATTTTTTTCTAAATCTTAATGTTGAAGTTAGTTGAAATTCATTCAAGCACATACACAAACCTACTACTCCATTTACTTAAAATGTGTCTAATGTATTACTAATTATACATCAAAGCTTTGTTAAGGATGAGCAAGATAAGGTGTATCAAACAAAACATGATCGATTACCTACCATACATGTATTTGGTTTCCAGTTTATTGTTACTGGACTTGCCCCAAGGCATGAGGTCATCATTACAGCCTAAAGGCATGCCATTGTAACCTATACCAACTATTTTCTTCTTAGAATTCACAATGCAAGCCCCAACCTGTAAATGAGAGGGAGAAAATATATTTTTGAGATAATAGAGGTACTTTCATGCCTAAAACAGGCAACATTCCACCATTACCAAGCTACAATGACTGAATTGAGCCGACAGATCACACATTCACACTACAAAATGCATGGAAGGAAGGAGAGAGAGAGAGAGAGAGAGAGAGAGAGAGAGAGAGAGAGAGAGAGAGAGAGAGAGAGAGAGAGAGAGAGAGAGAGAGAGAGAGTAGATATAAGAAAAAGATACAATACAATGTGGTTTTTCAGAAGTGTACTCCATTTTAATGTGTTTGAGTTTAGCGCAGCTGCCAGTAACAGTTCTATACTAACCTGAGTGGATGGATCCTTACTGCGGAGAGCAGCGAGGTGTGCCATGGCCATGAAGTACTCCTCCCAGGACAAGTAATCTTTTCTCTTGTTATTCTGGTCCCTGAAAGTGTTAAACATAAAAAGCACAAGCCATCTTACTCACTAGCAAACTTTAACAATTGCTTGATGCAAACACAGTCTAAAAGTTTTAACTAGCGCAAATTTCTTTTTAACTAAGGAAATATTAATTTTTTTGAAAAAAAAAAAAAAATGTACAGGGATTTCTCAATTTATGCGAGGGTACATTCCTGAAAGGATTGCGTAATGTGAAAATCACTTAAAGTGAACATGATTACTGAACTAAACTGTACACTATTCGAGGTTCCACTGTGTACACACACACACACACACACACACACACACACACACAATTTGATATTGTGGAAACCTCCCTACGAACAGGAATAGTCCCGAAAGAGTGGAAAAGAGCTGACATTGTGCCTATATATAAGAATGGAAGTAGAATGGAACCGTTAAATTACAGACCAGTATCGTTGACTAGTGTATTGTGCAAGGTATGTGAAGTAATTAAAGCAAAGTGGAGTGAGTATCTAGAAAGTGAAAACATTCTGCGTGAAAGGTAGTTTGGTTTCAGAAAAGGAAGATCGTGCATATCCAGTTTATTATGTTTTTATTCAAGA
>NC_059300.1:23198830-23208830 GCF_017591435.1 Portunus trituberculatus
GGACAAACACTTGAACAGATAAAGTTGGAATGTTTGGATAAGGAGAGGTTGAAGCACTTCCACTATAGCCCTTGCCTTGGGGAACACTCCCAAAGAAAGTATGGTACATTATGCATTAATACAAAGCTGACAGATAAATGTATACCTTTGAAAATATGAAGCAAAGACAGCTTAAAAAAGGATAGCATGTTAGTAGAAGCTTTAACAAAAATACAAGAATAAAGGCTGAAAGGAAAATACTCTGTAAATTTTGTCAATGTACATTATTTTACACATTTGTACTTTGCAGGAATAATAAAGGAAAATACCAACAGAAGCTAGATCTGACATATGATGAAGTAGTATATCATTCCTTATGAATATATTTATGTAAATAAAGTCATGTTATGGAGACCTCACAATGCTATCCAGCTCTGCAGCAGCTTCACCAACACATCCCTTGACTGTTTGTAATGAGAAGATACAAAAATAATCCCATGACCTGATAGCCATCCTCTGGTTCACCTGGCCATGGAATTCCATCTCCAACAGAGGGCCTCTCATGATTCATTTCCCTTTAGATAGATTTCTAGGTGTTTCTGTCAATTGCTAAAGGGCAGTACTATGTTGGTATCAGTGACAAAGATCTGACATGGTTCCAACAACTTGATCCCTGTTCAGTTATGCCCTTTTTTTTTTTTATCATTTATACCATGTGGGCTTTTCACAGGAATTTATGGGCTAAAGAGGATACTTTTTGGGGTACCTCCTATCTCAAAGCCCACCCGCTAGGAAAACGTTGTCCCGAATGAGGAAGCCCAACCTACACTCGAACCCTTTCATGGCAAAGATTTATCTAGCCTTCAGATCTACTTAAACAGGCATTAAATATTTACATTATACTTTCCTGGAAGAAATCAACTCCCGCAATGCTAATTCAGTGATAACCAAAATGTCTATAAGACATTATATAATAGATTCGTCAATCCTGTAACAAAATACAAAAATAGTCAACATATTTCAAACTAGTAAACAAGCATTTACTAATTCCTATTCCTGTACTTCACTTCTCATTTTGTAATTATATGTACCAGGAATCATAAATAACTGAGAGAATTTTAATATCCTTGTATGTTTAATATTTAATCAAATTTGTACTCCATTCAATTTAGTTTAATTTGACTTTACAAAGAACATTTTTTTTTCCAACAGATAAAACAGAGAGAGAGAGAGAGAGAGAGAGAGAGAGAGAGAGAGAGAGAGAGAGAGAGAGAGAGAGAGAGAGAGAGAGAGAGAGAGAGAGAGAAATTTCTCTCTCTATATCAGATACCTATTTATGAGAACCTCTTCCCTTGGAATGGGTTTCTACCTACTTCTATCTTAACATACACTGGTTCTCTCACTCTCCTTTATTTCCCTTATCTCACACACTCAACACTACATCCTTCCATAAAGTCTAAACATTTAAAAACAAATAACACACATGTGTTGTGATTTACATACCATACATATATTTGGTTTGCAATGGATCTGAGGATTCCTTGTTCCATGGTAGTTCATCATCACTGCATCCAATGGGCATCCCATTATAACCTATGCCCACAATCTTCTTATCAGCATTGACAATACATGCCCCTACCTGAGAAGAAGGGTCCTTGCTCCTCATGGCACTAAGAAAGGCCACAGCCATGAAGTAGTCATCCCATGGTAAAAACTCAGTCCTCTTTGTCTCCCTGGTGTGGAAAACAACAAAAACAATAAGTAAGGCCATTTTATCTTTATTTTTTTTTTATGGAAGAGGGGAAGCTGATCAACAGCAACAAAAAATATAACATAAAAGGCCCACTTGATTCCTAGTTTCCTAAAGGTTAGTAGAGTTAGCCAAAAGTCTGGGACAAATATCTTGAAACCTTTCACTTAAAAGATGTCAAGTCATATGAAGATGGAAATACAGATGCACACAGGAGTTCCAGAGTTTACCAGAGAAAGGTATGAATGATTGAGAGTACGTACTGGTTAACTCTTGAATCAGAGTTGGACAGAATAAGGGAAAAAGGAAGAAGAGAGCCTTGTACAGCAAGGTCACAATACAGCTGCCACAACGGAAAAGTTCCCAATACATTTTTTGGATAAAAATAGACAAAAGTACAATTTGTATTTGTTTCATTGCATCCTTATGTGTACATCTAGTATTTAGTCATATTCCCTTTGTTTCTCAGCACCATTTTAAGCCTTTCAGACATGGATGTGGCTAGTTTCTTGAAATAAGAGGCATCCATAGTAATCCACAATTTTTTCAAGTCTTCCTTTAGCTTTGGGATAGAGGTGGGCCTACACTTCTCCACTTCATCTTTTATCATATTCCAGGCATTTTCTATCCGGTTAAGGTCGGGGAATTACCAAGCTACTCAAGCAGAAAGATATCATTGTTTGCCAGGAAATTTTTTCCCACTTTTGGCATTGTGATATGTGGCACCATCTTGCATAAAAAAAATTCACACCCATGGATATCCCACATAACAAGCAAATTTTCCCTCAGCACCTCAATATAGTTGTCTGCCTTCATTATAGCATTTTTGGGGAAGAAATACAGTCCACCCCTGCCCTTTGCACCATTAAAGCACCCTACACCATAATATTATCCGGATGTTTCAGTTCCTAACTGTGTACTGTGGGTCGTACCGGGACACATCAATGGGCCTCCTCACTACTTTGGATCCCATTCTGACAAGTTGGAAGGTGCTCTTGTCGCTCCACATCCCCTTTTTCCACTGCTCTGGTGTCCAGTCCTTGTATTTCTTTGCAAATGCAATCCTTTTCTTCATCATCCTTTCCATGAGTAGAGGTTTCTTGGCAGCATGTCAACAGGTCCTTTTGGAGATGATGTTGGATGATGCAGATCACGTTTTTTAACAACTCAGGGTGGTTACTTTTCAATGCTGATGCTGTTATGGATGGATTCTTCTTTACTTAACACTTTAGGATGCAGGCAGTCTTAGAAGTAGTCTTGCTCTTGCCCCCAGAGCCTGGTTTCCGTGGTGATGTGGTATTGGGTCTGAGCTTGGCTGCTTCCATTTTCAGGCTGTAAATGGACCATCTGTTCACACTCAGTTCCTCTGCCACACATTTCCCAGGCATTCCTTGCTCCAATAGGGTGAGAGCACAGGTCTTCTCCTCCAAGTTGAGCTTCTTACGTCCCATTGTGATCAGCAGGAGTTGTTTGGTATGGCTCCAAAGTTAATGTAAGTTTTGTGTGCTGTGCCACAAAAGTGAAAGGTAACACACAACCTCTCTCACCAGGCTCTGGGAGCACACTGGCACTTGAGGTGTTGACAAATAGTGGAGGGAGGAAGGCTAGTGTGACTCACACCATCACATGCTTCTCCTAAAAATCATATAGCTGGGATTGTAAACATAAAGTACACCTTTAATTGTGTGGGAACATTTCACAAGCATTTTTTGTGGGAACTTTTTCTTTGTGGGCACTATGTTGTGGTAGATATGCAGTGAGCAAGATCAAAAGAGCGGTTACCATGAAAATAAAGATAGTAAGGGATGCAACATTCCAGTGGTGAAAAAGAAGCCAATAAAAAAAAAAAAAAAAAAAAAAAAAAAAATATATATATATATATATATATATATATATATATATATATATATATATATATATATATATATATATATATATATATATCAGAGGAGGGGAGTTGATGAGACAAAAAAGCTTTTGATTGCATCCTATCTAATAAAACTGTGAGTCAAACCTCCCCAAACATGCGAAGAGTACTTCATACAAGGATGAATAAGGCCTTTTGTTCAGTTAGCATTTGGAGGGGCGAGAAAAACTAGCAGAGACACCTCGGAATGCCTAACTTCATAGAAGCTGTTTCAGCAAGAGATGAGATGTGAAGTTTCTAGTAAGATTATGAGTACAGGGCAGACTGAGGATATTAAGTGTAGAAGAGGGAGACAGTTGAGAGTCATTGAAGAAGAGGGGATAATTGCCTGGAAGGTTGTGTCGAGTTGACAGATGGAAGAATTGAGTTTTTGGGGCATTGAAAACTACTAGATTTTCTCTCTCCAAATCAGAAATCTTAGAGAGATCAGAAGTCAGGCATTCTGTGGCATTCCTGTGCGATCTGTTGACTTCCTGAAAGGTTGGTTGTCTCTGAAAAGACTTGGAAAAGTGTAGGGTGGTATCATCAGTGCAGGAGTGTATAGGGCAAGAAGTTTAGTAACAGTAAGTATATCATTAATGAATAATAGAAAGAAAGTGGGTGACAGTACAGATCCTTGAGGAACACCACTGTTAATAGATTTAGGAGAAGAACAATGCCCGTCTACTACAACAGCAATAGAATGGTTGGAAAGGAAAGTTAAGATAAAGATATAGAGAGAAGGATAGAAACTGTAGGAGGGCAGTTTGCCAGATTCTTATAAAAGGCTTTTGATATGTCTATAACAACAGCAAAAATTTCACTAAAATCTCTAAAAGAGGATGACCAAGACTCAGTAAGGAATGCCAGATCACCAATAGAGTTGCCTTGACGGAAGCCATACTGGCAATCAAATAGGAGATTTTGAGAATGATACGAGGAACCCCATCAGGTCCATAAGCCTTCTAAGGGTTTAGGCCAACGAGGGCAAGGAAAACATTGTTATGAAGAATTGTTATGAAATAGTCAGAGGGAGGAGGAGAGGGAGGGACAAGCCCAGAATCATCCAAGGTGGAGTTGTTAGCAAAGGTTTGAGAGAAGAGTTCAGCTTTACAGACAGATGAGATGGCAGTGGTGCCATCAGGATGAAATAAAGGAGGGAAAGATGAAGAAGTAAAGTTATTGCAGATGTTTTTGGCCAGATGTCAGAAGTCTTGTGGGGAGTTGGAGTTAGAAAGATTTTAACATTTTCTATTTATGAAGGAGTGTTTCGCAAGTTGAAGAACAGACTTGGCATGATTGCAGGCTGAGATATAAAAGTGCATGAGATTCAGGTGATGGAAGGCTCAAGTACTTTTTGTAAGCAACCTCACGATCATGTATAGCATGAGAACGGGCTGTGTTAAACCAAGGTTTAGAAGGTTTAGGAATAGGAAAAGAATGAGAAATGTATGCCTCCATGCCAGACACTATCACCTCTGTTAAGCATTCAACACAAAGAGATGGGTCTCCAACATGGAAATGGTAATCATTCCAAGAAAAATCAGCATAATATCCCCTTAGGTCTCCCGAGCTGACAAAGATAAAATGCCAGAGGCACCTCTGCTTTGGGAGATCCTGGGAAAGGATTTGGAGAAATAGGACAAGATATGAGGTTGTGATGGGAGGAGTCCAACAGAGAAGATAGGGTGACAGCATAAGCAGAAGGATTAGAGGTATGGAAAAGGCCATGAATGTTGGGTGCATCTTCAAGATAATCAGGAATACGAGTAGGGTGCTGTATCAGTTGCTCTAGGTCATGGAGGATAGCAAAGTTGACGGCTAGTTCACCAGGATAGTCAGTGAAGGGAGAATAAGGCCAAAGCTGGTGGTGAACATTGAAATCTCCAAGGATGGAGATCTCCGCGAAAGGACAGAGGGACAGAATGTGCTCCACTTTGTACATTAAATAGTCAAAGAATTTACTACAGTCAGAGGAGTTAGGGGAGAGATAGACAGCACAGATAAATTTAGTTAGAGAGTGACTATTGAGTCAAAGCCAGATGGTGGAAAACTTGGAAGGTTCAAGAGCATAGGCATAAGAGCAAGTCAAGTTGTTGCGCACATAGATGCAACATCCAGCTTGGGAAAGATAATGAGGATAGAGAAAGGAGGGAACAGAAAAAGGGCTACTGTCATTTGCCTCAGACAGCTGTATTTCGGTGAAGAAAAGAGAAAGGATGTTTAGTAGAGGAGAGGTGGTATTCTACAGATTGAGAATTAGATCTAAGACCATGAATATTGCATAATTTAATGAAGAAAAGAGTTGAGGGAGGTGTCAAAACATTTTGAATTGTAAATGAGAGATCAGTCCAACCTGAGGACATTTATGGTCCCTTCCCCAGAAGGGGACTCTGAGGCTGGGTTGGGAGTTGCCTTTTTTAATTTCAAATGAAGGGTGTGTGTGTAGTAAGTGCTTATAGTTTTGTGTTAGAAGGAAAGGTGTCTTTAAAGGGCAGGCTGTGACTGCCCCCTTGAGTTGTGAAACACAAAGGGAAATGTTCAATGAGATCACAACTATCTTTGATGGTGAGTTCACAGCACTCCCTAAATTGATCCAGAACAGAATTAGAGTTATTAGACCTCGCTGGGAGTAAATTAGTTTTGATAGGTGTCTACTATTCTGCTCACTCAATGAGTCTACTCTACATGTCAGAAAATCTACACAATCTTACATGAAACACAACCTGTACAAACTTGTGTAAAAATAACTTTCATTCCCATATGTAGCTATATATAATCTTTTGAGAGGCCAAGGTATAATTTTTTCACAAACTAAAGTTTTCATTGTTTGAGCTTGTCTTTTAAAACTGAACATTATTTCTTACCTTACAGAAAGACTGGACATATCTGTGCTGAGATCATTTGCTCCTTGCTTTGTTGTATTTGCACATTCAGATTGGCTTGTTGCAGTGTTGTTTTCTTCCATCCTGCAAATTAAAGTGATCAGATATAATATTACAGTGTATATTAAAATGCACAGTAAAAAAAATGGCATTGCACTTGTACACTAACATATTGGCAAGTAATGCTACTATGGTTACAATGGGAACAGGAACAAAATAACACTGAATAAAAGAATGACAGTTTAAGTGACTAAGTTACTGCATCCTGCTAGAGGATTGAAAAAAATATTATCCATACCTTAGTGACACTTGTAAAAACAAGTTCTCATGAAATGACAAATGAAACAGGATTTTTTTTTTTTTACTATGATTCAGCTCATTCTGAGATTGACTTCTGAAATGCCTGACTTCTAATCACTCAAAAATTTCTGACAGGGCAGAGCAAACTTAGTTTTGTTCAATGCCTCAAAAACTCAATTCCTCTATCAAATTGACACAACCTTCCAGAAAACTACTGTATCATCTATTCTTCAGTGACACTGTACATCCTCAGTTTGTCCTTAACTACTTATAATCTAAACTGTAAACTTCCTATCTCATTTCCATATAAAACAGCTTCTGTGAAGTCAAGCATTTCAAGTCATCTCCCTTAGCTGTTAAGTTGTACAGGGCTTTATCTGAATGTATGGAGTATGCTTTACATATATGGGGGTTCCACTAACACCATTCTTTAAGACAAAATGTAATCAAAAGCTTTTTGTTTTATAAACTTCTCTCCTCTAGCTGGTTGTCTTCAGCTTTCTCACTGCTGCAATATTGAATATCTTGCTATCTTTCATCAATAATTTTGTGATAACTGCTCTTCTGATCTTACTAACTGCATGCTTTCCCTCCTCCTGCAGCTTTGCTGCACAAGACTCTCTTCTTTCTCTCATCCCTATTCTATACACCTCTTTAATGCAAGAATTACTCAGTATGCTCAATCATTCATTCCTTTTATCCTTATTCTTCAATTTTTGATGATTCTCTTAACATCTCTTTTAGGACTAGCATCACAGTGGCCTTTCTTTTCTCCCTTTTTTTAATGCTCTTGGCCAGTAACCAAAACTACTTTAATACAATGTAGAGATGGCAGGGAAATGCACGGTAAACTCAGCTGCAGTATGTATATTAAATTAAAACTGTACAAAATATATAAATGACTGTTGTCAGAGAGCAGTTGCCTTAGCATGGAATGCATCCTTCCCCAACCAGAGGAGGAAATAAACTTCTGTGACCAGGAAGCTAGCAGGTGGTGGCTCAGGGCTCTTGACCTCTATGGGATGCCCATGTAAGGCAACAGGGCTGGGAGTCTTGTCCCCATGTGGCCAAGAGTTTGGAGACAAAGGTGATGCCAGAGCTAGACCTCAGAAGCCCCAGGGAGATAAGAATGTGGTGTGGTGTCCTGCCCCACACCTGTGTTTGAACAGTGCTGGTTGCAGCATTCCATTGATTCTAAGCAGTATTATATTTTGGGTTTCCTAATGCATCTTAACCTGAATTTTTTCTATAGGTGATTTGATTCATAAAGACATTCAATTATACTAAAAATAATAACAATTAAATATATCACAGAGATTCAAAAGATTAACATTCCGTATCATAAAAAGGTTAAATAAATTGAATTAGTGAAAATATACTCTCCTTAAAATTTGTGACATTGCTGAACTGGGTGTTAAATAAAGAAAGAAAAATTTTCCTATATCAAAGGTATTTTTTTACAACACCAATACAGCTCCTCCAAGACTCCAAGATACCACAATCAGCTCTTAGAAACAGTTCATAAAATCTATGAGATCTTATATGAAGCCAACAAACCACTTTTGAGTGATGGTTATTTTGGCAAAGGTTATGTTCCTCATCCCCCACTTTTTTTTTTTTCCAAAAGGATTTTAGATGCCATGCTCTTTGAGAAAACTACTTTACGAAACCACCTGATATCTTACATGTATTCCTTGCTCTGTTTATCAAACCTTAAAACTATTATAAACGATAAGCATTGAGACAGTTTCCTATAGCAACCGCTACTGGTACATTTTACCATGAAAAAAAAAAATAATAATAAGTGAAGAATCACAAAACGGAAAATGGTAGATGTTTTGAGATATTCATGCCAATTCAATATTGACATTATATACTCACAAAGTGTCATGACCGTTTTACTTCTTATTCACGTGCATCAATAACTCTTACTATGCTTAAACATTGAGAGAGGTGGAAAATGAGTTAATTTTAAAATTATAGCAACAATGAAGGTACTGAAGTCACACACCAGTGACAACACAATGCACACGTTCAATTCAATGATAGCAATAAATACCTTAGGGTCCCTGCCTACACCTCTCAGAGATTCTCAGTGTTGTAGGTGTTAGAATCGGTAGGAGATGTCAGTGCACATGGAAGGCGTTTGTTTTGGTGCCTCAGCTGTGCACGTGAGGCTATTTTGTTGCCATGTTTAGTCTGTTAAAAAGTTAACACTTCATCCTCACCCTATAATACTCAAACCTGCTAATTGACCTTTCGTTAATCTTTGAACTTCTGAGAGATATAATGTTGAATACTACATCGCCTCCGAGCTATATTACATTAAGTAACTTTTCTTTGTTTCAAACGGGCTGAATATTTTCATTGTGGTGAGTTGAGAGTTGGTGTCCCATTTATCTATTTTCTACCTACAGTTACAATTCATATTTATGGTATGCTTCGTTAAATCAGGAAACAAGGTACTCTAAAAAGAAAAAAAAAAACAATTTTCTGCATACTGGAAATTATATATACGTAGGTAGACAAGAAAGATAGTTGAGATGTACGTATGTGATGACATACTGCAGAAAATCCGAGATACTGAAAATTATGACAAAACCCATTCATTACACACAGAAAGGGATGTCTTACTAATTCCATGTAGGTGTAAGAAAAGTGAAGATTTCCGCGTCACTCAGCACACCACGGGACCCCCTCGCTCCCCTGTCACCGCCTCCACCTACACCCCAGGCCCCAGCTCCTCCAGCCAGTGACTCACCGGCCGCCGTGTTATTCGCAGCTCTGACAATTCTTCCTCGCGACCCAGCATGAGCACCCAGACAGGTGAGTCGATGACCGTCATGCAGTGCCCCGTTGCCCGGCAGGTAGGGGGCGGGGAGGGAGTGATAGCAAGGCGTGTCGGGGCGGGTGGTGATGTGGCGTTGACCTCAGTATGGTACACTCTGCTAGATGAAGTCTTGGTGGCGAGATTACCGTCATAGGCGTCTCGCCCTTTGACATACGGAAGTGACGAGGGTTTATGACTTGAGTTTTGACGTGAGGTTTGGGTGACGCAGGGATAAGCACTCCAGTCTGCCAGGTGTCAGGAGTGCCTGCCGCACCATTGCTAGGTGTACACCAGACGGTGGGATGCCAGTGCACCTGCATCTACCGGGTGCCTTTATACTACAACTTTGA
>NC_059300.1:23216330-23231330 GCF_017591435.1 Portunus trituberculatus
AAACACAGTTTTTGAGAACAATAGGAGGGACCCCATCAGGTTCATAAGCCTTCCGAGGGTTTAGGCCAGAGAGGCATGGAAGACATCATTACGAAGAATTTTAATTGTAGACATGAAATCGTCTGAGGGAGAAGAGGGAGGGATAAGTCCAGAATCATCCAAGGTGGAATTGTTGGTAAAAGTTTGAGAGAAGAGTTCAGCTTCAGAGACAGAAGAGATGGCAGTGATGCCATCAGGATGAAATAAAGGAGGGAAAGATGAAGTGAAGTTACTGGAGATTTTTATGGCTAGATGCCAGAAGTTTCGAGGGGAGTTGGAGTTTGAAAGATTTTGACATTTTCTGTTTATGAAGGAGTGTTTGGCAAATTGAAGAAAAAAATTGGCATGATTTGAGACAGAAATATAAAGTGCGTGAGATTGTCAGATCCTTGTTGAATTGTATGTATCTTTCTTTGCGAATATAGATTTAACAGCTTTAATTTCCTCTTGTAAGGTTATGTCATGTAATGTTTTATCATCTTATCTGTCCAGTTAATCAATAATAAGTAATTTGGATTCCTGATCATTGTAAAAAATCAGTCATTAAGTTTTCTTTGCCAACATTTTAGAAGGCTTAGAAACGAAATCAGAAACACGCAACGGAAGTGAGTGTCGCTGAGTACTCGACTGTGACTGTGCGTGCGTGTGTGTGTGTGTGTGTGTGTGTGTGTGTGTGTGTGTGTGTGTGTGTGTGTGTTTGTTTGTTTGTTTGTTTGTTTGTTTATCTGCGTGACCTTTCAGCCTCATCTCTCGTCATATAATAAAGGGTCCCTATTATAAGTACTACGTATACCCTATTTTTTCGTTCATCTGTCTTCCTCTTCAGCTGCTGAGTGTTATTCTAGATGTAGATAGGATATCCTGTCCCGCGACGTTCTTTCTTGATTCTCTCTCTCTCTCTCTCTCTCTCTCTCTCTCTCTCTCTCTCTCTCTCTCTCTCTCTCTCTCTCTCTCTCTCTCTCTCTCTCTCTCTCTCTCGTTAGAGTTAAAGTAATCCTGTATTATTTGCAAATTTGTTCTTGCTTTGCTTAGGGTGTTAGGCACTTGTTTTGTATTCTTTCAGTTCTACAACGGAATTTGCTAAGAAATACTTTCCCGTGGCATATACATCTTGATTCCAGTGATAGTTTAGCCAGCATCTTGAACCATGAACGGGGATAACACCTCTGGGAACCTTGGTGATTTTGTGGGTCACCTCGGGAAGGTAGTCTCGTGTCTCAGAGCCTGGCTAGTTGACTGGAAAACATGTGAAAGTTAGATTGATAACATGATGATAAACTAATTGGTTGGTGGTTGTCCTGTTACTTCTATGCAATACTTTTCTTTTCTTTAGTTTAGGTCATTGCAATGAGGCAGGAAGCTGACCACCACCAAGGATAGTGTTTGGTGAAGGCACGCGTTGCTTTCATTATGTTAGCAGGTTCGATGTACTTATATATGCCTGGCTGCATTCTGAAGCGTTTTACTGTCGTCTTTTACGTCAGCTTCCACCAACACGTTCTGGTGGAAGTTCCTGGACTTTTGTTTCAGGATTTTTTTTTTTTATGATTACTATTATAGTTAACGTGAATTATGTACCGCGAACGAGGATCCCACTAATAACAGTCTGACTAACTATCTCCGCACCCTTTTAAAAATTATAGGGAAGAATAAAAGCGTTGAAGAAAATCCTCTTATACCTCGTGACACACACACACACACACACACACACACACACACACACACACACACACACACACACACACACACACACACACACACACACACGACGTTACTTGAGATTTCTTGATTCATAAAACCGTGTGTCTTAGTAATACTTACCGTCCTCCAAAACCCTTAAAATGATTGTGTGTCTATATCTTCCCTTATTTAATTGTGACCTCTTTGCGTCTCCCTGACCCTGAACAAAAGAGTAGCGGCCTGAGAGGGGTTGTAGGGTTGTATTGAATGGAGCTGGTGGGGAGATTGTGTCTCTGATGGCAGACAGGGAAGGCAGAGTGAGAAATAAGGGAGGGGGAGAAGTTAAAACGATATCCACTACATTATTAAAGCTCTAATAACTGACTGAAGTTACTCAGGAGTTTAAAGGTATTTCTGCTGTTTTAGTTACATATTAACAGTTTCTACGTCAAGAAGAGAAACAGATAGAAGTTAAAACGATACCACTGTATTCAAAAGGTTTTAGTTGAAGTTACAAGGCTTTCTAAAGGTATTTTTGCGACTTTAGTCACAGTTTAGCACAATTTTCTCATTATCAAAAGATGAAACAGTCTTGAGAACCCGACTAATCACGCGTGACCTTGGAAAGTAATCGCTGTGAGGAAGCAAATGGTTTCTGAATGTGGATGGCTTGGCTTAGATTAGGAGAGGCTGTGATGACGAAGGGGAAGAGGAGTGAGAGGAGGAAAGGTACAAAGGCTTGGGGAGAAAGAAGAAAACTAACGAAGACTAATGAAAAAAATAAGGAGGAAGAACGGAAAACTGATGAGGAAGATGAAGATCAGAAGCCTAGTATCAATATCAATAAAGAGGAGTAGGAAGAAAAGAAGAAAGGTTGAAAGGGAGGAGGAAGAACTAGAAACGATGATAGAGTAATAGACTACAAAGGGAAGTTGCTTAGTACTAATAATGAAAAGTCAAAAGACGAGCATAAACATGAAAAAAAGACAAGGAGAAAGAACTGGAAGACTGGAGAGGGGAAGATAGGAAGGAAATAATGAAGACGGAGTTAGGAAATAGATACACAACAAGAGGAAGAACTGGAAACTGGAAGAGGAGGAGACAGGAAGGAAATAATGAAGACGGAGTTAGGAAATAAATGCGCAACAAGAGGAAGAACTGGAAATTGGAGAAGATATGAAGGAAATAATGAATGTGGAATGAGAGAAAAAAATGAGTGACTAGAAGAAGAACTGGAAACTGGAAGAGAAGGTAAGAAGGAAATAAAGAAGACGGAGTTAGAGAAATAAATGAATGACTGGGAAAAGGAATAGTGAGGGGTTGTGGAGAGAGGGGAAATGGGGATGCGACTGAAACTGAAGGGGTCGAGCCTGGAGGAGGATGGAGCTGAGGGCTGAGGGGAAAGAGGAGGAGGAGGTGTAGAGGGGGAGGGGTTTTATTGAAGGAGAGCCGCCGTATCTTCCCCGCCATGGTGGGTTGTCGGGAGAGGAGGGGAGGGGTAGGAGGGTATGGAGGGAAGAGGAGGGGAGGGGAATGGAAGAGGAGCAAGAGAGGCGTCATGCTTCCCCTCACCACACCCAGTGACCCCTCGGCTCTCTCTCTCTCTCTCTCTCTCTCTCTCTCTCTCTCTCTCTCTCTCTCTCTCTCTCTCTCTCTCTATCAATCAGAATATCGCTTCCTTACTTTATTTTGTTTTAGTGTGTGTGTGTGTGTGTGTGTGTGTGTGTGTGTGTGTGTGTGTGTGTGTGTGTGTGTGCGTGCGTGTGCGTGGAGGTAAAAACATACCTAATCAAAATCAAGATCTAAGGAGACTGGCTGGATCTTAATCTCTCTCTCTCTCTTTCTCTCTCTCTCTCTCTCTCTCTCTCTCTCTCTCTCTCTCTCTCTCTCTCTCTCTCTCTCTGGTTATTTGATTTTTTTTTTTTTTTTTTGTAAGTCGGAATAAGGGATAGCAAGGAAGGAAGGGCTGGTGGGAGGGAGGGAGGGGAAGGCTGGTGTGAGGTAAGAAGGACTGGAGGGAGGGAGGGAGGGAGGGAGGAAGGAGCTGGTGGCAGGGTAAGCTGTGAGGTCCTGTCATGGTTTGCCGGAGCGAGGGCCGACTGATGGGAGGGATTGCGGTAGTAATATTACAGACGGGACGGACGGAGGCGAGAGAGAGAGAGAGAGAGAGAGAGAGAGAGAGAGAGGCTGACTAGCTTAATCCAACGTAACTCAACCTAACAAACCAAACACAATGATAATGAAAATAATAATAATAATGATAATAATAATAATAATAATAATAATAATAATAATAGTAATTGTAATAATAATGATGATGATGATGAGAGAGAGAGAGAGAGAGAGAGAGAGAGTTTTGAGTGGGTACAGTTACGTGATTTCCTTCCCATTTTCTTTGCAGCCTCGTCCCATTTTCTCTTTCCATTTTAATCTAAACCTTTCTGCTTAACCCCTTGAGTACCTTGACGCGTTTTCATATTCATTCTGCTTACTTTTTGGCGATTCTATACAGCTTCAGAAGCAGAATAATCAAAATAGTGAAAACTGTGGCCATTAATCTGCTGACCTCCCATAAACCCTTCCTCATGTCAATAAAATGGTCTAATCGTACACAAATCTCATGGTAAAAATGTGTCCCAGTATTGAAGAGGCTAACCTATATTCTCGACAACTTGTTCTGAACGACTTCTTAATGGTGAGACGATCAGGTTAGTGAACTGGTGGAGTATATATGTTCTTCACACACACACACACACACACACACACACACACACACACACACACACACACACAGTAAGACAAGAGCCACGTTCTCTGCTAATTTTTGTTGTACGTAGTTTTCTTTCCCAGCACAGAGAGAGAGAGAGAGAGAGAGAGAGAGAGAGGAGGGAGGGAGGGTGCATGACTAACATGTCCAATTGTGCTTTCTCTCTCTCTCTCTCTCTCTCTCTCTCTCTCTCTCTCTCTCTCTCTCTCTCTCTCTCTCATTCGTGCCTAAGAGAGTTGGACAAAGATGTACTTTTGCCTTTGTTTCTTAACTCAGGATTATATTATTCACGTGTGTGTGTGTGTGTGTGTGTGTGTGTGTGTGTGTGTGTGTGTGTGTGTGTGTGTGTGTGTGTGTGTGTTCTTTCTATCTGTTTATTTGCAAGTGTTCATATTTTTTTCCATGTATTTTTTTTTTCTCCTTCGTGAATGTATTAATTAATTCATTGGCGTAATCTCTGGTTTATTGTTTGGTTATTGAGTGGTTTAGTTTCATGTCGTGCCCTCTTTATTTATTTATTTACTTATTTATTTCGTTTTTTTTCTGTTTCTTTTCTCTTTCTTTGTTTCCGTCACTGTGTAGAATTCAGTTGTTTTTTTTTTCTTTAGTTTGGTGTTCATTTTAATATGTTTCGTTCTCCCTGTCAATTTCTCTGGGCTTTTGTTTCAGGACAGGTACATGCATATATTTTTTTTTCTTTTTTCGTGTTAGCTTGTTCAGTTTTATTTTATTTACTTTCATAACATTTTTTTTTTCTTTTTATTGTGCGTGTCGAGGGAGGAAAAAAGTAGTATGTTGAAGTTTGAAAGGGAGGGAGGAAGAAAGGAAGGAAGGAAGGAAGGAAGGAAGGAAGGAAGGAAGGAAGGAAGGAAGGAAGTGGGTAGAGAGAGAGGGAGGAGGAGGATGAGGAGGAGGGAGGGAGGGAGGGAGGGAGGGGAAGGTGAAGGAGAGGCAGGGAGGAAGGAGGAGACAAAGAGGAGGAAGTAAGGAAGGAGGAGGAGGGAAGGGAGGGGAAGGAGGGGATTTCGTGGAATACTGGGATTATTGACAGGTGTACCTCCTCCTCTTCCTCCTGATAAAATCCGTGTGTGTGTGTGTGTGTGTGTGTGTGTGTGTGTGTGTGTGTGTGTGTGTGTGTGTGTGTGTGTTTAACCTAGTTATGATATTTGAGTACAAGGCCTGAAATTATATTTTCTCATCTGTTCTGTAATCTCTCTCTCTCTCTCTCTCTCTCTCTCTCTCTCTCTCTCTCTCTCTCTCTCTCTCTTTCTGGATTGTTCCGTCATTATATTCATTTTTCATAAATATATTGTTATAGTAATGTTAATAATAATGATAATAATAATGATTATTATTATTATTATTATTATTATTATTATTATTATTATTATTATTATTGTTGTTATTATTCTTATTATTGTTATTTTAATTTTCTGGTTATCTGTAACTTAGCAGTTCTCCTCTCCTTTGTCTTCTTCAGTCGTCTTAGAAGAAAAAGTGTGTGTGTGTGTGTGTTTGTGTGTGTGCGCACGCACGCGGGTGCATGCGTGCACGCTCGTAGGGGGGATGGTAGAAAAGTGCCACATAACCTCCATCTTCCTCCTCCTCCTCTTTTTTTTATATTTTTTTTTCTTTCTTACTGTTGTTGTTGTTGTTGTTGTTATTTTTTTTTGTCATATTTGCCTGTATTGTTATAATGATAATAATAATAATAATGTTAATAATAATAGTAATAATAATAGTCTAATAATTGTTATTATTATTATTATTATTATTATTATTATTATTATTATTTATTATAATCATTGTTATTATTGTTTCTCGTCCTCGTCCTCCTCCTCCTCCTCCTCCTCTTCCTCTTCCTCTTCCTCCTCCTCCTCCTCCTCCTCCTCCTCCTCCTCCTCCTCCTCCTCCTTCTTCTTCTTCTTCTTCTTCTTCTTCTTCTTCTTCTTCTTCTTCTTCTTCTTCTTCTTCTTCTTCTTCTTCTTCTTCTCCTCTCCTCCTCCTCCTCCTTCTCCTCCTCCTACTCCTCCTCCTCCTGGCCACTGTTTTTTCCCCTGTATCCTTCATGAAATATCCTCCAAACAGCCTCGTAATGACTAGGAAGTCTGCATCTATTTGGTCTTCCTTTGTGTTTTGTTCTCCCTCACCACAGGTTGCCTCGTCGCTCCCTGTTTGTCCTTCCTTTGTGTTTGTTTCATTTGTGTGTTTAAGGCTATTCTGCTCTCTCTCTCTCTCTCTCTCTCTCTCTCTCTCTCTCTCTCTCTCTCTCTCTCTCTCTCTCTCTCTCTCTCTCTCTCTCTCTCTCTCTCTCTCTCTCTCTCTCTCTCTCTCATTTTTCTCCCTTTCTGACGCTTCGCTGAAGATATTGTAGTGACGTAACGCCTCTCCTCCTCCTCCTCCTCCTCCTCCTCCTCCTCCTCCTCCTCCTCCTCCTCCTCCTCCTCCTCTTATCGGTGTCAGATTCTCATACTTTAAGAAGAGAAAGGAGAAGAGGCATTGGAAGGACGGAGATAATGGTGATGGTGAAGATGATGATGGTAATGGTAGTGGTTCTAATGGTGGAGGTCGTAATGAGAGAGAGAGAGAGAGAGAGAGAGAGAGAGAGTCATTAGGGATGGTGTGCCTACAGGGCGTGGCAAAAACTGTGGTTACCTGAGAATAATTATGTCGCCCGTTAACTGCCACCTAACGGGGAGAGAGAGAGAGAGAGAGAGAGAGAGAGAGAGAGAGAGAGAGAATTTTTCGCCATTTCGTATCTGTCGTGTCCTTTTATTTTATGTAGAAATAAAGTAGGCTATGTTTTGTGTGACACGTACTCTTTTTTGTTACAATGCTTTATAATCCAACTTTATATATTTTTTTTCGTTTCGTTTGTTCTTTTTCTAATTTAACTTTCCTTTTGTGTAATTTTTTTTTTCCTTATTGCTTCTATTTTTTTTTTTCCTCCTTGGGTACTCGATACGCTTATTACTTAGGTTCACGTGTTTATACTGGTTTTGAAGTCATGGGGCGTGGAGGGAAAACGAGGGAAACAGTAGTAATCCGTGGGTCGTTTGATTATTGGAACTGTTTGACGAATGGAACTGATGTGCTTTGGAATATTTGAATAACATCACCATATCCATCTGGAGGTTACGTTGTCCTTTTCCTTATCTACTACATTAATTTCACTGCCAATCACATAAAGTAGATGCTGCTTCGTAAAATAAAATAGATAAATAGATAAATAAATACATCAGAATTTGCTTAAAAGTGGTTATTGTCTGGAAATTAATAGGTCAAGTTTGTCTGTAATATTAATGGATTTATAATCTAATGGATAAGATACAGAACACCGGAAGTGGTTTGCTTTAATTAACGATCTACATCTCTTCAGTACTGCCGCCATTACTGTCTTGTACCCTGCCCTTCACGACCAGACGCCATGAGCCAGGAATGTCACACACACACACACACACACACACACACACACAGAGAGAGAGAGAGAGAGAGAGAGAGAGAGAGCTGGGTGGTTGGGTCTTTCTGTTCCTGCTGTGCTCCACTATGCTGTGTGCTCTCCCTTGACCTCAAGTCCTCTGGCGTAATGAAGTGTCACTACAAACTCTTGACACCTGATAGATTTTTTTTTTTTTTTAGCAGATTAGAGGTCAAGTTAGATTAGGTCAGGTCAGGTCAGGTCAGGTTGGGTTGGGTTGGGTTGGGTTGATTTTGGTTTGGTTAGGTTAGGTTAAGTTAGATTTAATTATATTAGGTTTATTTTGGGTTAGATTAGATTTGGTAGTTACGATTAACGATAGGTTTGATTAGGTTAGGTTGCGTTAGGTTAGGTTAGGTTTGGTTAAGTTTCGTTAGTTTTGGTTAGGTGAGGTTACGTTTGGATATATTTCGTTAGGTTAGATAGCTTTAGGATAGGTCAGGTTACGTTGTGTTCGGTTAGGTAACGTTACGTTAGGTAGGATTATGATATGCTAGGCTAGGCAATGTTAGGCTAGGCTAAGTTCGGTTAGGTTACATTTCGTTAAGGTTATAGGTTATGCTCAGTTCAGTTAGGTTAGGCTAGGTTTGCTTACGTGAGGTTAGGTCAGGTTACTGATACAGCCCAATGTCCGCATTAGCTCCGTTACGTTAGGTTACGTTATGTTAGGTTACGTTGCATTATGTTACGTTACGTTAGGAACGCTCGCTATACTCAGGAGGCAGTGCGCTGTGTTGCTCAGTCTCTGGTCGTGGCTGCTACAATCACTGTTCGCTGTGATCTATATAGGCTGCTGCCGTAATGATGCATTTAATTGCAATGAAGGCGGAAACCAATTAAATGCTGGACCATCGGGAAACCTTGAATGCATTTTACATTAAGTTTAAAGGAAATGGTGTGAAGCGAACCTTTCCCTTAATTTGGAAACAATTGTGTGTGTGTGTGTGTGTGTGTGTGTGTGTGTGTTTTGTCAAGTGAAAGAGCAGTGTAAGTAGAGTGCATGGTGTAACATAAGTGTGTGTGTGTGTGTGTGTGTGTAGGTGTAGGTGGGTGGTGTTGCGCCGATGCTGGTGGCCCAGGGGAGGCGGCGGTGGCGTTGGCGGCGGCGTGTCGGTGTGAGCAGTAGTGTTGACGTGGTGCCCCGCGTGGTTGGCTGGTTGGTTGGAGTCGCTGCCTCTGGAGACTCTTAGGTCAGTGTGGCGCCGTGATCCCCTTGTTGCATTACCTCCCCTCTCCTTCCCCCTCTTCCCTCGGTTCTCTCTCCCCTCCTCTTTCCTCACCCCTTCCCGTGGCCACACCCCGCCTGCCACGCCGCGACACGCTCCTGTCAAACACATCTTTCCTCCACCACCTTTCTCTCACTTGCGTTGCGTCATAGTGTGTGATAACAGTGGTGGTGGTGGTGGTGGCCCGTAACTGATTCATACCAGTGCTCGTCTTTCAGCAACGCAAATCTGTAACCACGTGTGTCCTTGAAGGTTTGTGGGTCATTTGTACGACGCATGTTAGTAATGCTTCATCAGTCGCGTATTGAAAGATAGGTAATGTGTCAAATGTTAGGTTGGTTAGCTAGACAAATAGTCAATCAGTCAGTGAGTCTTTTGGTCATCTCTAAGTCAGTGTTCACCATCTGTGCCTGGTTTAGTTATTATTACCGCTCCTTCCTCCTCCCCAGTCACGTGTTCATCTGTTATTCAGTTCTTAATTCATTCGTTCAGTCAGTCAGTGAGTCGGTCAGTTTGCCAATCACAAAACCTTCCCATGAGTCATTACACACACACACACACACACACACACACACACACACACACACACACACACACACACACACACACACACACCTGTACCTGCACCTGCATTAGTCACACTGCGGCACACAAGTCATAACAGTGCCACGCATTTCACCACCACCACCACCACAACAACAACATTACTCTCCATTGCTTTGTGTCATTTTACTTCAATATTGTTTCTCCTCGTACCTCCTTGTAACGTGATATTGCTGCCACACCACCACAGTAGCTCAATAACACCACATGTATTTACTTATTGTGCCACACCGCCACACACCCGCAAGAAGTCGTGAACTTTACCACATCTTAAAGTTTACTGGGATTTAAGAGAAGAAAAAAAATGATAGGTTATTCTTCTACGCCTTCCTTTCCTCATCACTGCATTGCAAATAATCATGCTTTCTTTGCTGTTTACACACACACACACACACACACACACACACACACACACACACACACACACACACACACACACACACACACACACACACACAGTTATCTCATGTACGTGTATATATCCAATACCACATATCATTGTCTTACTTAGCCACACAAGGCACCAAATTCACCACACCTACCACATAACATAACACCGCACACCACATCACACGCCACCACCTGTCCCTCGCTCACGCACCTGTCTTTACCTGTCAGTGTCACCTATACCTGCTGCGCCTTGCTCGTACCGTCACACTTGCATTAACATGGAGTACCGCTGGGTTGAGATAGAAAGTCGGGTAGCAATCACTGGCTGACATTTCACGGCAGTTTGTGTGTGTGTAAGAAACAGAGAACCCGGATGTTGTCTTTGTGAAGGTTCTGGTAAAACTCTCTCTCTCTCTCTCTCTCTCTCTCTCTCTCTCTCTCTCTCTCTCTCTCTCTCTCACGTTATCCTTCAGACTTATTTCATGGTGACCTACTCAGGTGGTGATGATGGTGGTGAGAAGATAATGTGTTTCTCTCTCTCTCTCTCTCTCTCTCTCTCTCTCTCTCTCTCTCTCTCTCTCTCTCTCTCTCTCTCTCTCTCTCTCTCTCTCTCTCTCTCCCTTCTTCCTCTTATTCCCTTCACTCCCTGTCCCTCCCTCCAGTACACTCCCTCCATCCCCTTCAGCTTGGGTCGATAACTTAGCTAACAATATGGCCAGGCCAGCCGCCCACCACCTTCACCGCCTCCTCCTTCCTCACTCTTCTTATCGTCTCATTCTTTCTCTTTTCTCTTACCTCCTTCTCTTCTTTCGGTATTGTTTTCCTGCAAGCAAAATAAACAGGCGCAATGGTGAATGAGTAATGTATGTTGGATATTTCTAGTGTCTGTGTGTCTGCGTGTCTTGTGGAATTGTAGAGTCAGCGTTCTCGTGGAAAGGTCTCGAGGCCAGCTCACATTCCCCTTCCTTACGTGTGTCTCCCCCATTCCTCCGTCGCCCCTTCCTGATTCTCTCCCCCATCAGGCAGGTATCCCCAGGTCCCCTCTCCGCGTGTCTTGGTGCATCTGCTTGCTTGTCTTGCCGTTTTTACAGGTTTTCTCTTGCCAGATTTTGTGTCGCACCTTCTCTCTCTCTCTCTCTCTCTCTCTCTCTCTCTCTCTCTCTCTCTCTCTCTCTCTCTCTCTCTCTCTCTCTCTCTCTCCGTCCGTCGAAGTGGGTCATTGGAAGCGTGTGTGTCGCTCGTGTGGAAACTCGTCACACTTGGCCTCCCTGCGTCACAGGTTGCCCCGGTGACGGCTGATGACGTCACGCGGAGGTGGAGAGGCAAGGAAGTTGGGTGCGCCTAAGAGGTGTCCGGGGGGTGGCAGGTGTAGCTTTGGGTATACGACGCCCTGGGCTGTCACGAGTGGTGCTAAGGTTGTCAGGGATAGTGTGGGGATGTGGTGGGGGCTCAGGGATTTCTGTCAGGATTGGCAGGTTTGGGCGTGGTGAAGGTGTAGTGTGGGCGGCCGCTGGGATTCTTCTGTTAGGTAGGGCTGGCGTGAGGACCGCGGGGACTACTGTCAGGGTGGTGGTGTTGCTATTGTTGTTGTTGTTGTTGTTGTTGTTGTTGTTGCGGTTACCTTGTGTTATGAAGCGTGGCCTTGTGGTGGGAGTAGATGTGATGAGTGACGGGGATAATGGTGAGGATTATAGACGTGGTAGAGATGATGACAACAACAGTAATGAAAACAACAACAGTAGCTGCAGCAAACATCGAAAACACCACCACCACCACCACCACCACCACCACCGCTATACATAAAGTTATGAATGCACTAATAGTAATCAGTCGTAATGACGATAATAACAACAGTATGGATCGCTGGATATTGGTTAGCCCTGAACATTCACTCACTCACTCTCTCTCTCTCTCTCTCTCTCTCTCTCTCTCTCTCTCTCTCTCTCTCTCTCTCTCTCTCTCTCTCTCTCTCTGTATATCCATAGATAGGTAGGGAATAGATGTTTATTTACCACCAGACGTGTCAGTGCAAATAGTGAACGGTACACACAACTTACAGACACTCGTGGTAATCTCATTAATCTATATCACGGCTTAAGTATTGATTGTGATGTGTATGTACAAGAAGCAGGACGGTAACTCACTGCAAAACTTCCCTTGTGACGTTAATGATGAATATTATGAACTTACATGAACTAATATAAACCGACCGGATAAAGAAAAAATTGACCATACGATTATGAAATTATTACCAAGAATATTCCGTGTCTGCTTGTACTGTATCAATCTGAATAAGTTAAGGAGTGAAAAAGTTATGGTTGATCTATTCGTCTTTCACAACATTTTGCATGGAGACGCGCGTGGCTGAGGGTCATGCAGTTCTACGCCTGACCCACTGCTGTGCCGAAACATCATGGCGGCTCATGGTGGCAGGTGATCGCTAACTCATTCTCGTTCACGCTTCTTTTTTATTACTGTCTTAAAAACATGATAGTATTTTTTATTAATTTTGATCCATCTTTCTATACATTTAATTTGTTTATTTTATTTTAATAATTTATTTATTGATTGAGATAGATTGACTTTGATTGTGACAGAGAATATGTAGCCTAGTCTCCTCACTTTTCATACGACGCCTTGTTATTTGTTTATTCTCTACCTTATGAGACAGCAAAAAGATAAATAAACACTGCTTAAAAAACGAAATAAAATCAATGAAAAACAAATCGATAAATGAAAAGAATAGATAGACAAAATAGAATCATGGTACGCTAAGCTTGTTTGAATTTATCTCGACACAAAAGCCAAGCGGTGCAAGTGAGTACGTATGTCGGATGAGGCCAGCTGCCAGCCTGCCCCTCACTGCACCAGAACATCAGTGCCTCGTGTGCCGTGACTGGTGGCCGCCACTCAATCACTGTGCTGCAGCCAAACAGTACACTATATAAAGTAGCCGCCGCCTTCCGCCTACACAACATATTTAGTTTTTATTTAAGCATCCTCTTCAGCTTAATTTATTGTTTTTGTTATTATTCCTTTATTTCTTATTTGTATGTATTTGTTTATTTTGTTTATTGTATACATTAACTTCGACTTCTCTTTATTTCTTTATCTACTTTATTTATTTATTTATTTTTTTTTTTTTCTTCTGGTCAATATGTATACAGTGGTCTGGTGCAAGTTTATTTAGAGTGTAGTTTGTAAAGGCATTAACTGGCAGCAAGATTAGTGATGGCGTTGTTCAAAGCCGACTGAGAATGGTTTTATTTTTGCTTTGTTAAATCGCTTAAGTTTTCGTAGTGAGAGAAACAATATTAGGTAAGAGTATAAGACATGAGAAGAGGAAGCTACCAAACATACAAAAGGCACCTCTAGTACTTACTACCTCCCTTCTGGACTCCTCCTCCTCCTCCTCCTCCTCCTCCTCCTCCTCCTCCTCCTCCTCCTCCTCCTCCATCCATCCATCTTACAACAACTGATTTACATGTCCTGTAAATTATTCCCCGACGTGATTTATATTTCCTTGTTGGACTACATTTAGATACTTTTATAAGATTTGTGAAAAATAATGGCTTAATTGAGTACGTCCTTTGTTGATTAGGTACATTAAATACTTATCTTCCTCATTAATAACAACCTTCCTTATCTTATTTACTGATACTGTCCGATGCCTAGTACCATCGTAGGAACAACGCAAGTACAGAGGTGGCGATCATCAGTCCCTTTATTTTATACTCTTGTTTGTCACTTTTTGCGGTGCCTAGCGGGATTAGAGTGTCATTACATGCTGTGTTTTGCTTGTTTTTCTTCAGAGTTGTGTTGCCTTATCGTCACACTCAACCGTGGTTCCGTGACGTGATTTCTCTCATCATTTGTTCATCGTGACGGTTATATGTAGGCAGCTGTTCACAGTGTATAGATAGATAGCTAGAGAGATTGATTATTACTTCCCTACATACGTATATGCACAGTGGACGGAAAGATATCCTACTTCATGCGCTAACCGTCGTATCCTTATTGTCCATGTATGGATTGCGTTTTCTGTGACGCAACAGTCTATTAACAGTCAGTGCTTAAATCCACTTTATTTGTTGCCTTACATGTACAGCTTCCATTGGTTCCAGTCCCTGACCAGTGCACACATGGCGCGGCTTCCTCACCTGCATCTCGAGATTTCACTTTCTCATTTTCTCTTTATTTTTTCACCGGTCATCTGGTCCTTTATTGAACAAGTCATGTGCACATTTATTGTGGAAATATGTGTGAATCATTGTTTATCGGGAAACTTGCATACGCAGTGTACAGTCATTCACGCATTTCTCTGGTTAGTGTAAATTTTAGGAGTGATCTTTATGTAAACATGTGAAACTTAGAGAAACGATAAAGAAACATTGCCATTCTTTATCAGATAATTTCGATACGTCATGGAAAAAAAGTGCGTGTAATTTTATTGATGTAATCTTAAACCATGCAGGTATTGTAATTTCTTCTTTGGGTGGTTTCCAGACCACATTAAGATATTGTGTCATGTAACTTGGTGTGATTTCTCTCATAATTATTTGTTTATCGTGACGGTTCGAAAAGTAGGCAGGTGTTGACAGTGGATAAGATAGATAAAATAGATAGATAGATAGAGATAGATAGATAGATAGATAGAGAGAGAGAGAGAGAGAGAGAGAGAGAGAGAGAGAGAGAGAGAGAGAGAGAGAGAGAGAGAGAGAGAGAGGAGGGGAGATCGATACTTTGCAACATCCAGTGGACGGAAAGACGCAACATATAATGCCAGCTGGTTTTATTGGCCTCTTTTACCACCTGTC
>NC_059300.1:23236330-23271330 GCF_017591435.1 Portunus trituberculatus
GGTGTATAGTGCATGGTGTCAGGTTCATGGTGCGATGCGGTGTTGTATGGTGATGTGTACTACGATGTATTAATTCTGATGGAGTGCTTGTTGTGTTGCGAAGGGCTGGAATTTGTGTTGGTGCTGGTGTGGGTGTAGTTATTAATGGTATGTTTGGTATGTTTTGACAATTAGTATGTTTTATGTGTGTAGATAATGAGTTTAGTAGTGTGTAAGTTATAAGTGAAGTTTGTATGTTTTCGTTGCGTTGTGGTGTGAGTGCGTGTGTTTGTAGTGCATGGAAAGGTGTGAAGGCAAGTGTGTCTGGTATTGGTATGTGGTGGTGGTGGTGCTCTGGGTGAGGAGTGGTACGTGCCAGATGAAGCCAAAGAGAGCTCAGGTCCCCCATAACCATCGGCACAGACTTTTCCTCGATCTCCTCCCAGCTGCTCTTGCCCCATCTCCTCCACCTCCTTCTCCAGCCCCGTCCTAGTGTGTATGTGTGTGTGTGTGTTTAGTGACCGGTAATTGATGCTGGGTGGTCTGTAATATCCCTTCCTTCCCACAACACGTCGCTACTGTATGAATTTTACTTTTATCGTATGTATGATTGTAGAAGAGTGTATTATTTATTATATATCTTCTGTTAGAGGGAATCTGGCTAAAGCGAACTGAATAAAAGCTAAAAAATAATGAGAATAAAGCTTACGAATTTGTTTATTTATTTATTTTAATCACTTATTCTTTTATTTAGTAGGAGAGTTGAGAATAATTCATGTAGTGACTCATACTTTGCGTGTTTAGTCTCTGCTGGCTTTCATGAGTGAGTGAAGACTTGGTAATCGTCGGTAATTGGGTTAAAATGAAAGTCGTAGCTGTTTTGTGAGTTTTGAATCTGCTGTACTGCAAATCAAGACCGCTTTTTTATTCATTTATCCTTTCATTTACTCTTTTTGTGTGTAGAATGAAAGTCGTGGTTGTTTTGTGAGTTTTGAATCTGCTGTACTGCAACTCATGGCATCCTATTTTTTCATCCGTTTATCTAGTCTTATTTTTGCGTGTGTGTATTTGTGCCGCACTCTGTAGAGCCCTCGTCTTGCTTATTTCTCACTGCTTTGTTGTTTTTCCCGCTCTGTGTATTTATTTATCCCTATGTTTATGTATTGTTTGTTTTTCGTGGGCGGTGGGTGTTTGAATATTTGTTTAATTTCTTAATGTTTCGTGACAATAGTGCATTTTATTTCGTTTTTTTTTTTTTTTTTTGTATTGCTTGGTTTATGTAGTGGAGGTTGTACTTGTTCATCGTTGTTGTTCATGTTGTTCAGCACCCCACGGATTTTTTTTTTTTTTTTTTTAGTTACCATTGTTTTTATTGTATATATGGACCTGTTTCACTTTTTTTTTTTTTTTTTTTTTAGCAAGAGAAGAAGAGGCAGGGAGTGGATGAATTGGTTATTTTAATACGCGCTTCCTCGCAGCCGCCATACGTTGCCTTCCAAGTCTCGCATGCTTCATACTGTTACCGTGTCATCAAGGCACAACATGTATGGCGTGCATTTCCCACTAGGCACGCGACGCATTCCATTACTACATTGACAGAGAGAGAGAGAGAGAGAGAGAGAGAGAGAGAGAGAGAGAGAGAGAGATTTTTATTTTTTATTTTATTTATTTATTTATTTTATTGTTTTATTTTATTTATTTATTTATTTATTTATTATTATATTATTATTATTATTATTATTATTATTATTATTATTATTATTATTATTATTATTATTATATATATATATATATATATATATATATATATATATATATATATATATTTTTTTTTTTGTGTGTGTGTGTGTGTGTGTGTGTGTGTGTGTGTGTGTGTGTGTGTGTGTGTGTGTGTGTACGTGTACGTACAGTTACTTCTCGGTATAAATATAAGCTAAGGTCTGGTGAGTGCTCCGCCCTAATGACATTTTATATATTTTTTTTCTTTATCGTTCTCCCTCGTATGTGCTCAGGCAAGCTTTATTATTATTATTATTATTATTATTATTATTATTATTATTATTATTATTATTATTTTTTTTGTTGTGTATTCTTTTATCGTTGCATGTACTCTTAAATATATTTTCCGTGTATGTATGTTCTTCGCTCACGAATTAGCGTAGGTATTTATTATTACTTTTTTTTTCTAAGATGTCCTCTGAGCCCTCGATATGTGTTTGGAAAAAAAGAAAAACTTCGGTATCAGTATGTCAGTATTTAGTTTCTTTTTTTTTCTGCCACATACTAATGCTTATTGTTCTCTCCTTCAGGTAAGTCTTCATCTCTGCTGGGGTCCCTGGCCAGCCTCACCAGCGTGGGTAGCGCAGGCGCAGGTGAGAGAGAGAGAGAGAGAGAGAGAGAGAGAGAGAGAGAGAGAGAGAGAGAGGCGTGAATAATATGTCTGACTTAAGTGTAATGCGGCAGAACTCCTCTGTGTTTTGCCATGATTTGTGTAGTTCCACCTTGTGATGGTGTGTTTATGTCCGTTTTCTTTACCTTTGCGTCATGCGTCCGTGCTCTGTGGCTGTGCTAGTGTGTGTGTGTGTGTGTGTGTGTGTGTGTGTGTGTGTGTGTGTGTGTGTGTGTGTGTTTATAGGATTCAAAGCAATTATGCGATCTATTAGAAATAAGTTTGAGCTTGAAACCCAGAGTGAAGAAAAATGTCAGCGAGTCTCCTTAGAATGCAGCCATGTGTCATGTTTCTTGTGTTCCTCGAGATTTTTATAGGAATACTTATGCGTGTAAGTGATTCGGGTGCGCACACACACACACACACACACACACACACACACACACACACACACAAACTTTCCATTTTCACTGCTGGAATGTCGTGAGTGCATGCAACACACACACACACACACACACACACACACACACACACACACACACACACACACACACACACACACACACACACACACACACACACACACACACACACACACACACACACACACACACACACACACACAGATCATGCAATAAGACCATTGACTCAAAGTATAACAGCGATGTGTATGTATATGTATAGCTGTGTGTTGCGCCTCGCTGCGCTGCTGTTGTCCGTCTGGGGAGGGAAGAAAGAGAGGGAGGTGGAAGCTGTCGGAGTTAGCCTGGAAGGGGATATCGCTCAAGGTCGTCCTCGTGCGGTTCTCAGTGGGATGGAGGGTGAAGGAGAGAAAATAGGGGAGGAAGGAGGAAATTCTTGAAATTCTATCTTAAATCGCACTCTTCGTCCTTGCAGTGTGTGTGTGTGTGTGTGTGTGTGTGTGTGTGTGTGTGTGTGTGTGTGTGTGTGTGCGCGCGCTCTCCCCCCTCCCCTCGATCATTCTTACACACAGAATACTCGATTATACCTGCAAGCTATATTTATCAGACCCCGACATCGACTTCTGCTGCGTGGTGGCGACCTGGTGGTTCCGTGTGCCTCGCCTTGACGTGGTGGTGGTGGTGATAGGAATGGGTGATGGCTGCCCGGAAACTCATTACCTGAAGGCGACTGTAACTGTCCTTGCATTGTGAGGCGGCCGATGCTAAGCACTCTTCTTGCTGTAGTGTGTGTTCACTGGCAGGCTGGCAGTGGGCAGTCATAATGTAGCGGCTACTGCTACTCCCCTTCCGTGATATGTTATATGTCGCGGCAGGGTCGAACAGTTGCCGATGTATGTGTCCCTTGATTATCAGGTGTTTTTACTATTATGTTGATCTCGTTGTGCACGTCCAAGTTGATGGCTGTAGGTTCCGTGTTATTCAATCTGCTAGCTACTCCCCTGCAAGATTTGCTGTAATGTACTTTGCGGCCTCCAAGGCGCTTGATTACATAGGACGATCGCAGATGTTCAGGGAAAAGTCAAGTTCTAAACCTTCATCGTTATATTTGGGGACTGCCTTGAATGACGAATTATTTCAAAGAAACAGATATCCAGCATGTGAGATTTTGCAAGCAAGACTGGCATTACACTGCTGAGGTAGCCTGCTCTTAAGGAAAAAAAACAACAACTATACATTAAGTACTTGAAAATGCAATGAGTTACTGTACTTAAATAGAAAAAAATAAAAAAAAGATAAACATTTATATGAAGCGGTAATAGGGAGGCGCTCATGTAGTGATCGTGAGTGAGTGATCAATCTTGCACACTCAGACTAAACATGCGAAATAGCACTGCGGCAAAGTGCTACGTGGCACGTATTCACGTACATGTGTACGCTCCTTGTAATCCTACACCTTATTGTGCCTAAAATGGATTGGAACTTGATTTACGCCAGCTGACTGAAGCACAGTCCCGCGAGGAGCTGACGTCGTGTTCGCATTGCTGACGTTCTGATCAATTACTCTATATGACTTCAGGAGGAAGTACTAGAGGGGGAACGCGCACCTGTCGAATGATGCATTGTAAGGCACAGTGAAGGATGGAAGTTCCTCCAGCGTCATTGCCCAAGATTGCAGCAAGGACACGAGGGATCAAGAACAGAGTGGTGCCGTTTGAACGTGACTCAGCGCTGTTTGGGCGGTCGACACTCAAGATCGCCAGGCTGTCTGGTCGGCTGATATTGTTTGCCAGCTCGTTGTTTTCTGCCTCCGCCCCTCCCACCCTCACTCCCACTCCCTCTATCTCCCGGTGTCGTGTTTTCGTAAATTGATGGTGACGTCACGGACATGGATGACGCAACACGGAAACAATCAGGGAGAGAGAGGGAGGGATGGGGGACGGGGGGACGCAGCAGTGAAACCTATGCCTTAGTTTCCTGCGGATGTGTGTGTGGGTGTACCTCCGTGACCCTAATGCCTGCAAGATATTTACAGCACAGGTTTGCTGTAATTACGGGGAAAAATTAATCTGTAAACGGTATAGGGCGAGGCGAGGTAGTTAGCCGAGCCGCCGATACACCTGGCTGGCTACCTGGCGGAGGAGGGGCGGGCAGCGGCAGCAACAGCAGCACACCGCCACCTCACCATCCTCACCTGCCAGACACACCTCCACACCCTCACACCGTCACCTTCTCCTGGCAACTAGCTGTGTCGCCACCCTTCCCATGTTCACCTTTGCACCTCATCACTATGCATCCCTAGGGCTTCGTCACTATTACGTTAACACAGCGCTGGGGGAGACTTGCAATCTGGAGGGTCACGCTGTATGACAACTGCGGCGGCCGTGGCGGTGGTGGTGGTGGTGGTGGGCCAGGACGGCGGGGTTTTGGAAGCTGCTCCGTCAGGGCTAAGCTCCTCCCCTGCAACCTGACAGACAGACGAGAGCCCTCCGTCGGGTGTATGTGTGTGTGTGCGTGCGTGTTCATGGCAGCGTGTGGAATGAGACTTTCCCAGTGTTGCCTTGCTGTGGTGGTGACAGCGATGTGTTGTGGAAACTTTGGGGCAGGAAAAGTAGTGAGCTTTGGTTGCCTGTGGAACGTGAATGGTGTTGGACGTCCCGTGTGAGAGAGAACAACAGGGAAACGGGACTGAAAGTTTGTTGACAGAAAAGCTGTGCGTGTAAAGTGCCCTATTTACGGAGCAGCGGTGGGGTCACTCATGCAGGTCGAGGACTCCCTGATATTTACAAGTCTAGGGTGAAATTCCCCTGCTGCCGTTACGCGGGAAAAAGTCGATGGAAAAAATGGTGGTGCTAATGGTCGTATAGTGCACATCATCCCTCCTGACAGCAGCCAGTCGTGCGTGTGGCGTGTGGACTGACAGACAGACGGAGTGGTCAGCCCTCGCACGGTGGTACTGGTGGGAGGACTATATTGAATGGCGTGCACTATCCCAGTAACGCGTCGCACTTAGAAAAAAAACATAAAAGAAAAGTATAAGAGAAAATGAAAGGAGCATGAGAGTTCATACCTGTCCACTTCCGTTTGCTGTATGAGAAGAAAATGAGAAACTTTTGAGACTAAGAGACGCCTTGGAAACTTATTTAGCTGAGTGTTAATTAGACAAGCGTGTAATGAATCACTCTGTGTCACACTGAGTGGGGTGAAGCAGTGCAGTGTGAAGACAGTGTGAGTGTGCGTAAGAGAAAGAAAGTAAAGGTGTGGTGGCATTTTTAAGTGTGTAGGTGTGGTTAGCGTGAGCAACAAACATCTGCTGCTGCAACCCGTATAGTGGCTCTGTGTGTGTGTGTGTGTGTGTGTGTGTGTGTGTGTGTGTGTGTGTGTGTGTGTGTGTGTGTGTGTGTGTGTGTGTGTGTGTATTCAGGGACATGCAGACAGTAATTGTTACCCCTCAGAAAAAGCGAAAGAAAACGTAATGAAGGAATGTGGAGGAAAATGGAGCAGAGATGTGAAGTGAGGAGGAGAGAGAGATAGGAGGGAGAGAGAGAGAGAGAGAGAGAGAGAGAGAGAGAGAGAGAGAGAGAGAGAGAGAGAGAGAGAGAGAAGGGTTCGTGTTACCTCCATCACGAGAATACCTGTACTAGAGAGAGAGAGAGAGAGAGAGAGAGAGAGAGAGAGAGAGAGAGAGAGAGAGAGAGAATCGCGGAGGAAGCCCTTGAGAAACTAAAAATTCTGCACTTTTAATGGTGTGTGTGTGTGTGTGTTTCACTGCTTGATCTGCTGCAGTCTCTGACAGTGTGTGTGTGTGTGTGTGTGTGTGTGTGTGTGTGTGTGTGTGTGTGTGTGTGTGTGTGTGTGTGTGTGTGTTTGCGCGCGCATTTGCGTGATTGCATGTGTGTATGATTGATTTTTTTTATTAGGTTCAGAACGATCTTTGTCTTGTGTCATTGTTCGGGATTAGGATTAGACACAGAGAGAGAGAGAGAGAGAGAGAGAGAGAGAGAGAGAGTCGTGAGTCATCAACGGAAAGAGTATGTGCTGTAGCTTTGTATTTGGTGAAAGTTCTCGTTCGTTTCACACACACACACACACACACACACACACACACACACACACACACACACAGCTCTGAGCTCGTTCCGTAGGGTAACGTCTGGCTGTCTCGTCAGAGACTGCAGCAGATCAAACAGTGAACACACACACACACACACACACACAGCATTCATAACTAACACTCTTTCTTCTGCACCTTCCCACCACCACGACCACCACCACACACACACGTTACCCAGACGCCCACATTTACCTGAGCCACGTATGCAGAGGGCAGCAAGTCGGGTCAGGCCAAGGCAGGGTGGAGGGGCGTTGCGTGGGGTCAGGGACTGGTTTTTGCCTTGCCTTTAAATCGTGGAGTCCCTCAAGTGACCCACCAGCCAGCCAGCCTGCCTGCCTGTCTCCCTCCCGCCCCGTGTGGATTCTGAGCCAGAGAACTTAAAGTGTGAATTCCATAAATCTTGTCTGTCACTCGCTCATTGACTCGTGTGTGTGTGTGTGTGTGTGTGTGTGTGTGTGTGTGTGTGTGTGTGTGTGTGTGTGTGTGTGTGTGTGTATTGGGATGGTTGTAGAGTATATTATTGTGCTTGTCTCGTGTCAGTCTCTTTTATTATACATCACGAAGGTTATTTACTTGATAGTCAAAATTCATGCTTGTAAATTGACCAGTATCACCTTCCCGTCCAGCTCCGGCCAGTTCAGGTGTTAATCTTTGTATTTGCGAATCAGAATTTCCTCACTCCGTTTAGCAATCTGGTATTTTCGTAGTTTTTACTTGTGCCGTGTGTGTGTGTGTGTGTGTGTGTGTGTGTGTGTGTGTGTGTGTGTGTGTGTGTGTGTGTGTGTGTGTGTATTTTTTTTTAGATATTGTTGCCTTTTTCGTACACTTTCGTGCCTGTGAATATAGCGAGCGTTTCAGTGATCTTTTAACGTTTCCAGGAGTGAATTACACGCCATTCCTTCACCGATCAGAGAAGGTAAAAGTTAATATTTGTGGCTGCCTTTGAACGGTCATTGATCGCCACTTGCCCAGGCGAGGAAGGTGGGAGTGCACTGGCGGCGAGGACTGAAGGGCCGCTAGCCACCATTCGGTGTGCGGGAAGCGGCCCTTGTTGTTAACTTGAGTACAGTATGTGAGGCCGCGAGTCTCTGTGGTGACGAACGATGGCTCACTGTGCGGAGGACATACGGAACAATAATGTGTTGGTGGAGCGAGAGGTTATCGCACCAGCGGCCGCCCCTGCAATCAGTACTGGCGAGGTGTCCACCTCTCTGGGGGCGCCAGTCGTCAATCTCCCTGGTCCCACTGTCCTGGCTCAACTCATGGCCAGAAACCTGGATAACTTGGCTGATGATACGGCACCCAACAGCCTGGGAAGCATCACTGTGAACGATGAGTACTTGGAGGACCCGCTGCCGGACCTCACCTTGGAAAATCTACGGCTGCCAGAAGAGTATGGTGATCCGTCTCTCGGGTATGAGTTTGTCAACACCACGGATTGGTGCAACTCCGGGTTGGACAACTCTCATGCGCTTCTGCAGCAGCTGCAGGGCCTGGGCGTGCGTGTGAACGAAGACTACCTCACACTGGACTTGGAACTGTCTGCCTCCCGCAGCGCCAGCGTCAGCAGCGTATCAGAAGATGAGTGCAGCATTTCAGACGAGCAGGATGTGCAGAACACGATACTTGGTGCGGCGCAAGACAAAACTCGAAGAGCTCATTCCAGTGGCAGCCAGAAGGACGCCGCTGGCACGGAGTTGTTTTCGCGGTTGTCTGAAAATCAGGAAAACGAAGTGTTCTTAGAGGACCACGAAGTGGCGGAGGCTGAGATCCTTCCCTCAGGTGGCGTCAAAGTAACCTATGAGAACTATAGGAAGGAATACCGCCCCAAGATCAGCCCACATCACAATTACATCAAATTTTTGGAAACAGTGTCCAGCGGTGCGTCCACAGAAGAGCCATTAAGCATAGGTCACGAGGGTGAGGGAGCTGCTGTCCCCTCAGCCCCCACCTCACCCTGGAGGATCGTTACCGACGGATCCTTCAGGCTCTTCAACGGGGAGCGAGGCTCTCCGACGTGAAGATGCGAAGTTTGTCCGCCAAATACGCCAGGAAGCTGCGGAGACTTTTAGGTGAGAAATTCTCTGTATCTTCTGCCCTGTAAATGGTAATCAGGGACGTAATTTCGCCAGTTTTATTTATTTATTTATTTTTTTTTTTTTTTTTGTGGGGGGTGGCACAGGTGGTGGTAGAGGGCACGATTGTGGATTCGTTAGTAGGAGTGAGGGGTGCAAAGTAAACATTAGCAGGTCTGGTCGTAAATGACGCTTCTTTGATGTCCAGCGGTGCCTGCTGTTTTTCAGTTTTCTCATGACTGTGCAGCTCGATAAGAAATAATTAACTTAATATGCAGTCATCTTTAGTATAGCTAGACTTGATCTAGAGTCTCACGCACTCGTCTGGGTCACTCAGTGTTGTGACTCCCTCTATATTACAGTCCTATAAAAAAAAAAAAGGAAGAAATGATTGCCAATATTCTTTATCCTGTGATGTCCCACAGAGCAGAAATAGAAAAGTATTTCTGTAGTACAGACTGAGTGGATCCGATTCAAGTTCACACTCGTGACAAGGGACAGTGCGCGGCGAGCATGCTTAGGATGCTGCAAGGTGGTTTATGCGTCGGGCTGGTGTTCCTCCGTTCCTCCTATTCTTCGGTGATCAACATGTTGCATCTTTACTTATTTGTTTAAACATTCGTATATGAAGCTTTTTCATTTTTATCTTATATTTTATACCTAAAACTGTGACAATATTAATCCTATGGAATCTTAATTTGGCAAGCAGATTGAATTAGTAAAAGGGCAAATAACAAACATATAGAAAGATAACAGTGATTATAACCTTAGCTCCCGGGAAACACGCCCTTATAACGGTAACGATCATATTAACACACACACACACACACACACACACCACAGTAATGGAAAGTACGACTACATCGCTTAAGTTGAAACACCACCACGGACACGAGACAGAGAAGGGCCTGAGGGACAGCAATGCGGTGAACATTGTTCATGGTCAGCAAATGAGAGGGATTTATTACGTGACAAGCTGTCGAGTAAACACGATTTCAATGCTTGTAGGATCAGGAACATGCAAAGGCGTGGTCACAGGGTACCACCTCTTAACATAGATGCTTGTGTAGCTGTCCAGGCATTATTATGCTCTCCGTAGCAGCTTTCTTCACAGATCCGCTGGTTCGTTGAACTTTTTTTACCGATGCGTTAAGTCGGCCAAACCAGCGTACAGCTGTGGCGTGGGCTTCTCTTCGTATTAGGCAGCGCGCCATGACAGAAGCTGCCAGCAAAACAAAGAAATGAAGACGTTTCATTTCTTGTTTTAGCATGTTTTGTCAGCTGGAGGCGGCCCACGCCTATGGCCTCGCACCTAATGTGTTAGTCACGTCTTGTATTGTTGCTCTATCATCAAGGTGCTGTGCGTGACATGTGACTCGCAGGCATGTGTAAGGAAATATATTATGAAGTGTTAACAACAAAGAAAAGAACACACACACACACACACACACACACACGCTCGGTAGCTCAGTGGTTAGAGCGCTGGCTTCACAAGCCAGAGGACCGGGGTTCGATTCTCCGGCCGGGTGGAGATATTTGGGTGTGTGTCCTTTCACGTGTAGCCCCTGTTCACCTAGCAGTGAGTAGGTACGGGATGTAAATCGAGGAGTTGTGACCTTGTTGTCCCGGTGTGTGCCTGGTCTCAGGCCTATCCGAAGATCGGAAATAATGAGCTCTGAGCTCGTTCCGTAGGGTAACGTCTGGCTGTCTCGTCAGAGACTGCAGCAGATCAAACAGTGAAACACACATCGCGTAGTGTAGTGGTTAGCACGCTCGACTCACAATCAGGAGGGCCGGGTTCGAGTCCCGGCGCTGCGAGGCAAATGGGCAAGCCTCTTAATGTGTGGCCCCTGTTCACCTAGCAGTAAATAGGTACGGGATGTAACTCGAGGGGTTGTGGCCTCGCTTTCCCGGTGTGTGGAGTGTGTTGTGGTCTCAGTCTACCCGAAGATCGGTCTATGAGCTCTGAGCTCGCTCCGTAATGGGGAAGACTGGCTGGGTGACCAGCAGAAGACTGTGGTGAATTACACACACGAGTATTGTGAGAGCAACAGTTCAGCAATTTTCTATAAATGTGAATATCTCTCTCTCTCTCTCTCTCTCTCTCTCTCTCTCTCTCTCTCTCTCTCTCTCTCTCTCTCTCTCTCTCTCTCTCTCTCTCTCTCTCTCTCTCTCTCTCTCTCTCTCTCTCTCTCTCTCTCTCTCTCTCTCTCAGATTAGGAGAGCATACCCGTTAAAAGCATGAAGTTTACTATAGTGGTGTTTCTGATCCTTACGGCAACGGCTCGCTTGGAGAGACTCCCAATCCCTCCTTTTCATTTTTATCTTATATTACAAGACGTGATTGATGGATGTGGAATGATGTTTCTAAGTAATGCCATTATTATTATTATTATTATTATTATTATTATTAGTAGTAGTAGTAGTAGTAGTAGTAGTAGTAGTTGTAGTTGTTGTTGTTGTTGTAATCATAATAATTTTACTTTCACCCAGATACATGACAGAACAAAAAATAATGAAAGATGATGAATATCAATAGTATATTCATGAAGTGAGCAAAATAAATCAAGCTAGTATAGACTGTAGGATGAAGAGCAGACTACAAAAGCTGCTATCATTACTGTGTAGCTCCAACTGACACCTGCAGGTAGTGAGTGCAGAGTGGATACAGAGTGTGTTCTATGATAGCCGTGGCAGGTGAATATTGAGTGATCAGAGAATATAGTAAAATGTTTCTTTGGTGTGGGTCATTGAAGGAGTCAGGAATGGATTTCATGAAGCTTGTTCCAAGGATTGTAATCATAATACTGACAGATAGATAGATTGATTGCTTAGGGTCAGTTAATGGAGGAAGTGAGGTCTTTAATAGATATTTTGACTCCTGTAGTTTCTTTTTAGCTAGGTATACTATAAGTGCCTTGTATATATTTACATGAAGGTTTTGAAAGACTATACTTACAGTGAAAAGTGTCCTTGAATATCCAGTAAAGCCTTTTAGAGCTTGTAGTTTTAATTTTTCATGTGTAAGTTGTCTAAGGTCACAAAAATGAAATCATATGTAAATTTTAGCATTGTTATTTTTTGTTGACCTTTACTGTTGTAAAAGACTGTTTGTATGGAGAGAAGAGGCACTTAATTTTTTCTTTTCTTGTCTACTAAATATTTAAAGTACTATATAGTATATAAATAAATTGCAAAAAACTTAGTACAGGTTATTAGAAAAATTGTCTTGCAGTGAAAAGGTTAATTAACTGAAGGAAGTTTAGGCTGTAATTGTGTTTATGTATTTATTGTGTGTAGAGGTGATGAGTGAAGGGACTCTAGTGTTTTAGTGTCCACCTGCAGTGCTGAAAGGAGTCCTGTGTTTCAGCCGAGGAGGTGACCTATGATGCAGTGACCCCGGACAGTGGGGTGCATGAGAACTTCAATGCCCTGTCCCCCGATGAACAGGAGAAGCTGCGTGAGGAATGGAAGGCAGAGCTGGCCAAGGTATGGACTGGTGGTGCTCTGTTCGCTGCCTTGTTACAGTGTGGCCTTGGGTCACCTTGTTCTTGTTAATTCTCTCTCTCTCTCTCTCTCTCTCTCTCTCTCTCTCTCTCTCTCTCTCTCTCTCTCTCTCTCTCTCTCTCTCTCTCTCTCTCTCTCTCTCTCTCTCTCTCTCTCTCTCTCTCTCTCTCTCTCTCTCTCTCTCTCTCTCTCTCCTGAAACTACCGTCCTATAGCTTTAATCTCTTGCTTGTCTAAAGGTTTTGAATCTATCTTCAAAAGGAAAATTCTCAAACATCTGTCACTTCACAATCTCCTATCTGATCGCCAGTATGGCTTCTGTCAATGCCGCTCTTTATACTTGCTTTCCATACTGAGTCTCAGTCATCCTTTTAGAGATTTTGGTGAAATTTTTGCTGTTATACATATCAAAAGCTTTTGATAGTCTGGCATAAAGCTTTGATTTCAAAATTGCCCTCATACAGTTTCTATCCTTCTCTCTGCAACTTTATCTCAAGTTCCCTCTCTGACCGTTCTATTGCAGCTGTGGTAGATGGCCACTGTTTTTCTCCTAAATCTGTTAATAGTGGTGTTCCTCAGGGTTCTGTCCTGTCACACTCTCCTCCTATTGTTCATTAATGATCTTCTTAACCAAACTTCTTGCCCTATCCACTCCTACACTGATGATACCACCCTACATCTCTCTGTGTCATTTCAAAGACAACCAACTTTTCAGAATGTCAATGGATCACGCAGGGACGCCATGGAACACCTGACTTCTGATCTTTCTAAGATTTCTGATTGGGGCAGAAAAAAACTTTTATTGTTCAATGCCTCAAAAACTCAATTCCTCTATCTTTTAACTCAACACAACCTTCCAGACAACTATCCCCTCTTTTCATTGACACTCAACTGCCCCCATCTACACTGAATATCCTCGATCTGTCCTTTATTCATGATCTAAACTGGAAACTTCACATCTCCTTTCTTGCTAAAACAGCTTCTATGAAGTTAGGCGTTCTGAGGCATCTCTGCCAGTTTTTTCCGTCCCTCCAACTGTTAACTTTGTACAGGGGCCGTATCTGCCTCTGTATGGAGTACTCTTTGCATGTTTGGGGATTCCACTCCCAGAGTTTTATTAGATAGGGTGAAATCAAAAGCTACTCATATCATAAACTCTCCTCTTCTGACTGACTGTCTTCAGCCTCTTTCTCACTGCCGTAATGTTGCATCCTGTGCTATCTTTCATCACTATTTCATGCTATCTGCTATTCTGATCTTCTAACTGCATGCCTCCCCTCCTCCTGCAGCTTTCCTCCACAAGGCTTTCTTCTTCCTCTCACCCTTACTCTGTCCAACTTTCTAATGCAAGAGTTAACCAGTACTCTCAATCATTCTTACCTTTCTCTGGTAAACTCTGGAACTCCCTGCCTGCTTTTGTGTTTCCATCTTCCTACAATGTGACTTCTTTTAAGAGGGAAGCTTCAAGACATTTGTCCGAGACTTCTGGCTAACTCTATCACTCTATGGGAAATGGCAATCAAGTGGGCCTTTTTTATATTTTTTGTTGCCGTTGGCAAGCTTCCCCTCTTACATAAGAAAAAAAAAAAGAAAATGTTTGCATGTCCTTAGATAAAAAAAAGTTCTTTAACAGTTGATGACAAAGAGTATAGTTTGGTGATCAACATTTTGATGGTGTCATTGCTTGTGCTCTGACAGAAACTGGAGAACCTTTCATGCTAGGTGTGTAGTAGGAAGAGTGTATGAGATGTATTTGTATGTATTCTTCTCAAAAATAACCTATAGATTACTGTATGATAAAGTTTTATGAATTATTATTGTTGTCTTGTCCTTGTTAGATAGTTGAATATTGTAGGGTTTTGTCATGAACCATTGATCAATCTTGACAACTGGTGATCTTAGTAGGCAAAGTTAGATTGAGAGAAAATGAAGATAGATCATTGTGCACATAAATAACTTGTGTCATGAATGTTAGTTGTGACCTGCTCATTAATTATTCTTTGTGGACACACACACACACACACACACACACACACACACACACACACACACACACACACACACACACACACACACACACACACACACACACACACACACACAGCCCAGTAGCTCAGTGGTTAGAGCGCTGGCTTCACAAGCCAGATGACCGGGGTTCGAATCCCCGGCCGGGTGGAGATATTTGGGTGTGTCTCCTTTCACGTGTAGCCCCTGTTCACCTAGCAGTGAGTAGGTATGGGATGTAAATCGAGGAGTTGTGACCTTGTTGTTCCGGTGTGTGGTGTGTGCCTGGTCTCAGGCCTATCCGAAGATCGGAAACAATGAGCTCTGAGCTCGTTCCGTAGGGTAAACGTCTGGCTGTCTCGTCAGAGACTGCAGCAGATCAAACAGTGAATTACACACACTTACTCACAATTGAAAAGTCCCGGGTTTGAGTTTCGGGAGTTGTGAGGCAAATGGGCAAGCCTCTTAATGTGTAGCCCCTGTTCACCCAGCGGCAATGTAACTCAAGGGGTTGTTTCCTGAGCTGGGTGACCAGCAGATGACCGTGGTGGTGAATTACACACACACACACACACACACACACACACACACACACACACACACACACACACACACACACACACACACACACACACACACACACACACACACACACACACACACACACACACACACACACACACACACACACACACACACACACACATGGTGAAGAATAGATGGACAGACTTCTTGGAGAAAAATGACATACTTTGTGAGTGTCAATTTGGTTTTAGAAAAGGGCGTTCATGCACAACAAACCTGATATGTTACTATTCGAGGGTGATAGATGTAATACAGGAAAGAGATGGTTGGGCTGATGGAATATATCTGGATTTAAAAAAGGCCTTTGATAAGGTACCACACCGGAGACTGATCTGGAAACTTGAAATGGTAGGAGGAGTGCATGGCAGTTTACTAAAATGGATGGAAGACTTTTGGTAGGAAGAGAAATGAGAACAATAATTAAGGACAGACCATCAGAATGGGGCTTGGTGGAGAGTGGAGTTCCACAGGGATCAGTGTTGGCACCAGTAATGTTCGCGGTCTACATAAATGACATGGTGGATGGGGTGTCCAGTTATGTGAGCCTATTTGCAGACGATGCAAAATTGTTAAGAAAAGTGAGATGTGACAAAGATTGCGAACTACTCCAGGAAGACTTGGACAGAATATGGAAATGGAGCTGTACATGGCAAATGGAGTTCAACACGACAAAATGCAAGAAATTAGAGTTTGGCAAGAGTGAAAGAAGAATCAGGAGTATGTACAAGATAGGAAATGAAGACATAAAACCAGTCATGAAGAAAAAGACCTTGGGGTGACAATTACCAATGACCTATCGCCAGAGAGACATATAAACAAAATAATTGGAGAAGTATTGAACTTATTGAGGAACATAAGAGTGGCGTCAGATATTTAGATGAAGAAATGATGAAGAAAATAATTACTGCAATGATAAGACCAAGGCTTGAATATGCAACAATACAGTGGGCTCCGAACTTAAAGAAACACATAAGGAAACTAGAGAAAGTACAGAGGGCTGCAACAAAATGGTGCCTGACTTAAGAGATTTGACTTATGAAGACAGACTGAACAGAATGCAACTTCCGACCCTGGAAAACAGAAGAGAAAGGGGAGACCTGATAGCAATATACAGAGTGATGATTGGCATGGAAAAATGGATAGGGAAGATCTGTGTATGTGGAATGAAAGAATGTCGAGAGGGCATGGGAAAAACTAAAATGGCCACTTATAGGAGAGATGTGAAAAATATAGCTTCCTCATAGAAGGGTGGAAGCATGGAATAGTTTAGACGTGGAAGTGGTCAACGCAAGGAATATTCATGATTTTAAGAAAAGCTGGACATTAGTAGATATGGAGACGGGACAACACGAGCATAGCTCTTTCCGTATGTTACAATTAGGTAAATACAATTAGGTAAATACACACACACACACACACACACACACACACACACACACACACACACACACACACACACACACACACACACACACACACACACACACACACACACACACACACAAACATAAAATGTTGACTAATATTAGAGTGGCATTTCAATTCATGGACAGAGATATGATGAAAAAAATTATCACAAGCATGATACACTCTAAGCTGGAATATGCAGCAGTGGTGTGGTCACTGAGCTCTAAAAGACACATAAGAAGATTAGAATGGATCCAGGAGATAGCTACAAAGATGGTGCCTAAACTAAAGGACCTAACATATAAAGAAAGGCTGAAGGAAATGGGACTGCCAACCTTATAAGATAGAAGAGAATGAGGAGACCTAATAAGAATACATAAAATAGTAAATGGCATTGAAAAAATAGACTAGGAAGATCTGGTGCTGGTCACAGAAGAAGCTAGAAGTACAAGAGGACATGTAAAGATTTTTTTTTTACTTTGTTCTATAGCACCTGTAGGCATACTTGAAGAGTATATGTGGGAAGCGCTGTTCAGCCTCCGCCCATTAGTAGTGCAGGCAATTTTATTTTTAGTGGTATCCATAGTAGGGCCCATATCACCACTCAAGTGCATCTTTTGTGTAACCATCAAGAACCTGGGTATCATGGTGACATGTAGGTAACTTTAAACCACTCAACAAATGGCAAAGCTTCAAAGCGGTATGTGGTGTGATTTGAACATACATGTGGACATCTGCCCGATCTCACGCTCACCACCTTATCCAGTATGCCACGCCAGTCTGTGAAGAATATTGGAAAATACAGTTTTTCACATAGAATGGTGGAAAAGTGGAATGCATTGAATGATGAAGTTGTTACAACACATAATATGCATAACTTTAAAGAAAAATTGGATAAATGGAGACATGGAGACAGGAGACTATGAGCCCTGCTTGAACCCTGTACAATACAACTAGGTAAATACACACACACACACACACACACACACACACACACACACACACACACACACACACACACACACACACACACACACACACACACACACACACACACACACACACACACACACACACACACACACACACACACACACACACACACACACACACACACACACACACACACACACAGGATAAAGCATGGAAGAAACTTTTAAAGCAGGGAAATGACTATAATAGTCGGCAGTACAAAGATACTAGAAATGAATATATTAGAGTAAGGAGAGAGGAAGAAAGAAAGTTTGAGAAAGATGTAGTGGATAAAAGCAAGGATGAACCCAAACTTTTCTACAAGTTTATAAATGGCAAAACAAAGAATAAGGAAACAATTGAAAAATAATTAATGAAGGAAAGACATACCAAACAGAGAAAGAAACGTGTGAAATAATGAATGAAAGCTTCAAAACGGTATTCACTGAAGATGATGATTTCACAGAACCTAATAGGACATTGGATTGCCAAGGATTACAGGAGATTGCAGTGCACAAAGAGGATATTGGAAGATTACTGGACAAGTTGGAAGTCAGAAAAGCAATGGGGCCAGATGGTGTATCAGGCTGGGTGTTAAAAGAATGTAAAGAGCAAGTACTGGAGCCAATTTGGGAAATAATTAAAAGTTCAATAAATGAAGGAAAGTTCCACGAGTGGAAGAGAGCCAATGTAATACCGATATTTAAAGGAGGAAAGGCAACTGAACCACTAAACTACAGACCAGTGTCACTTACAAGTGTCAATAATTATCAAAGAAAAGTGGGTTAAATTTCTAGAAGAGGAGCAAGTCATATCGAACAGACAATTTGGGTTCAGGACAGGGAGGTCATGTGTATCAAACTTATTAAGCTTCTACTCCAGAGTTATTGCAGGACTTGAAAACAGAGATGGATGGGTAGACACAGTATACCTGGACATTAAAAAGGCATTTGATAAAGTCCCTCACGGAAGACTTCTTTGGAAACTAGAGAACATAGGAGGACTGCGTGGAACCTTGCTCGAATGGACAAGAGATTATTTGAAGGATAGGAAATGAGAACTGTGATCAGAGATACATACTCATCTTGGAGTAAAGTAACTAGTGGAGTGCCACAAGGGTCAGTGTTAGCCCCCATTATGTTTCAAGTTTATGTAAATGACATTCACATTGGGATAAACAGCTATATGAATTTATTCGCTGATGATGCAAAGTTGCTAAAAGTTATCAAAACCAGAGAGGACTGTCTACTGTTACAGGAAGATTTAAACAAGATCTATGAATGGAGCAAGAAGTGGAAATTGGAGTTTAATGCCAAGAAATGTCACATAATGGAACTAGGAAAGAGTAAGAGAAGACCAGTATGGAACTATTTGATGGGACGAGCAAATAACGAAGACTAAAGAGGAAAAAGATCTTGGAGTGATCATACAAGAAAATCTGAGCCCTGATAAACACATAAACAAGATATTTGGACTATCATATAAGATGTTGACTAATATAAGAGTGGCATTTCATTACATGGATAAAGATATGATGAAAAAAATCATCACAAGCATGATATGCCCAAGGCTGGAATATGCAGCAGTGGTATGGTCTCCGAGCTCTAAAAAAGATATAAGAAAACTGGAAAGGATACAGAAGATTGCTACAAAGATGGTGCCGGAATTAAAGGACCTCACATATGAAGAACGACTGAAGGAAATGGGACTGCCAACCTTACAAGATAGAAGAGAACGTGGGGACCTAATAACAATGTATAAGATAGTAAATGATATTGAAAAATAGACAAAGAAGACCTGGTGCTGTTGGCGGAAGGCGATGGAAGGACAAGAGGACATGAAAAGAAGATTAGGATGAGGCAGTGTGTGAAGGATGTTGGAAAATACACACAGAATGGTGGAAAAATGGAATGCATTGGATAAGGAAATTGTCGCAGCACATAGTGTGCATAACTTTAAAGAAAAACTAGATAAATGGAGATATGGAGACGGGACACTATGAGCCCTGCTTGAACCCTGTACAATACAACTAGGTAAATACACACACACACACACACACACACACACACACACACACACACACACACACACACACACACACACACACACACACACACACACACACACACACACACACACACACACACACACACACACACCTCAGACAAAGATGTACAGGAATAGAATAAATAGTTTCCATAATGATCTTACTGAAATTGCAATATGCTAATGTTATGTACTCTCTGCACTCCCATCACAAGAACAGAGGGAATAACTGATAAGATGGCCATAGAATTTGATGAAACACTAAAAAGACATGGAAATATTAGTACTTGTAGTGTAGTTGAAAAAAGAATGATTATGTATAAGCTAATGATGGGCTGGTGAAAATAGATTTATTATTGACACAATAAGAAGGTATATATTTGAGAGGACACAAAAAAATATAGAAAAGGGAAGGACATTTAAGTTATGAAATATAGATGCCTGGGATAGACTATGAGAATAAGTGGTATAGGTGGTAAATGTACAGCAGCTAAAGGAGGAGCTGGACTGATGGATTCAGAAGCAGGATATGCAAGTGTACCTTATGTATTATGGACACACATTTGTACTCGTGTCTATTTATGTAGTTGTTTGATGTATGCTAGTGTATGTTGTGCATTAATTAATATAATGACAACAACTGTCCCTGGTTCCAGACAGAGGAGGAGATTCAGACCCTCCGGCAGGTGCTGGGAGCCAAGGTGAAGACGGCCCAGGATCTGAAGCGCCGCCTTGGCATCACCGTCTGGCGCGAGTTTACAGAGGACTTCAATAATTCCATGAAGACTGTCCGCGAGTCCCAACCGTAAGTTCAGATTTTATTCCAAGCAGTTGATGAAGGGATTCTCTTGCTTTCATAAACTTTGTAGTGCTTGGGATTTTGATAGCAAAACATTTAGTTAGTGTATTGAATAGTGTACTTGATAGCAAGAAGTTGTCATAGCATGCAAAAAAAAATGCAACAAATTTTCTTCTCGAATCAAAGATAATAAATAGAAATCATAGAAATGTTAGCACATTACACATCTTTGATCCCATTAACAAAGACAATCTTAAAGTGAAATAGTAGAAATGATTATGAAAAAATTCTATTCTTTCAACACGAATATGATAGGTAGAAAAAAAATGAACATATTGACACATTACAACTCACCCTCACTGAAGTGATAAAGTCTGGAGTGCAACAGTACTTTGCTAGCAACCGTGTGTTGGCTACCTGCTTTGTGTGACATGCTTACAAAGGGGTGTGGTGTAAGCCAGGGTAAGGCAGAAGGGGACGGAGAAATGTAGACATGATTATGCAGCTTTCTCTCTCTCTCTCTCTCTCTCTCTCTCTCTCTCTCTCTCTCTCTCTCTCTCTCTCTCTCTCTCTCTCTCTCTCTCTCTCTCTCTCTCTCTCTCTCTCTCTCTCTCTCTCTCTCTCTGTGCCCATTAAGCTTGTGACTGCAGTGGCCACTCTGCCAAATTCCACACCAGCTTTCACTGATTTTGATTTTTAATCTTGCCATTATATTTTCTGGCTGGTTGATTTTTTTTATGATTGACAATTTTTGGTGATATTGTATGTATCATTGCAATATGGTGCATATGTTCTGTGTTTTATGTGTAATGCTTGTTTTTCTTATTTTTAGCTCACAATATGTACAAAATTTACCTGTGTGAGTATAATGTCCAGATTCAGGCAAAGCACTTTTTTGGCAAGCACTTGGTGAGGCTTCAGTAGGTGTAGGGGAGACAGGGAACTTCATTCGGTATGCTTGTCCCAGTCTTGTTATTGGCCTGATCAGTATATCCCCTGCCCACCTCCACCTTCTATCATACAGCTTTGCACCTGATAGTTTAGGTACCCTAGGCACTTTGCATCTCTACTGTCCCCACAGAAGTGTAGTCCCCCCCCCACAGGAGGGGGACAGGCAGCACAGGCATGAACTGTATAGAGTAGCATGATATTTGGCAAAAGTTGATTTTTATATTTTTTTATAATTTTAAATCAGTATTTTTTGTTACTTGGTTACATGTTTTCTTACATAATGGTTTGGCTTTTTAGGTAATTTTTTTTGTATTATGTTGTTTTGTATGATTATGTTGTACAGTTTGCATACAAGGAAACAGCAAGCACATGATTAGAAAGCAGTATTCATGTTGTGTCTCAAGATGAATGTTTTAAGGGTTTCACATCATCCAAAAACTCAAAAGTTTGGTGTTAAGTCCATAAGAGGAAAGGATCATGAGCTTGCAGTTATTCTTTCATTCATTGTTTTCTGGCTCTCTTTTGCCCCAGTATTTTTTCCCTCGCTCAGTTTTCATTTCTCCCCTTAAACTTGTAAATCCCAACCAACCTGAGCTCCTATCTTAGTGCACTTTTTTCCCCCTGTGGTTGCTTTGTGTGGTGTATGTGGTGGTGCTGCCGAACTGCTGTGCTGGTGTTGGGTGGCCAGGGTGCAGAAGGCCAATGAGGTCATCACAGAGATCCAGGAGGCAGTCTCCAGTGCACCACTGTAAGTAGCCCACATGCACACCCGCTCATCCTGCTGCCTTGCAGTGCACTCTTGAACACTCAGGCTGGTTGTACCCAGTTCTGGTTTGGAGTAAGGCTGGTTTTACCCAGTGTTAGCTTGGAGGATTGTTCCATCTGGCATGTTGAAGCTTACAGTTTTGGGAGTACAGTAACTGTTCCATTTATGATTACTGATTATTGCAGTCTAATGATTTTCACATAAAACAAAAATTATATGGGAGATACACTAAAGGCTTCTGACATTAATTTTTGGCAACGGTCCATGTTTGTCACATGATTCAGATTAACTCACAGCTTGACATACAACTGCTCATGAGAACCTCTTTCAGGTCACCTATGTGACTTTCGTGCTAATGCATACATCACTTCAACGTTGCATGATTAAAATCATTTTCACTTAAAATACTTTTGTTGTATCCGCTTAATGCTGTGTTCGATTGTTACTTCATGCTTCAAATATGCCATTGTACTTGACACATTTATGTCAGAGTTAAAGTTACTTTGATTTTATTGTCAGTATTAATTATTTGCAATTATAGAAGTAAGATGGAGGTGCTCCAGTTTCATATTATATGCATATTCCATTCAGGATAGTAATATTCATATTCACCTGTTTTGTGGATTGAAGAAATAAACTTAACATCCTGATACATGATACATTTGGGAATGTATTGCACATACAATATATTATGGACAAAGATTATTGTGAGGGAGTACAAATAAATTACTAACAATATTGGAAACCATTTACATTTTCTTGATAATTGAGATAACATCAAATGAAATATGCAAAAGCATTGTAAGCATAAGTGATACACATGTAGTAGTCACTATGCAATTATATGGTCAAAATTGATGAGTGCAAGTACCTGTCACTGTTTTTCATGAATGTGATCTGTTTAAGGCTTTGTGCATTGGACTGTTCAAAGATAGTATACACTAAATCATGACATGGAATGTTTTTGCCAGTGATTGATGATCGAAGCTTTTATTTTCCATGAAGTACATTTACATAATTGATTTTATTGAAAAAATTCAAATATATAAGTATGTCAGCATTGATTAAGTGATGAGTATGGCTTGCAATATCATATTGCTGCCTTTCATGCAATTTCATGCCAGCATTATGGGTGAATTCCTCCTCAGCAGTGTTCAGCTTCCTGGACAGCTTGTTATTTTCAATAGTGCAATGCTTCCCTGTCTTCTAGTAATTGATTGCAAGGCTTTATAGTTTGTATTCCTTCATTGTTTGTTTTTACTCTGAAGTTTATACTTTACAAAAATTCTTCTTTACCTTTCTTCAAGAGGTAAGTGACTTAGCATTGTGTGTCACCCTGTGTTCATGCCTTTTCTTAATCTTGAAAGATATATAAAATGATTTTGTACTAATGTTTGTAAGATTATGCATTGTTGAAAATTTTTTGGAGGATGGGGGTGTGATGGAGCTAAAAATTATATGGGTGATATTTTTTTTTTTTTTTTTTTTTTTTTTTTTTTTTAAGGAACTGAAATCTTGGATTTTGCAACAATTTTGAGGTGAAAATTGACTGCCTAGATTGGATATTGAGTGTATCCGTATTCTGAATGACAGATTAATAAATGCAGTGTTGTATGTGTGTTGTGTTTGAGGAATGACTGTGTGTGATGCCTGCAAAGCTTGGGTAGCATTGATGTGGGGTGATGCAAATCAGTGCCACAACCTGACTTGAGAAGGGCAACTGTTGAATGAGGTGCCATGATGTGATGTCCTTTTTGTTTTGTTCCTGCATATACTGTTTATGAGGGGAGTTGTTGTTGGTGTTGAGGGACACACTGGGGCATCAGAAAGCGGTTTTGTATGCATTGTTTACATGATAAAAAGTAGACTTTTAAGATGTACTCTTCAATTGTGTGAAATGTTGCTGCACATTCTAATTTTGTCATTTCATCTTCATGTGAATCTCACCATGAAAATGACTACCAAAAGAAGGGTAATACTGTAGTACATCATCAGCTGAATTTTGTAGTAGATATATGTATGGCATTAATTTGATACTTCATCTTTGTTTCACATGCTTTGTTCCATTCATTGGTCAGCTTCACTCCTCACTCTGAGAAGTATTGGTCTTAAGCGGCTGAAAAATTGTGTAATGCGTTGCATATGTGGTGCATTAATTTTTGCAAATCCTTTATTGAAAATCAAAGCTTCTCTCTCTCTCTCTCTCTCTCTCTCTCTCTCTCTCTCTCTCTCTCTCTCTCTCTCTCTCTCTCTCTCTCTCTCTCTCTCTCTCTCTCTCTCTCTCTCTCTCTCTCTCTCTCTCTCTCTCTCTCTCTCTCTCTCTCTCTCTCTCTCTCTGTCTGTGTGTGTGTGTGTGTGTCTCTTCCTCTTCAACACTGCTGAATAGTGGACATCACCTGCCAGTGACTTTCTTCACTTATTGAAACATCTTAAACACAATGTGTTGAGATTGACTTTAGATTCTATTCAGTGCTGAATGTTCTTTCTCTCTCACAACTACTTCTTTATTCACATATTTTTTGTTTTCTTTCACACTAACATTTTGAGTTTTATTATTTCAATATGTTTATTTTTTTTGTAGAAGACAACTTTTGATTACATAGATGTAATGAGTGAAGCTAAATTATCAAAAAGTATTGGTGACAAAAACACTATCTTTCATATAGTTTTGAAAGTTAATGCAGGAAAGATCTTCAATTTGGTATGAGCTCTCAAAGTGTATATTGATCAATCCCACAGATATAGGAGGATGTCTGGAGCTTTCTCGGAGCTAGGGGAGTCCATATCCCAGCAGCCTGTGTGAGTAGGGTGGTTCAGGGGTCTTGTGCACTGCTCCACACTAATATGCTGTTCCCACTTAACCTCGATTGTACAGCTTAGCTAAAATCACTGTTGTGCCACTCATTCTCCATTCTAGTGCAATGTATTGCTGCACAATGCAGGCCACTCACAGTGTACTCGTAAAAGAAAATTTATGGCGTGTAATGCAGTCATGCTAACACCTGTCACTGCTTTATTTTTTGCCCATTAACTTTAAGACATGTGCTCTACAGTCATGGAGCATGAATGAAAAGAAATATAAATGTTTCATGTGCATGTTGGTAGATTTGAAAGGCATACTAATTTCAGAGATGCCTTTTATAGAGAAAAATGTTGACATGATGAGTCATCACTTCAAGTATCTATGGAAGCTTGACATCTTTATTGTCTTGACTGTTATTCCAAATTGCCATTATCTTGATGTGTGTGGAAGTGTTGTGTACTTGAGGAAAGCTTTTCCATAGATAACACATTACATGCCTCTCCTCCATGTGTTGCACTGCATCTTTTGACCTTAACATTGTTTGTCTTCATTCTTTTTTCAGTTTGAGTCATTTCATAACATAGATTTGTTTGAAGTTTTTTTTTTTTATTCTTTAAGAGAAATTAGTAGAAATAATTGTTCTGTAAGCAGCAAGCAGTGTGTCTTGGGAATGGTGTGCTGTGTGTTTAACAATGTTGTGAAGTGAAGTAACTTTGCTGTTCTAGTTGATATATATGCCTTATATAGAAGAATCAAGCAATCAAATACTATATTGATATTTTTTATTGCATATCTTTTGCTGGTATCAAAGATCATGAAAACAAGCCAAAGATTAGATGAGGAAATTTTCATTAAATTGAGAATTGAAATACAAGAAAAAGTAAACAACATAAGAACGTTTGGCCCCAGTGAGACTTTTATGCAAACCCCAGAAAATATCCAGTCACAAAGAAAGCAGGAGGGCAAGGTAATGGGCGGCAGGAAATTTTAAGCAAAAGTGTAACAGAAGCAGAGAGAATGTGTGTTACTTGTTACCTGGGGTGTTTGTTCAAGGCTCCCCTCCACTGCGAGGCAGCGCTCAGCAGAGCCTCCCTCAAAAGCAACTAGCATCTATAATTGTCTTTGATTTCCATGCCGTTAAAATCATAAACTTCCTTGAACAAATATGTCTTCAATTTCTTTTTGAAGATATCGATCCTGGCACAACCTTTGATATCACTCAGCAGTTTATTGTAAATCCTTGGTGCGCATCTTGCAAATGTTTGACATCCCATGTCAAGGTGATATCTTGGCTCATGTAGTCTGTATGGGTCTGCATCGTGTCTCAGCTCCATCGTAGTGTCATGGTGGAATGTTTCCAGTAAGTTCCTCAAGTACTCAGGTTTTCCAGACTGTAATGCCTGATGAGTCATAACACTAATCTTGTACTCAATTCGTGCTTTAATTGGCAGCCAATGCAGATCTATCAATACAGGTGTTATCCTCTCACGAGGAGAGACGCCTGTAATCAGTCTGGCAGCTCTGTTCATGACAAGCTGTAAGTCTTTTAAGAGATACTTAGACAGTCCATAATACAGAGAATTGCAGTAATCCAGTTTGCTTATCACATGATTATGTATCATTGTGGATATGAAAAAAACAAGTTGTAAAGTTATTAAAGGATTGCTATATTGTTTTTATTGTTATTATTATTATTATTATTATTATTTTTTTTTTTTTTTTTTTTTTTTTTAGTAGTAGTAGTAGTAGTAGTAGTCAGAGGTGTGGAGTCGGATTTTCAAAAGTCCGACTTCGACTCTGACTCCGACTCCAGTAAATTTAAATGTTGCGACTCCGACTCTGACTCTGACTCAGAAAATTTGAAGGTTGCGACTCCGACTCCGACTCCGCTTTTATTTATTTATTTTTTTATTTTATTTTATTTTATTTATTTATTTATTTTTTTTTTTACAGTACAACGATATAGTCTTTTTTTTTTTTTTTTTTTTACATGAGGGATGGTGGCCAAGGGAAGAGATTAAACAAAAAACGCGCTAGTTGCCACACCCAAAAAAGACGAAAGTTAAGAGAATCAACACTTACATATTTTCGAGTCAATCCATAATAAAAGTGTACTTGACGATTATATAATTATCATAAATTAATAAAAATGATCTTTATATGTAGTGCTTGATTGGACACATCCTCCACAAAGTCAATTTCTCCCAATTTGTAGGAATCTCCATCAAGTGGAATCTTTACTCGAAAATTTATCACGTAAAGGAGTCGGAGTCGCTCATTTTTACCGACTCCGACTCCGACTCTGACTCAAATTCCGACTCCGACTCCGGCCAAAAGTAGCCGACTCCTCGACTCTGACTCTGACTCCACACCCCTGGTAGTAGTAGTAGTAGTAGTAGTAGTAGTAGTAGTAGTAGTAGAAGTAGAAGTAGCATTACTACTACTATTACTACTACTACTACTACTACTACTACTACTACTACTACTACTACTACTACCACTACTACCACCACCACCACCACCACCACCACCACCACCACCACCACCACCACCACCACCACCACCACCACCACCACCACCACCACTACTACTACTACTACTACTACTACTACTACTACTACTACTACTACTACTACTACTACTACTACTACTACTACTACTACTACTACTACTACTACTACTACTACTACTACTACTACTACTACTACTACTACTACTACTACTACTACTACTACTACTCTCTCTCTCTCTCTCTCTCTCTCTCTCTCTCTCTCTCTCTCTCTCTCTCTCTCTCTCTCTCTCTCTTATAAAGGATAGTAATCAGGGTAATAAGGGAAATCACCATTATGAAAGAGAGAGAGAGAGAGAGAGAGAGAGAGAGAGAGAGAGAGAGAGAGCAGTATGGGTTGGGTGACGAGTGACATCCAGGGGAGGGGAATGGCAGGAGTGGATGAGGGATGTTGATGAAGGTTGGACAGGAGGAAACGTGAGCCCTGTAATCATTAGCATCCTTGGCAGTGTTATTAGTAACTGTAGTGGTGCTTGTATTTGTTGAAGGTTCCTTGGTGCTTTGCTTTGAGTTTTATTATTTTGTGGTCAAGTTTTTGGATCTTTTCTTTATCTTCTTTTCTTTTCATTTATTTATTGATTTTTGTTTTGTGTTCCTTTTTTTTTCATTTGAGTCTTGTTATTTCCTTTCAGTGTGTTGTATTTATTTCTCTGTTTCTAATCTTCTTTTTCTACTATTCTTTTTCTTTTTTATTTCTTGCTTCATGTGCTATTTTTTTTCTTTTTTTCCATTTGCAGTCTTTCATGTTCCCTTTCATTGAGCCATATTTCTTTCCCTGGTCTTTTTTCTTCCCATATTTCCTTCGTTCCCCAATCATTTCAGCCCTTATGCTTCCTTTCATGGGCTGAGGTGAGGGTCAAGGTTCTGAATGGTGTTTTTTGGTACAAGTGACACTTACCTGCAGTGTACAGTTCAATGATATTTTCTTATTTTTCTTGAGCTTTTCCTTACACTAATTGTTTTCTATTGAGTTGGCGTTCAAAGTTGATTTTTTTTTCTTTTTTGTTGTTCTTGTTCTTGTTCATCATCCTCTTTTCTTTTTTTTTCTTCTTTTTCTTCCTCCATATTCTTGTGTTTTCTTGTATTTCATGCAAGTCTCTAAAATTAAAATTCAGAGAGAGAGAGAGAGAGAGAGAAACATGATATTGGATTTTCTTGCTTCTTTTCCCTTTTTCTTTTGCCTTTGTTTATTTTTTTCCTTTCTGAGCAACTTTTTTCTCATTTGCATCTTTCCCCTCGCACACAAATATAGCAAGGGTGTGTGTGTGTGTGTATTTACCTAATTGTGTGTGTGTGTGTGTGTGTGTGTGTGTGTGTGTGTGTGTGTGTGTGTGTGTGTGTGTGTGTTTGGAGAAGGAAAGACACACACACACACACACACACACACACACACACACACACACACACACACACAGCTACTCCATTACTCTCACTACAGCACTCTTAATTTGCTCTAACCCATCTGCTGGGAAATTACTGAGACACCTTTGTTAATTGAGGGATGGGTGGCTGAGTGGTACAGACTGGGGGAGGAAGCGAGAGGTGGGAAGAAAAAATAATTGGTGGGAAGATAGGGTTAGGGTTATGAGTAGGTGAGAGATGGAGAGGGGGAAGGGGAGGGAGAAGTGTAAAGGTAAATAAAAGAGGAAAGGAAGTGAAGAATAGGAGAAAGAGAGGATGGATTAGATGTGTTGAAGAGTGACAGAGAATGAGAAATGTGAAAGGAATGGGAAAAGGATGAGAAGTAAAAAAGGAAAAATGAACAATTAAGGGAAGTAGAAGAGTTGAGAATTGATGGATAAGAAAATGATAAAGGGAAAGGAGAAAAGGTTACAGAAAGAACAAAACAAAGAGGGAAGTGAGAGAGAAGGTGATGGAGGAATTAAGAATAGGAAATGGAGGAGCAGGAGTAAGGAGGGCAGTGTTTAGGAGCTTTGCAGAATGAAGAAGAAAAGTAAAGGCATAGCTAGGTAGTAAAATAGATGATTGCAAGATAGATAGATATATTTTTCCAAACTTATAAATTGAAGAACAGAGAAAAGTTATAAAAGCATGAAGGTAAAATAAAGAGTGATTTCCTCATGTAGATTGAAAGAAAATAATGAAAAAGAAAGATAAGAAGACAAAGAAGTAGTATTTTTTCTCATCTAACAAAATAAAGATAAGAAAATAAATGAAAATCAGGAAAAGGAAGATAAAAAATACAAAAAGAAAATAAACCAAGCAACATTATTTCCCATCCTACAAAGCAATGACAAGAAAAAAAAAAAAGAAAATTGATGCAACAAAGGAATGATGAAAGGATGGAAATGACAAGACAAAGTAGCATTCTGTGTCTCACCTTTCCTGAGCCTCGCCACACTAATGAGAGAGCGATCGACTGATTGACTGCACTTAGGCGCCGCAACTATGAGGTCTTATGGCACACTGGCAATGAAGGGGGACAGGGCATCAGGTGTGTGTCTAGTGGCTTGGTTTTAGAGGCAGGGGTACAGTGGCACGGGTCTAGTGGCAAGGAAAGGGATGAGAAGTGAAAAGGGAAAAAAAAATGAGCAAGTGAAAGAAGTGGAAAAGTTGAAGAATGATGGATGAGAAAATGATAAAAGGGAAAAGAAAATATAGATAAAAGCAAAACAAAGAGAAGTGAGGGATGGGAGGGGGTCTGGTAGCAGGATCCATTGGCAGGGTCCCTCATGCAGGCCTGAGGAAGGTTAGGGTGATAGGGGGAAGGCTGGCAGGAGTGAAGGCTAATTGGATTGATATGAGAGGCTAATTGGATCTCGCATAGGGATCGCTGGAGGGGAATAATGAAGGCAAGTATGGGATGCATGTCTCCACACTGGATACCTTATGAGGGAGTGAAGGCGTGCTGTCATGGGAGTGTTTGTGTTTTGGGAATGGGTGTTTGAACTGCAGGGATTTTTATTTATTTATTTTTGTTTCTTTTTTTCTATAAATGACTGAGTTGATAGTTGATCTTTTCACTTGTTTATTTATTTACTTATTTGTGTATATGTTTTAAAGGAAAGAGGTTGGAAGTATTTTTCTAACAAGAAGAAAGTTGGGGAGTTTTTCAGTGAAGTTACTTTGAGCTAGTAATTGAGAGAGAGAGAGAGAGAGAGAGAGAGAGAGAGAGAGAGAGAGAGAGAGAGAGAGAGAGAGAGAGAGAGAGAGGAAAATATTACAGATCATATTTATTCATTCACTCATTTATTCATCATCCACTTATTGATAGATGGATTGATTCTGTATGGTTTATGTGGAAGGATTCATGAATATTTGTAGTGGATTGGATAAAAGATCAAGTGTTTTTACTGAGGGGAGTTTAACCCTTTGACTGCCACATGGTACACCTTTCCCTGATTACCTGTCCCTCTGAGTCAGTCTTTACATGTTTACAGCCACACCTGATCTTTGAATTGGGGAGATATTGCAAAATATATTCTTTTCATCATTATCTTTCATCACTAATTTTCATCACTAACTTTTTATCACTAACTTTCATCACTAACTTTTCATGACAAACCTTAACTTTCATCACCAATTTTCATCTCTAACTTTAAACTTTCATCACTAACTTTCATCACTAGCTTTCATATCTAACTTTCATCACTAATTTTTCACCACTACCTTTCATCATTAACTTTTCACCATTAACTTTCATCACAAACTTTCACCACAAATGTTCACAACAAACTTTCATCACAAACTGCAAATTGTTTCATGTCACAAAGAAATGGTAAAAAATTTAGGCATTTACCTTTTATTTTTTATTATTATTATTTTTTTTTTATTCATACCATGTGGGCTTTTCATGGGAATTTCTGGGCTAAAGGGGATACTTTTTGGGGTACCTTCTACCTACACTCGGACCGTGGACAGGATTCGAACCCATGCGCTTGGAGACCCCTCGGACCCCAAAGCACGCATGGTTCCACTGTACCATGGCGGGAGAAAGAGTAGAACATTTAATCTGGCAAAGACATTGAGGAGCCAGACTTTAATATACTATAGAGAATAAAGCAGAACATTTATCAGGAACATTTATCAGTACAGAAGATAAATTTGATTACTTATTTTAGCAGGAAGTAGAGTCCAACATCCATTGTGGTGAGATCAAAGTCATTTTATGTGGTGTGGAAATAAAGAGGTGGGTATTTGTCGTGGAATTTCTTGTACTAATTTGTTGTGGAAGGAATTTTGGTGTGGAGGGGAAGAGGGCCTGGTAATTTGCTTTGGAGTTTTCCTTTGTGGATGTAGGAGGGGGAGGGAGGGAGAGAGGAGGCTGTCTGGAATTCCCCTTTTTCTCTTTCTCTTTCTATTTTCTTGTGGGTAGAGGGAGGGAGGGAAGAAAGGAAGTGGGTATTGGAGGTGGTTGTAATGTTGTAATGAGGGTGTTAGATTATGTGTAGGTACTTATGTAATTAACTCTCTCTCTCTCTCTCTCTCTCTCTCTCTCTCTCTCTCTCTCTCTCTCTCTCTCTCTCTCTGTCAGATTTTACTTTACAACACAAAAAAATAAAATTAATACAGTGAGAGAGAGAGAGAGAGAGAGAGAGAGAGAGAGAGAGAGAGAGAGGGCGGGCGGAGGCTGGGCAAGCGTGTGAAAGTGAGCAGGCATAAGCATAACCAAGAAAACTCCTTTCTGCGCCTCAAAATTTCATCACCGTGGAACCTTGAAGAGACAGCAAGTTTGAGCTCTCCTCCTCCTCCTCCTCCTCCTGCCAGCGTCTGAAAATAATAGTGCTGGTATGTTGTGCATGCTTAAAATGTTCCTTGCTGTGCTCGCCGCCTCCAGGGTTGCTTTTCTTGGGCTCAGGAGGAATAGGAAGAAGAGGAGGAAGAGGAAGAGGAAGAGCCAACTAGCGAGCGAGCCTTGAACTTCCTCCCTTCCATGCGGACACTCCTATCCCGTTCGTTGTAAAATTTAGTCCTTTTTCAACTCCTTCTCTTTTTCTCTCTCTTTTATCTCAACTACGCAGCATTTTCTTCCCTTTTCCTAGTTTCGTTGTTGATTATTTTGAGTGCGGGCTGATGTTTGTTTGCTCCGCCCCGGTCGTGTGTTTACGTGTGTTTACCCGCCGTGTGTGCTCTGGGTCAGGGATTTCTCTTATATAAATTTATTCGTGGAGGTTCCGTGAATTTTATGAGTTGCGTTGGTTTCACTCTTGTTTGTCCCTGAGAGGCACCACTTGAGCGCCGGCCTTTTATGAGTGTTTTACCTCCCGCCGCCTGTTGAATGTTTGGCCATTTTTATTTTATATGCGATGTCTTTTTTATATGTATATTTTTATCCTCCTTTGCTCAGAGCGTGGACGTTAATTAAGGAATGCTGCATTATGACACTAATTTGTGCTCTTGATGAAAATTCCCACGATATTTGTGGACATTCACCGGATTAATAAGATAGTTGTGAGCGACATGTCACGTGCCGCTGATTGTTTCTCGGTGAGGGTATGCCGCTTCAAAAGTGTGTGGTACCAACGACAGGGAAAGATCTCGGGGCGTCGACCTCTTCGTCTTTTTCTTCCTCCTCTCACTGATTAAATACATCCCTCCTCTTCCCGCCCTCTAGAAAAGTGACGACTGATTGCGTGCATAGGAGGGGCCAGGGGAGGAAATAACTAATAGCAAGTCTGTAAAAATAGACAAGTGATGGGGGAGGAACAAGCAACTGAAAGTGAATGGGGCAGGAGGTTACACTGATTACTGTGTGCTTGCGATGGGAAGGGCGCGGGGTAGAATGAGTGGGCGGCGCTGGGCAGCTATAATAACAAGCATGTAGAAACAAAAATATGTTCGGAGGCGGTTTTGCTGATTACAGTTTACTAACACTGCAAGAGACGAGGGGAAAAAGAAACGAGAAGAAAAAGAAGGAAAGGTGGGACAGAATAGCTAATTGCAGTTGATTGATTGGTTGAATTTGGGTGCAGCAACAAGGAGGAACTTAAAAAAAAAGTGAAAATGAATAGTTGTAAGGAGAGGTTGTCCATATCACTATCAAGCCACGTGATAAACAAACGGTGTAGCATTGCGAGCCCCGAGGTGGGCATTGTTTCCTGGACGTTTACTGCTTCGGAACATGAGCAAGAAGAGGAAATGTCAGTGAAGAAAAAAAAATTGCCTTTTTAGTACTCCAAGTTTAGCTTCTTTTACGTTGCCATAACGACTTCCAGCAAGAGAGTACTCCAGAAGTTGTTTGCATTGTGAGTCACGTCTGGTCTTATAGTGAATAGGAGAGTAACGCAGCGTACCTACTCCTGTCCACTGTGTAGCCTTCTCCTTCGGTCTTCATTCCTCTGACCTGTCCGAAACCTTCCTGCAGAACCTAAGTGATGCATTCCAAAGCGAGGTGTGGATTAGAGATTGCCAAGGAATGTTTAGCGCAGTAGAAGTAATTTTGACAACGTACTGGGTCTTTTCCGGTAGTTTTGCTCATAAATACCTCGCACCCAAACAAATGAATGGCAGGCCTCGCATGTCTGCATCGTGTCAGCTTTGCATTGATACCGAGGCACTGGTGATGAAAACGAAGGAAAACATAAGAGAAGAATGTTTTCATCAGTGGGCGGCTTATGAAGGGAGGTGCGCAGTGGGTATTGAAGAAAATGAGATGCGTATCATTGGATTGCAAAGAAAATAGCGTCCTTATTATTGGGCGGCGAAGGATTGAGGAGTTTTCATTGTGCAATAAAGGGATCTAGGAGCTTATCAGTGCCTCGAGGCGATTAGATATTTATCATTGGGTGGCAAAGGAATCAAGTGCGTGTATATGTGGCGCTTATTATTGTATGGCAAAATAAACAGATGTAGGTTCCATTGCTGTGAGTTAAAGATTGAATGAGTAAAAGTGGAGAGCAGTGGGAAGTTTTTCAAGAAGACCCATCTCATCTCCAAGTGTTGATCCCTTAAATCACTCAATCAACTCCACGTACTGTCTCATTGATGGTGGTGGTGGTTAGGTTGTGATGATAGAGAAAGGTACCAGTGATGTTGTAGGAGGAAGATGATGCTAGTGATGAGAAGGGAGATGAGAAGGAGGTATTACATTGTCTGCCCATCAGCATAGCGGACGCTGCGTCAAGAGGCTCACAGGGATCCAGTGATACACATTGGAATATTAATGAAATACTCGTGAATTCCTTTAAGACTCGCCACGGCAAAAGCTGCGATGTGCTTTTGAGATGATGTGAAAACAGGAAAACATTTTCATACATATGCAAATGTTCGCCCCATTCTTCCTTAATTATCTTTTTATTTATTCATTTATATTTTTCTTTGCATCGGTAAGCAGAGTTCAGCGCTGCAGATTTTGAGCGGTTTCTCGCCCCTTCATCATTATTTTTACTAAGGATAGATTTTCCTCCTAATTTTAAAGTGCAAACATTCTCCAGTGAGGAAAGAAAGCGTCCCACTCTTCTTCCTCTTCTTCCCCAGTAAGGGAAGAACGCGTCTTTCTTCCTCTTCCTCCCCGGTAAAGGAAGAAAGTGTTCCATCCTCTTCCTCTTCCCCAGTTAAGGAAAAATGTGTCTTTCCTCCTTCCCTCAGCGTCACACATTCCCTTCAATGCCCCGACTCTCTCTTCTTTGTTTTACGTGTCCCTTGCTTCGATT
>NC_059300.1:23276330-23306330 GCF_017591435.1 Portunus trituberculatus
ACGAGAAAAGGAGGAGGAGAAAAAGAAGAAGATTGAGAAGGAGGAGGAGGAGGGTTGTAGAGGAGGAGGAGGGAGTGTGTATGGGAGATGGTTGTGGAGTAGAGGAGGGGGGTTGGGAGAAGAAGACACCGCTTATGTGAGGGATAGAAGGAGGATGGAGGAGTGTCTGAATGCGAGGAGGAAGAGGAGGAGGAGGAGGAGGAGTTGTCTGAGGAAGGGGGGAGAGAGAGAGGCCGGCCAGTCCAAGTAGCGGGAAGGGGGGGGAAGAGAATGGGATGATATAGGAGAAGAAAGGAAAAAAGAAAAAGATTAAGAAGATTATTGGGAGGAGGAAAAGGAAGATACAGACTAGACATCGGGAGGAGGAAGAGGAAGAGGAGTCCTTTGGTGAGTTTGTCTTCATAATATTTACATCACGTAGAAGTCATCCTCTATAGCTGTTACTTTATTTATTTTCATCCCGTGGAGACATTTTATTTTATTTTATTCATTATTATTTTTTCCTGATAAGGGGTAGGGGGATGAGGAGGGGAGAGAAGGGATAACAAACCTCAATCCTCTCCTCTCCTCTCCTCTCCCCTCCCCTCCCCTCCCCTCACTCCCTCCCCACCCCTGCAGCAGTCCATAGATCCATAAGGCCGCCAGCCATCACCCCCCCTCCTCTTCCCTCACTAAGGATCTCTCCCTCACGCCCCGCCAGACAGTGCGCGCCCAGGGGTTGCCTGAGTGGTGGCGTCCAAGGCTGTCGCGGCGAGATACGTATCATTACACTCCTTGCTGTCCAAATGTCGCGCCACTTGAGGGGAAAGTTATTTGTTCAGACAGGCAGACAAGGAGATACACACACACACACACACACACACACACACACACACACACACACACACACACACACACACACACACACACACGGCCCGGTAGCTCAGTGGTTAGAGCGCTGGCTTCACAAGCCAGATGACCGGGGTTCGATTCCCCGGCCGGTTGGAGATATTTGGATGTGTCTCCTTTCACGTGTAGCCCCTGTTCACCTAGCAGCGAGTAGGTACGGGATGTAAATCGAGGAGTTGTGACCTTGTTGTCCCGGTGTGTGGTGTGTGCCTGGTCTCAGACCTATCCCAAGATCGGAAATAATGAGCTTTGAGCTCGCTCCGTAGGGTAACGTCTGGCTGTCTCGTCATAGACTGCAGCAGATCAAACAGTGAATTACACACACACACACACACACACACACAGTCAGGAGGAAGAAGAAGAAGAAGAAGAAATTTCATACACAAGTAGTAACTATAAGAAATTTAAAGAAAAAAAACATAATTATTTGGTATTATTAGACGGAACATAACCTCGACTAACACACACACACACACACACACACACACACACACACACACACACACACACACACACACACACACACACACACACACACACACACACACACACACACGTTGGGCCAAAATCACTACATCGCCTGAAGACTCGCCGGAGCCGCGCCGTTTAGAATGAGGCAGCGTCGCGTCACGGCAAGGAGGGAGTGCCCGGGTGGTCGTGAATGGATCGGGGGTTAGGGGGTCATGGTTGGGGCGGGAAGGGCACCCACTCAGAGAAACACGAGACGCCTATAGTGTCGTGTGTGAGTGAGTGAGGCTGGGTGGATCGGTGACTGGGTATGTGGATAGATGGATGGATGATGCTGCGGGTGGTTGGATGACTGGGTGTGGCTGGGTGATGGACTTGATAAAGAAAGATAGACATGAAACTATTTCGTTTTGCTTTTTTTTTATTACGACAATTTCTATAACCCAAAGAGATGATAAGCAAAGTTCTCGAGTGTTTCCCTTGTTAATGAAGTAGAAATCTTGTTAACTTGATGCTACGACGATAAAAACGCTTGTAAAACAGTGTCACTTTAACTACAGGCTTTTCAATGTAGTGGAGGCTGGACGCAGGAGTGGTTGAGATTATGGTCCTCAGTCTGTTTGCCTGCACGGGTGGGTTTGAGCGAGGCTGGGAAGGAGCGGGTGGGGATGAGACATGTGGGCGATCAGGCGGACAGATGGGGAGGAGGCTTGCACATAAATACATACAAGAGCAGGTCAGCGGAGGCCAGTACGATGAGACTGGAAAGACGGGGGGAAAGTTGTGCTTGTGGTGACTTTTGGTGTGAGAGAGAGAGAGAGAGAGAGAGAGAGAGAGAGAGAGAGAGAGAGAGAGAGAGAGAGAGAGAGAGAGAGAGAGAGAGAGCATACAAACACACATTTCATCATTGATATTTATAGTCCCCTAAAGAAAAAAAACGACATTTTACTAGTGTTACTATGAAATTATACAGCTGTGTTGAAGAAGGAGGGGAAAGAGGAGGAGAAAGAGAAAGAATGATGATGATGATGATGAGAAGGAGGAGGAGGAGGTGGTGGTGGTGGTGGTGGTGGTGGTGGTGGTGGTGGTGGTGGTGTATGAGAGGCGAGGAGAGGAATGGAGAGGTGACGAGACGCGACCGGACGAGAGAGATGAGAGAAGTGTGTTTCGTAAGGGAGAAATCTTTTATACTCCGAGTCGTGAAGTGATTGAATGGGTGGAATGAAACGCGGCGTCCACTAAGGTCACGCTGTAGGGGGCGAAGCAGGGAGGGAGGGCAAGGCGTGGGTCGAGGCGCGAGCAAGGTCTGAGGGCAAAGCTTGATGGAAAAAAAAAAAAAAAAAAACTGTGAAAGGGAAATTGAACGGACGGAGGGTTGTACGAGGAAGACTGAATATATATGGGACATGGAAGGAAGAGAGAGAGAGAGAGAGAGAGAGAGAGAGAGAGAGAGAGAGAGAGAGAGAGAGAGAGAGAGAGAGAGAGAGAGGCAGTTCAGTACACAAGGAGTGCATGTCTAGATAGACCTTCCTGTCTTGATCACCTCATTGAGAGAGAGAGAGAGAGAGAGAGAGAGAGAGAGAGAGAGAGATGGATAAAGTGGAATTACAATTTAATATAGGGTAGAGCCTCTGTTATGGTCATAATGGCGATAGTAGTAGTAGCAGCAGCAGCAGCAGCAGCAGCAGCAGCAGAGAGAGAGAGAGAGAGAGAGAGAGAGAGAGCATAAAAGTGGAATTACTGTAGTGGTGGTGGTGATGGTGGTGGTTGTAGTTGTTGTATATTGCGAATTAGAAAGGATAATGTGAAACAAAGTAACACGTTTTATTTTTTCCACTTTTTTGTTCATTTATTTACTCATTTATTTATTTTATTTATTTATCCATATTGACGTAGGAGGGTACGGTCATGGGCAACAAAACTACAAAAAAAAAAAAAGATAAAATAAATAAATAAATAAATAAAGATCTTCTGAAGAGCCGGTCCCTGAACAGAGTCGATAATGATGGACAAAAATATGTTACAGAATAAGTGTGTCTTGAAGCCTCCCTCTTGGAACGGTTCAGTTGGCAGAGGAAGCTTAGGTATCTAGGCATCATTGCAGCTTAGGTATCTTTTATTTTTTATTCACAAGTACTTATTAATTCAGGGAGTGTTTTTTTATATAATTTAGTTTCACAGTTATTTCCGCGGAGTAATATTGGTTCAGTTTATTATTGTTTTGCGCTCCGGTGACTATTTCCGTGGCTATAAACGCTGCTGTCATTCTCTCTCTCTCTCTCTCTCTCTCTCTCTCTCTCTCTCTCTCTCTCTCTCTCTCTCTCTTTCCGACCAGATACCCCAATGAAACGTATCTTCTCTGCCTGTCTTTGTGTAAAGCTTAGAGACATGGACTTCACGAGCTATATATAACCTACGGCCTTGATCTATTATTCCAAGCGGTATCTCCACGTGTTTCAGAAGGAGGAGGAGCAGGAACTAACTTCGTGCTGGCAATTTCACGTTTTCTTGTGACGGCTACTTTGGTTCACAGCGCGTCGTGTTTTGTTCCATCATCACCGTGTTTTCCTTGGGCCGCGTGGGTGACGGTCTGGGCGTCGTGGCAGAAGCGGTGGTGATAGCTTACTTGGTGAAAGAAAGCCGCTAAATGTGGTAACTTTGACTATCCAGCGCTATTGTGTCCCAGAATAGCGAATGAGTAAAACATCGCACGCTGAAAGGCAGGAATGATGCGAGATGAAGTTTATTGATGTGTGGGTGAGTGAGGGAGAAAGGGAAAGAGCGAGGGAGGATAGAGGATCGAGAAGGAAAGAAAGACAGAAGAAGTACGTGGCTTTACTAGAAGTCAGATGAAGGAGAAACAAAAAGTAGGCAAAGAGTAAAGGATTAGTTTTTGGATAGAGGATCAGGGAGAAGGATCGAAGGGCGGACGGAAGAAGGAATGGGTATTTGAAAAAGTCTGATGAAGGGAGAGGGAAAGAAATGACGGGGAATGAGAACTGAGGATCGAGAAGGAAAAACAGAGGAGACAATAGGTAGCCGGAGAAAGAAAAGAAAGAATATTAGGAGGAAGAAGAAAAAAAAACTGGAGAAGCAATGGATGGATAGCTGCAGAAGACTCAAGAAGGACCATGCCCACTCTTTCCCTAGAACACACACAGTTTCGCTCTCGTCAGATTACCCAGCAGCAGTAGTAGGGCACTCAGAACGGCGGCTGGACATACATAGGAGCGGACCGGAATGTGTGGAAAGGTAGTCTGCAATCAAGGACTCGTGCCAGGCTGTCAGAAGCTTCCGATACGTCTGTAATTTATAGGCCAGTCCACCTTCGGATTTCCTGCACAGGCCAAGCGAAACCAAGATAAAAAGAAGAGTGGAATGGCCAGCGCACGTGCCTCTCTGTGAGTCGGTAGTCGGTGTCACTAGTAAAGAATGGGAGACATTTCAGGATCCCATAACACCTATACTATAACAAATCTGGTGCTCCCAGGCGGTCACCCATCCAAGTGCTGACCAGACCCACCGTTACTTAACCTCACTGACCACTTGGGAGCGGTGGGTGCATTCAGTGTGGTATGGTTGTTGTACGTTCCTGAAGGTTTTTAGCTGATATAGTACACGTCGGCGGCATGTTGGTTGAGTGATGGCAGGCGTTGTGCGGGAAACAAAGGCAGGTACACACACACACACACACACACACACACACACACACACACACACACACACACACACACACACACACACACACACACACACACACACACACACACACACACTGTTTGTCCCGGTGTGTGGTGTGTGCCTGGTCTCAGGCCTATCCGAAGATCGGAAATAATGAGCTCTGAGCTCGTTCCGTAACGTCTGTCTGTCTCGTCAGAGACTGCAGCAGATCAAACAACACACACACACACACACACACACACACACACACACACACACACACACACACACACACACACACACACACACACACACACACACACACACACAGAGAGAGAGAGAGAGAGAGAGAGAGAGAGAGAGAGAGAGAGAGAGATCTTTACAAACACGCTCACATCAGCAAATATATATGTACTGTTTGCGTCACAATCCATGCAAACTGAGACAGACACACACTCACCGAAAAAGAGAAAGAAAAACTACCTTAACTCGCCCCAGAGAGAGAGAGAGAGAGAGAGAGAGAGAGAGAGAGAGAGAGAGAGAGAGAGAGAGACAGACAGACAGACAGACCAAGTATGAGCCAGGCGAGTCTTCACTAGCATCCAGCACTTAAGAAGAGACAGAATACCTCTCCTGGAGAAAATATAATTGTCGCCATAATGACTTCACGTTAAGGGGAAGGAAGGAGAAGGTTGAGGAGATGAAAGGACACCCCATCTCCACCGGGCGTGAGGAAGGAGTTAAGATGAAGTGTCATTGTGGAGAGGGAAGGAAGGGTTGAGGCGCAGGGAGGAAGAATTAAGAACTGCAGTATTTAATGTTGAAATTACAATAAGAAAATGGAATAGTAGTGAGAGAAGAGTTGGCGTGTTGCTGGTTCAGAGAGAGAGAGAGAGAGAGAGAGAGAGAGAGAGAGAGAGAGAGAGAGAGAGAGAGAGAGAGAGAAAGGAAACCGTGTGTGTATATAGATTTATTGATGCTATGTCCCCCTCCCACCTCCTCTCCCTCTTCCCCCCCTTCCCCATTGTGCCTTAGACGACGACGTTGGGGGGAGGAGAAAGATGAAAAGGAGGAGGAAGAGGAGGAGAACGAAAACAAGAATCTGAAAGAAAATATGTGAGGAAGACGAGTGAAGAAAAATGAAGGGCGTACAAATCGAATGATACAAAGAATGATAGAAGACGAAGAAGAGGATGAGTAGGAGGAGGAGGAGGAGGAGGAAGAAGAAAAAGAAGAAGAGAACGATGGACAGGAGAAGAGGGAAGGAAAACATAGGGGAAGACTTGAGAAAGAGAGGAAAATTGCTCTGTAAATCGTGTGATGCAAAAAGATTCAAGAAGAGATGAGAGAGAGAGAGAGAGAGAGAGAGAGAGAGAGAGAGAGAGAGAGAGAGAGAGAGAGAGAGAGAGAGACTAACATGTCTTTTCACTCATCGTTATAATTCTGAATGTATGTATGTAACTTGGTACCTTAATTCATTCATTCGTCTATCTAATATTCAGTAAATGTTAGGAAAGTGTTTGCATTCCATATCTCCACCACCACCACCACCACCACCACCACCACCACCACCACCACCACCTTGCCTTAATATACCCCAACTTAATTATTATTCACCCTCACACATTATGGTCCCTTCATACTTGTTCCTTAGCCATTGTTCCTGCCTTCTGTTTGCTTAGCGGTACTCATTACCCATATTATTCACCCCTTTACCCATTCACCAGCTTGTTGGCACTCATCTTTCAGCCTCCTCGCCTCATATACTCATCACTGTTAGCCATTTTACTCCTCCGTCAGTTTGTTTTCCATTTTATCTTCACGTTCTACTCGCTTCAATCATCTGTAGACATTTCAACATCCTTTCTTAGCCATTCAGTCCTCTACTAGTTTGTTTTCCTCCTCATGTACGCTTTTATATACCCATCACTGTTAGCCATTTACTCCTCCGTCAGTTTGTTTTCCATTTTATCTTCACGATCTCCTCGCTTCATTCTTCTATAGTCATTTCAACATCATCATCTTAGCCATTTACTCCTCCACCAGTTTATATCCTTCTGTCTTCCCGCCCGTCTCGCCCCGTTCCCTTGTAGCCATTGAGATATTTATAGTTTTTGAGCCGTTTTCTCTTTTCGTTTCGTGGTTAGTGACTAAACGCCCTGGTAAAAACAGCCAGGAGGAGGAGGAGGAGGAGGAGAAGAAGGAGAAGGAGGAGGAGGAGGAGGAGGAGGAGGAGGAGGACGACGAAGACGACGAGGACGACGAGGAGGAGGAGGAGGGAAAAGAGGAGGAGAAGGAAAAGGAAGAGAAGGAGCAGGAAAGAAGAAAAAAAGGAGAAGGAGGACATTTTAAACCCCTTAATATTTCTATATACCACACTTTAAGTTCACAAAAAATGTTTTGAACTTGAAATGTGTTATATACGAATATTTAGGGGTTTAGAGAATGTCCTCCTCCTTTTTTTCTTCTCCTCCTCCTCCTCCTCCTCCTCCTCTTTCTCACGTTCCTTGTCTTCTTGCTTGTGAATGAGTAGGAGGGAGAGAGGGAGGGAATGTTGGGTGTAGGAAGAAGGGTGAGGGGGACTGGGGATGCTGCAAAGGACATAGGGGGAAGGGGTAAGGTTGAAGGGGAGGGGGGGAAGGGATAAGGTTGAAGGGGCTGTTTATTTCCGGGAAGTATTAAGGGCAGTGCAGTGTGTGTGGCGCCGGCACCACCACCACCACCACCACCACCACCACCACCACCACCACCACCACCCGGTTCCTCAAGGCTTGATTCACTCACACACACACACACACACACACACACACACACACACACACACACACACACACACACACACACACACACACACACACACACACACACACACACACACACACACACACACACACACACACACACACACACACACACACACACACACACACACACACACACACACACACACACACACACACACACACACACACACACACACACACACACACACACGTTGACGTGTGTGTGTGTGTGTGTGTGTGTGTGTGTGTGTGTGTGTGTGTGTCCACTCATTATTTTCTTAATTTCCGCATGTTCTTCATTCCATCCTTCTTCGAACTTTTATTTTTCCTTCACCTTTCTTGTCTTTTTTAATTTTCCTTCACTCCTTTCTTCCTTCCTTCCCTCTTCCCCTCCTTCCCCTCCCACCCTCCCTCCACGTCCCTGGCCGGTAGTAAAGAAGTAAGGCAGCTGCAGGTTGTTTGCTTCCGAACGCCACAAAGAAATGCATGTATTGGCTAATTCCAAGTTAATAGCGTGGTACAGCGGGGCTGTAGGCTGGAGGGGAGAAGAGAGGACTGGGAGGGTGTTGGAAGTTCCAGTTTCCGTGGAAACAGCGGCGCAAGGCAGCAAAGGAGGCGACGTTATGATGGATTGAAAGATTGATTATAGCCTCTTTAAAAAAGGAAATGAGTTTTGCAACCTTTTCTTTTATTTATTTTTTGTTTTTTTCACCGTCTTTGTATATTTCTTACTGTGGTGGACGAGGAAAAGCTTCGACTTGCGACCCCGAACGCCTGGTTTTATTCAAGCTGACTTAGAAGTGACTGACATGTAGACTTTGAGATACCTGACGGGATGTAATTGTGTGGTGAATGATGGTAGTGGAGGATGCTGCCTGGCTCTCCCTTTTCTGGTAAAGAATGATAAAGGGTAAAAGTTAAAGGCTCCGCCGCGTCGATAGTACTGTAATTCTCTGTAGGGAAGGTCATGATGTTGTGTTACTGTTGTAGCCCAATGCCTTGCCTTGCTACACCACCATTACCACTGTGACTCTCTCCTTTCCACCGTGTTACTCTTGTTCACGGCCACCACACAGCACTCTTCAGCCTTCATTACCACGCAGAACGGCCTCAATGCGTGGCGTAGTACTCACCTCCCCTCCCGCCCCTCCCCCTTGTACACTGCCACTACGCGCAGCTTCCCTCTGTATGGCCACTGGTTGCTCGGGGTACGGCTGGATGAAGCTTGTTTGTTCTTAGCAAGTATTACCTCGCTGCTCTTGTTCCCGCCCGTCCCACTCCTCCAGAGGCCACGAGTTTAGAAGTTTAGTCATGTTGTTGTTTTGGCTTGTCTTGACTCGACGCGTGCCTCGCCCCAAGGCCCCCGGGTCTCCGCCGAGGTGAAGATATAATTATATTACTTTACCTAAGGTGTTATAAGCGTCCGTTATTTGTTTGTGTATTCATTTAAGTCTTAAGTGTAATGATATGCGTGGCCTTGATGTGCTGATGTCCGTGTGAGGCAACGGGGACGTGAGTGAGGCTGTTTGCTCTTTCCTCTGCCGGGAAGGAAACTGATTTATGACGGCGATATACCAAGCTGAAATGACAAATAGTGATGCCAGCGTATCGAGGAAGCTGACAAAGGGGAATGGCGTAAGATCACTGAAGCGACTCACGGCTATAGAGATGATCAACACAAGCTGCAGCAAAGGAAAGAAAGAGTAAAAGCAGACAAATCAATAGCGAATAACGGAACGAGCCTGAACTAATTAAGCAACACACGTAAACCAAACCGGTGAACGAAAAGAAAGGAAGATTAGTAGGTGAACATGCTGTATATCACGGCGAATTGCATCCAGCGCCCAACCCGGAACACAATAAATAAAGATACGTGAAAACAAAAATATGATAAATAAAACGAATGAGTATATAGGCCGTATTGAAAACAAGTAACAATGAATATAACCAACCTCCCGGAAAGGCCCAACAATTAATACACATGTACACAACAACAACAACAACAACAACAACAACAACAACAACAACAACAACAACAACAACAACAACAACAACAGTAAAGCGAAAGGCACTGTTAAATGGGTCAGAAACATAGCCCCCAAAACAAAAAAAAAAAAAGAAATTCCAACTAAAGTCCATTGAACCGAGTGAAGCCATCAAAGCCTATAGCAGCGCACGGAAAAACGTCCTTCAACCCTGATGAAATAAGGGCCATTCACGTAAATTAACGAGGGTTCTTAGTGTGCTGAAACTCCTGGTGTTGCTCAGGGCTGTATGGAAGGTGCTGTAGAGGAGAGAAAGGTAAAGGAAGGAGGATTTAGTGTAGAAACTATTGTATGGGATAAAGATTGTAAGTATGGAAAGAGAAGAGTAGAAGGAAGGAGAATTTCAAGGGGAGGAAGAGCAGGATAGGGACGTGTAGAAGTTAGGAGAATAAGGCAAGTGTTGTTTTAAGGGGAGGAAGAGAAGGATAGGGACGTGTAGAGGTTAGGAAAATAGGATACGGTATAAGGAAGGCACGTTTAGGGTGAAAAAGAATAGGGTAATAGCTGTTGTAGGTTTAAAAGGAGTAGAATAGAGACATATAGAAGAAAAATTGGATAAGGTATGTTTTAAAGGGAGAAGGATAGCATAGTGACGTGTAGAGGAAAAAATTAAAGTAGTGGCTGTTGTAGGAGGGAGGGGAATGGAATAGGACGTGTAGAGGGAAGGAAGGATAGAGTAGAACTATTTAGAGGAAAGCGAGTAAGGTAGTGACTGCTTTAGTAGGAAGAAAAGTAGGATATGGACAACTGTAAGGTAATGGAGTGGAAAGAGCAATCACTTGTACGGGAAATAAAGGAAAGAGAAGGAGTAAGGACAATTGTATGAGGAAAAATGGAAGAAGATTATGGAATCATGTCATTTTGGGAAGAAATTATTCTTTTTTGCTACTATTCATATAGAAAAAGAAATCTTATGAGGTGAAATTGAAGGGGTAGAAAGAAGAGGAACAAGGAGATCCACACGAGGCAACTCCTGAGGGAAAGAGAATTGGAGATGAAGTTCTGTTGTAGGAAAAAGACAAAAGAAAAGTAGATGAATTTCTTTGCTCTGGGAAGGAGACGAAATGGGAAGAGAGGGGAAGAGTGAGGGGAGAAAATAGGGTGAGAGGGGCAAGAAAGGCAAAGAGGAGATGGAATTCTGTTGTGAGCGGAAGAAAGGAAGGAAGCGATGGTGAAGATTGAATTCGCTATAGGAGACAACTGGGAGGGAATTGAGGGAGGGAACATTGCCGTGGGAGGAAAGGGAATTAATGGTATTGTCTGAACGTGGTGACCTGATGGCTGCACGTTGTAATCTGATAGCCTCGCCCACCCGTACACTAGCCAACCCATTACGGATATTAAACAAACTAATAGAAAAAGGGTACAATTTAGTTTATAGCATTTAACCTATACGTAAGCTGCTACCTGGCTGTCTTCCCTTACCTTTCCTTACCTTACCCTATTAACTGGAGTAACTTGTCTTATATTTTGTTATGTTATTCTACTTTACCTTCTTTTGCCTTACCTTACTTGACCTTATCTTATCTTACCATAATTACCTTACCTGATCTTACCTTATGTTAATTTACTAACTTAACTTGTCTTATGTTATGTTACCTCACCTCACCTCACCTCACCTTACCTTATATAACATTGCATTACCTTACCTTACCTTGCCTTCTCCTTAACTAAGTCTAACTTGTATAACCTAACCTAACTTCACTTCACCTCACCTCACGTTACCACATCCAACCCAAACTACCTTATCCACTTTATCGCGTACACTCCCCAGCACGGCCCCTCACCAGCACCACCCTTGCTCACAGCCACCACCTCCTGTAAATGGCATCTCGGCGAGTCTGTTTCAATGGATTAGTCAGGAACTCGTCGCCTCGCTCCTGTCCTCCTCCGTGTTGGTAATGTTCCGCGTCAGAGAATCGTTATCGCCTTGAGTGAAAGCTGCGAAGAGAGAGAGAGAGAGAGAGAGAGAGAGAGAGAGAGAGAGAGAGAGAGAGAGAGAGAGAGAGAGAGAGAAGGGGGGAGAAAGATTTTATTTTCGTGGCTTTGAGCAATCGTATATAATCTGTCCCGCGGTGAGTCGATTGCCGCTCCTTGTGGCTAGTCAGTGGCGGGATGGGCGTCGCTGACCTCTGCGGGCCAGCCAGCGCGACCCGCGTGGTGTGGTGACGTAACAACTGAATCCCAGAATCTTTACTCCATTGATGTTTTCCATATTCTGAAATATTTGAGCGCCGCACCTCCACTTGTTGCAAAAGGGTCTTAATGTAGTTACAGTTGTTTTTAAGAGTATTTTACAGTTCAGAAAACTGAATATAGATACAATTTTTTAAGAGTATTTTACTGTTCAAAGGACTCTTAATGAAGTCACAGTTGTTTTTAAGAGTATTTTACGGTTCAAAAAGCTCTGAATGTAGGTACAATTGCTTCTAAGAATGTTTTACGGTGGTTCAAAGGGGTCCAGACGAAATCACATTTGTTTTTAAGCGTATTTGTATAGTTCAAAAGGCTCTAAATGGAGTTAGTTATTTTTAAGACTGTTTGTATGATTCAAGTGAGTGAATGAATGGCTGAATAATTGAATGAATAAATGAGTGAGTGAGTGGGCGGCAGCGTTGGAACAAATGCCACCCAGAGAGTTAAAGACAAGAAGAAAAAAAGTTTGATTAAAAAAAAGCCAGATTTAAGGAAACTTTGGCGGCAAGTTTTCCACGGTATAGGAAATTAAACCCGCATTGAACGGCCGCGCGGGGTAGAACGCGACTGTGGCCAATAGATCGATAGCCCGCCGGTGACGCACAGATAGCCCTCAACACTGACGAGGGAAGGGCTGAGTAGATGCCCCGGTACTCAAGCAGCCCGATAACAAAGATGATAAACATTAAACCGATAAGAATGTAGGTAAACAGTTTGATACCGATAATTGAATAGATACCGATTACAAAATAGATGATAAACACTTAGATACCGATAACAAAGTGAATAAACACACATACCGATAATTAAATAGATGCTAATAACCAAATGGATGATAAAGACTTAGACAGCGATAAAGTAGATAAACGAATAGATAGTAACTGAAGGGCTATCGATAACAAAGTACATGATAAAACACTAGATACCAATAACTGAAGGGACCCCGATAACATATAAGTTTCTGATAAATTGAGTTAGATTGTAGTACCTGCGAGTAAGTCCCGATAACCGAAGAGATTGTGATAACCGAATAGATACCGATATCCGAATAGGTCTCGATATACGGATAGGTGCCGATAAAGTATCAGATCCCATAACCTAATGGATCCTGATGTTCGAACAGATCCCGATAATACAGAAGATGGAGGTAAACGAGTAAAGAATCCGAAAACTAGAATATTGGCCTCATTATTAAACTGCCTTTGATAACACATACATTGCTTTAATATCTCAGTAATGCTGCCTGACGTTACTGAGCAAAATTGTATCGGCAGACACTAAAAAGCTTCATTACTTATGAAATAATGATATAGCTCTTAACCTCTTCAATACTGAGACGCATTTTTACCTTGAGAATTGTGTACGATTAGACCATTTTATTGATATTAGTAAGGGTCTATGGAGGCTACGAGATTAATGGTCCCAGTCTTCACTATTTTAACCCTTTGAGTAGGGGGACACATTTTTACCTTGAGATTTGTGTACGATTAGACTATTTTATTTACATTAGGAAGGGTCAGTGGAGGTCAGAAGATTAATGGCCGGAGTTTTCACTATTTTAATCCCCCACAGAGTTTTTGAAGCTGCAAAAAATCCCAGATAGTAAGCAGAATGAATATGGAAACGCGTCATGGTGTTGAAGGAGAAAATCTGATTGATCTCTTTGAAGTTATTAGAATAGTGGCTTGTAAATACTCAGACACATATTAACCCTTTCAGAACCAGAGACTCTTTTAAACCTCGCAAAATCAATTAAGAAAGGATTAAACCGAGATATGATACTAGTTAATGAGTTACTACAGGTATTTTTTTTCCATAGTACTAGTTAAGTCTACAAGAAAGTAAGGGATTAGAAAGGATTGATGGTAATGTTTAGAGGTGGCTGTAGGACAAGAAGTAATGACTCATAGAGGTCGGTGTTTAAGGAAAGATGTGTGAGATACCAGTGGAAGAGCAAAAAGCATGTGAATCGTTGTCCAGGTTAGGATATAAATAAAGAAAAAGTACGGAATTAAGAGGATCAAACTTGTAACTCATTTATTATTGCCTTAGAGGATAAAATAAAAGAAGAAAAAAAAACTATGGAATTAAGAGGATCAGACTTGCAACTCAACATTTATTATTGGGTTAGAAAATAAAAAGAGAATAAAAAAAACTATGGAATTTAAAAGATTTGAATTGCAACTCAACATTTTAGAATTGTCACACAGAATGAAAAGAAGAAAAGAAACTATCGAATTTAGAGAACCAAACTTGTAACTCAACATTTTAGTATTGCCACTGAGAGAATGAAAAAAAAAGGAAAGAAAAAAAAACTATCGAATTTAGAGAATCAGACTTGCGGCTCAACATTTTTAGTATTGCCACACAGAGAATGAAAAAAAAAGAAAAAAAGAAAAAAAAAAGCAACCTATCGAATTCAAATGGTCAGACTTACAGTTTAACATTTTATTAATACAGAAGAGAATGCATACTCGTAGATCTCAGGAGAGTTGATGTGTAAAGAGAAACATTCAGACATGTCCTTACTTGACCAACATTTGATTAGCAGTAGACACCAACATCGCCACACACATGCCACTCTGCTCGTGAATTGAACCTTAATAGAAAAAAAAATGTTTATCACAAGAATGATTTTGGTATCTGTAACCATTATCCTCAGAACAACCATCACTACCACCATCTCCTCCTCCTCTTCCTCCTCCTCCTCCTCCTCCTCCTCCTCCTCCTCCTCCTCCTCCTCCTCCTCCTCCTCCTCCTCCTCCTCCTCCCGCAAACTCTTCTTTTGTTCCCACTCCTTCATTCTCTTACATCTTTTCCTTGTTTCTCGTTATCCTCATGTTTCTCCTCCTCCTCCTCCTCCTCCTCCTCCTCCTCCTCCTCCTCCTCCTCCTCCTCCTTTTCTCGTAATCTTTGGTGATTTTCTTTTTTGTTTCACATTTACCATTTACGTCTTTATTCCTGGTTTCTCTCCTCCTCCTCCTCCTCCTCCTCCTCCTCCTCCTCCTCCTCCTCCTCCTCCTCCTCCTCCTCCTCTTCCTCCTCCTCCTCCTCCTCCTCCTTCTCCTCCTCCTCCCGTTTATCCTCGGTGATTCCATGTTTCTTTCTCGTTTCTCTTTCAAGATTGTTTCTCCATATACCGTTCTTATCTTTATTCCTTTTCTGTCGTCTCAAGTTTATTATTTCATTATTATTATTATTATTATTATTATTATTATTATTATTATTATTATTATTGTTATTATTATCGTTGTACTGTTCTTAATTTTCATTTTATCTTCCACCCCTTTCCTTTTCTCTCCTTTCCTCCGTGTCACCCTCTGATCTCTCTTATTCATCTTCCACTTCCTCGCTTTTCCTCCATCAAGGCGAAATAAGTGGAGGGATTTTTCTTTCTCCCCTTCTCTCTCTCTCTCTCTCTCCCCTTTCCTCCTCCCCTCCATCCACCCATTGTAGTAATTCCTTCCTTCACTGCCTTGCCCTCTACATCATAATCCTCTCTTCCCTCATTCCTGCTCTTCCCATCCCCCCCTCCTGCCTCTCCTTCTCCACTTCCACCCTCCCTTTACTCTCCATTTCCTTTCTCCTCTCCCTTCCACCCCATATATCTCTCCTCTTCCTCCTCCTTCTCCCCTTCCTCCCTCCAATACTTCTCTATTTCCTATCCTTTCACCCTTTCTTCTCTTTCTCCTTTCCTTCCACCTCCTTTCCCTCTTTTCGTTTTCTATCTGTTGCTTATCTCCCTTTCTCCTTCCCATCCTTCTCTTTTTCCTATCTTTTTTCCCTTCTCTTCCTCCTTCCCATCCACCTCCCTTTCCTCTTTTCCTTTGTTATCCTTCCTTATTTCCCCATCTCCCCTTCTATTTCCCCTCTTCCCTTGCTTTGCCCTCCTTCCCCTCTCCCCTCTGTCCCTTCATTTCCCTTAGGAGAAATGATCACATCCACTTGTCCCTCGGGGTGTTCTGAAGGACCTTAGGGGAGAGGGGGAAGGAAGAGGAGGAAATAGAAGAAGAGGGAAACAAGAGGAGGAGGAGGAGGAGGGGAAGAGTATAACAAGAGGTAGGGTTAGTGGTGGGGAAGGAAGGGGAAACAAGAGAGGCTGCTCGTGGAAGGTGTGTGTGTGTTTGTGTTTGTGTGTGTGTGTGTGTGTGTGTGTGTGTGTGTGTGTGTGTGTGTGTGTGTGTGTGTGTGTGTGTGTGTGTGTGTGTGTGTGTGTACTTTGTCTTCTTTATTTATGTTTATTTGTACCTTCTATGTGTGTGAGCGAGGGAAGGGAATCAATATTGGCTCTTTGTTGTGCGTGAGAGAGAGAGAGAGAGAGAGAGAGAGAGAGAGAGAGAGAGAGAGAGAGAGAGAGAGTTTTATTGGGATTTACGAAGCATCTTGCGCATCCGAGTGGGTGTAAGGAATTAAATCTGGGCCAAACTAGAGAGAGAGAGAGAGAGAGAGAGAGAGAGAGAGAGAGAGAGGAAAACTAGATATTGCCTGCAAGATTTTCTCCCTCACATCCTTCGTATGCTATTTTCTTTTCCTCGTCGCCCGTGTATTATGTTCAAGACGTAAGCCTGTGTTCTCGTTCTTCCTCCTCCTTCGCCTCCTCCTCCTCCTCCTCCTCCTCCTCCTCCTCCTCCTCCTCCTCCTCCTCCTCCTTTTCCTGATTAATCATCTCTACAATTTTTTTTTTCAACCGTTCATTTTTTTTCTACTTGGTCAAATTTCTCTCCTACCTTCCTTCCTTCCTTCCTTCCTTCCTTCCTTTCTTTCCTCCCTTCCTTCCTTTCCTCCCTCCCTTCCTTTCCTCCCTCCTCCTCCTCCCTCCCTCCCTCCCTCCCTCCCTACTTTGTCATTTTTCCCTGCCTTTTCCATGTTTTCCTCCCTTTCCTCCAAATATTCTCTTTCCGTCCATCGATAACCTTCTTCTTTCCTCTCATCTCCATCTTTTTGTCTCTCACCCTTCACTGTGTCCCAATACTCTCTCTCTCTCTCTCTCTCTCTCTCTCTCTCTCTCTCTCTCTCTCTCTCTCTCTCTCTCTCTCTCTCTCTCTCTCTCTCTCTCTCTCTCTCTCTCCCTATCTTGGAGCTGCACTGTGTTGTTATCTTACCCAGTTAATTATTGTTGAGGAGGAGGAGGAGGAGGAGGAGGAGGAGGAGGAGGAGGAGACGAAGGCATGGGATAGGCGGCTTGTGGGATGTGGATTAATACGGCCAAGAGAGAGAGGGAGAGGAAGAGGAGGAGGAAGAGGAAGAGGGAGAAGGAAAGGGAAACAGACAGATTGGGTTAGCAAAAGGGTTAACTGTGAGAGAGGGCAAAGGTACGGTACACCTGTGGATCCGAAGCGAGTGTTATCCGGATAGTGGTGGTGGTGGTGGTGGTGGTGGTGGGTGGGTGTTTTTAAAGGTGTGTCTTGGTCTCGACGGGGAAGGTGACGGGAGAACGGAGGCGTGTCATTGGCGGGGCGACGTGCCGAGAGAGAGAGAGAGAGAGAGAGAGAGAGAGAGAGAGAGAGAGAGAGAGAGAGAGAGACGAATGGAAAGTATGGGAGAGGAAAATAGTATACCACAAGGGCGGTCAGAGGAAAGACTGTGGAGAGAGAGAGAGAGAGAGAGAGAGAGAGAGAGAGAGAGAGAGAGAGAGAGAGAGAGAGAGAGAGTGGGAGGGAACTGTGTCACTATGGTAGGGAGGGGAGGGGTGGGAGAGTAGACAGTGTTATTGGCGTGGGAGCAAGCAAGGACGGGGAGGCAATGGGGAGATGGGAGTGCGAGGGAGTAGGAGGGGGATGCAAGGACAGATTGGGAACGAAACGAAAGTATGAAGGGAAAGATGTGGATTAGTAGTCGTGGTGGTGGGAATGGGGGAGGAAGGGGATGAGAGACAGTAGTTGGCAGACGAGACATGCATGGTGGAAGGGAGGCGGCCGTAGAGAAGGGGTGAGTGTTGATTACTATGGGTTACCGGGACAGTGAGGGGCAGGGGAGGGGGAGACAGGCAGAGCTTAGTAGTAGACGTGGGTCGGTGGTCGGGTGGGAGATTTTGGGATGGGGAGGTGAGGAGGAGTGTGTGGAGGCTGGGGAAGGCTATGTGGAGGCTTGGGGAGGCTTAGGGGGAGACAGGGGAGGGGCGGGTAGTAGGATGGCAGGCGTCCATTGATCCGGGTCTGCTGGTGACGTCACGCGCCGCCAGCACCACTCTCGGGTCGCTCCAGCCTTCCAGTGCCCTTCCGTTCCTCCCTTCCTTCACCACTCCTTCCTTTCCTTCTTCCAGCGCCATTCACTCCCCTCAATAACCCATGTCTCTGCCCTTCTCCCGTCTCTCCATCTGTGCCCCGTCTCTGCGTCCCTGTCTCGATCTAGCGCCCTTATCCGTCCCTCCATCCCTCCCTCCCGCCAGTGCCCTTCCTCTTCCTCCGTCCAGCTGGCTTTCCCTCCCCCTTCCCATGCACTCCCGCCACCCTCTCTCTACCTTCCCTTGATGCAACACTACTCTGCTTCCAGGCTTATGTAACATTCCATTCGCCTCTTGTATCCTCCCCCTCTTCTCCCTTCTCATCACATCCCCCTTCCTTCCCCTTCTCTTACTTATCCTCATCTTCCGCCGTCGTCTCCGCCACCTCCAGCCACTCGCCCTACAACCTCCCTCGCCTCCGTCAGTATCCGGGCGGTTGTCCTTCCCAGAACCCATGATGTCATCCTGACGTCACGGATCGATTATACGGCGTACTAGGACCTCCCTCCTCCTCCTCCTCCCCTCCTCCTCCTCCTCCTCCTCCCCTTCTTCGTCAGCTGCGGGGGGGTAACAAGAGGGAAAATGTGCCTTCAGCAGCCGCGAGGGGAGAGCCGACACGGGGCGAGCCAGAATGGGGTCATGGGCCAGGCGATGTATGGGGCGAGTCACGTGTGGATGTATGGGTGTGGGAGGGGGAGACGGCAAGGGAGGTTACTCAGCTTGCCTTAGCCACTGCACCCTTTCTTCTTGCTTCTTTGAGCGGAGTAAGGGTGAGATCCCCGCTTGGAGGGAGGGCTGTGAGGGCTGAAGAGGGATGTGCTGGTGGTGATACGTGTGTGTGTGTGTGTGTGTGTGTGTGTGTGTGTGTGTGTGTGTGTGTGTGTGTGCTGGGTATTTATTAGAAGTGGATGGAGGTTTGAGGAAGTTTGGAGAGACACAGGGAGATTTTGGAGGTCTTAGAAGGGACGAGTAGGTTGGAGGAGAGACAATGGGCTTAAGGGGAGAGACGAGGAATTTTGGAAATAGACAAGGAAGTTTGAAAAGGGACGAGGCGGGTAGGAAGAGGCAAGGGAAGTTTAGGGATATACAAGTGTGTTTAACGAGGAAGGAGGAATTTTGGGGGAGAAAGTACGTAGTGTAGGGAGAATCATGGGAGGTCTGGGAGAAACGAGGAGGACGTGACGTTGAAATACAGGCCATATAAGGAACTTATGGTCACGGAAGACACATAGAAGCCAGGGAAGAAAGAGTGGAGTTCGTGTGAAGAAGATGGAAGCTATAGATAGAACATGCTAGGCGCTGTATTGGTGATGGTTAGAAGAAAATATTACACGTGAAGGAAAATGATTACATAGACATCTTGACCTACAGTAAGACGAGAGAGTATAGATGTGGGGTGAGGTGGATGTACTGTGGTAGAAAGGATATGTGGTGGTGAGGGGGAGTCTGGCGGTCGTTGAAGGTGTGCAAGAAGCGTGAAGGTCGTCCGAGGTCGTGAGAGGGACATGCGGGGCGTGGGAAAGTTGTGCACCCGGTGGGAATAAATACGGTAATTGTGGGGTGCTTGGGTGTCCCTGAGTGCGGTGACTACACGAGGAGGGGCTGCGATGAGAGGGACATGAGAGGTGGTAGTGAGAGGGATGTGAGGTCGTGAGGGTGACCTTTCGCCCTAAAGTGGAGCTGTTGACCCGCCAGGCGCAAGGCAGCTGCCACCACCACCACCACCACCACCTCCACCACCACCACCACCACCACCACCACCACCACCAGTAAAGGCAGTCAGTTACCTTCACCAGGGAAACTGTTCTTGCCCTTTGCATGTACATTCACCACCACTTCAACTCCTCCTCCTCCTCCTCCTCCTCGTCGTCGTCGTCGTCGTCCTTATCATCCTCTTTCTTCTTCCTCCTGCAATAACGTGTCATCTTGCTTTTGTATAATATTTCCTTCATTATTATTTCCTTTCCTGTCTTCCTTTCTCTCCTCCTCCTCCTCCTCCTCCTCCTCCTCCTCCTCCTCCTCCTCCTCCTCCTCCTCCTCCTCCTCCTCCTCCTCCTCTAGTAACGTATCGATGGCCCCAATAATTTCCTCGTTCAAAAAAATCAAACCATGTCATCTATCCATCATTCTCTCTCTCTCTCTCTCTCTCTCTCTCTCTCTCTCTCTCTCTCTCTCTCTCTCTCTCTCTCTCTCTCTCTCTCTCTCTCGCTCAGACAATGGCTTTCTTCTTTTATCACAATCATTTTCACGTAAAAAAAAAAATGAAAAAAATAAAACAATAAGAACCCACCACCTTTCTTCCCAACAATGCAGTAAAAGTAAAAAAGGTAATCGAAAAAAGTGTATACCCACGTCATGAAGAGTTCTTGCACGGAGACCCATAGACGGGGAATGTAGAGGTCTGGCTGGCTGAGCAGGAGAAAGGTTGGGGTTGGTGCTGGGAGGATGGGAGGGCGTAGGGGGGGGGTGTTAAGCTGTGGCCGTGGCAGAGAGTCGGGCTAGAGGAAGAATTGAGAGTGGTTGCGTGATTTACTATGTATGAGAGAGAGAGAGAGAGAGAGAGAGAGAGAGAGAGAGAGAGAGAGAGAGTAAATTGAAGATGCAACAACCTAGTTAGCTACGTCGAATTGAGCCACTCTGGGTAATATTCTCTCTCTCTCTCTCTCTCTCTCTCTCTCTCTCTCTCTCTCTCTCTCTCTCTCTCTCTCAATCCATCCCACGGTTCTTTAAGAGGGCGGGCCAGAGATGGAATGCCAAACCAACTGTCACATTCGTCAGAAAATACCCCGCCTGGTGGATCGCGAGGAGCGGCGGCGGGAACTCTCACTGACTGACTGACTGACTGGCTGTGACTGAGACTGAGACTGAGACTGAGACTGAGACTAACTAACTAACTAACTAACTAACTAACTACTGACTGACTAACTGAGCACCACAACACCTGGGTCACTAGTCCCCGGGAGCTTGTAAAGGCGGCGCCACTGTAAAGTAAAGCAGGCGGGGAAGGATGCGCCAATTAAATCCCTAGGTAGTCATATTAGCTTAGCCGCCGCACGGAGGGAACTTTTTATTTTTTATTTTATTTTTTTTCAGACGTCCTCATTAGAAGTAAACCGCATAATTAAGCTCGACGACTGACTAATAATTAAAAACACACGGGTTTGCAGATTGAAATTTAATGAGAGAGGAAAAAGATTATACGCTTCAGATATACGAGTATATATATATATACCAAAACTTTTATTTTTCTCATTTCCCCTCTTTATTTTTCTACGGTGACTTTATTGAAGTGAGGGGAAATGTCACGATGTTTTTCCAGTAACCTTTTGTAGCAGACTTCAATTTAGTTTAACTCGAAACTGCAACCTCATTTTTCCCTTCTTCATCCCTACTTTTTCCTTGTCTCCTTCAGTAGCAGCAGCAGCAACTACAACAACAACTTTCAGAAGGGTATTACGAGTAGTTGCTGAATGTTGAAGCGCCTTCCGAGAACTGCCTGGCGGAGAAGCACGTCCTGAGTGTTTCCCGGGTGTAGAGTGCCGGTGTTAGCAAAGCGACACCTGAACTCGTTGTTGCATTGAGTGAGTCACGAGGGAAAGTTAGTGAAGTGCGGGTGTCAGCTCATCAGGAACACTGGACACTCGTCAGGGAATCTGGGGCAGTTCAGGGCGAGGACATCACTCGTGCTTCATCTTCCAGGACACTTGGCGCATTGGTGATCCAGGCAGCCGTGTAGCCATGAGGGAAGACTGATGCCCGTCACTGAATTTGGGACAGCAAAATTAATTAGTTTCTCTTCTAGTTGTGTTGATAGTTCAATTAGTTGTGTAACGAGGAGGGAAGAGTGATCCCTCGTCAGCGAATCTGGGACGAGACAACCCATTACTTCGTCAGATGGAGTCATTACGAGGAACACTGAGCTCACGTCACAGGTTTCACGGTATCACGGGGTATTTTAAGATGATCTGCATAGGTGCATTGCCTCGTCTTGAATCTGAAGTAGGATGATTAATTGCTTTACTTAGTTTTTAGTCATTTTTTGCGTCTGTGTGAAGAGGAAGCAAGATTGCCCTTGAATCACCTCTGAATCTGTGGTGCGACGCTGAATTATCTGTTTTTCGCTGTCCTGGTGCGCGTAAAGGCCTTCATTTATGACGCGACACACGTAGGTTGGGTCGCCGGGACTGCTATTTTATTTTGATATTTTTGTCAGAGAGACCGGCCTTGGGTAGAAAAAAATAGATGAAAAACCTGCTCATCCTGCCGCCCGTAAAATAATCACGGCAAGAGGAGTAAAAAGAGACTGGAATTATATTTTTCTATGTTGTCCTGCATGATTTAATGGTGCATTTTGTAAGGCTCATCGCATCCCCTGGGTCTGCAGCCTAAGCGACCCTCACTCACTCGCGACGAAAGCTTGGCGGTGGCGTGGACGCGAGATTAAACTCCTCACCAGTTGGTCAACAATCGTGAGAAGTTGACGGAACCTTTGACGGCGCCTTTGCCCGCCCGGTCACTACTCCCACCGGCGTTTGCTGAGTGATCCTTAGTGCGCTGCTGGGGTGTCGTTCATGGCGCTCACTGACTGGCTAGCTGACCGACACACACACACACACACACACACACACACACACACACACACACACACACACACACACAGTGGTTAGAGCGCTGGCTTCACAAGCCAGAGGACCGGGGTTCGATTCCCCGGCCGGGTGGAGATATTTGGGTGTGTCTCCTTTCACGTGTAGCCCCTGTTCACCTAGCAGTGAGTAGGTACGGGATGTAAATCGAGGAGTTGTGACCTTGTTGTCCCGGTGTGTGGTGTGTGCCTGGTCTCAGGCCTATCCGAAGATCGGAAATAATGAGCTCTGAGCTCGTTCCGTAGGGTAACGTCTGGCTGTCTCGTCAGAGACTGCAGCAGATCAAACAGTGAATTACACACACACACACACACACACACACACACACACACACACACACACACACACACACACACACACACACACACACACTCTCTCTCTCTCTCTCTCTCTCTCTCTCTCTCTCTCTCTCTCTCTCTCTCTCTCTCAGGTGTGAAGGGGTGTCGGTAACGGGAAGGTGAAAAGGTTGGGTGACAGGTGAGGTGTGGCGAGGCAGGCTGGGAAGACGAGGGGAGGGGAGGGGAGCGAGAGGTGAGGGAGATCGACGCCAGGAATCGAAGGAAGGAAGAAAAGTGCGGGACAGAGATGGACAGCCAGACCGACCCGCTAATTGACAGCTGGTCTGATTACGTTACGGGCCCGATCTTATCAGTGTGTGTGTGTGTGTGTGTGTGTGTGTGTGTGTGTGTGTGTGTGTGTGTGTGTGTGTGTGTGTGTGTGTGTGTGTCTGTCCGTCCCATGATGAGGGACTGGAGATATTTACACAACAATAAGCTCTGGGGAAAAATGACGGAATGACACATATTGGGTGGGATCAACTGACTCTCTCTCTCTCTCTCTCTCTCTCGTTAAACGGGTTGCTGGGGACGATGGGGGAGAGAGAGAGAGAGAGAGAGAGAGAGAGAGAGAGAGAGAGGGGGGGGAGGGGAAGGGAAGGGGGGAGAAAGGCAAGCGAAACAAAAAGTAGCAAGCCGTGATGTCTGTCCAGTGAAGCTAAATGTATGAGAAAAGTCCAAATCCTTGAGAGAACGAAAAAAAAGATACGCTGAAAGTTAGTGTCTTATGGGGAGGGAGGTTAAATCGTGCCACCTATTCTCTCTCTCTCTCTCTCTCTCTCTCTCTCTCTCTCTCTCTCTCTCTCTCTCTCTCATTGCAGCAGTCATTCCTCGCGCTGCTAATAAAACTGGAGGGATGAGAGGGAGCGAGTGACAAGAAGCATGACAACATAATTATTCTTGTTTTTCTCTTATTTTTTGTTCATATTCTTTTTTTCTTGACAAAGGTCCAATGGCAATATGTGCTGAAGGTCTTTATTGTTGTTGCTTTCATAGTTGGTTGATGACTTGTATGTTCTTCAAGGTGACTGTTATTACTTGTGTGTTTTGGTTTTCTTTACTGTGTCGATTGTTTGAAGATGACTTGTATGAATGTTGTATCGTAAAGAGAGTATATTTGAACGGTATACTATTTACTTATATATTTACTTGTGTATTTCTTTTATTTTTCATTCGCAAATGTGTATAGAAATTAAATTAGATAAAGGATAGATTAAATTAATATGCACTAAATATGCAGGTTGTAATGCGCGTTCTGCGGATATTGCCTGAGGTGAAAGTACAGGTTATTCTAAGCGGAAGGTGTTTTATGCACATATGCGTTTTGAGGCGTTGTTTAGCCGTGGTATGGAATTCAAGTGTGGACAGATACCGCAGCAGATCCTGACGGGCATCCATGGCGAGGATCTAAAGTTGTGAATAATTCAGTTTTGATTTCTACAAGTTTTGGAGCTTTGCAATATTCCATACCGACACAGTGACAACAGTGAACCAATACCGTTTACTGATAAACATTACACATAGAGTGTATAGCACCATGTCATGCCCGGGCAGGGAGTGGGAAGGAATGAAGCCAGCAGCAGCAGATGAGCTTATTGTTAATCAGAGCACACAGCCCTCCGAGACTGTGACAGCGAATACGTCCAGATTGTATTTCAGAACTTGGAAGTAATGTATAGTATGTGGAAAGTGTGTTTCTCTGGCGCTACAATTGTATCTGTTGCTACGCCACACTTGAATTTCATGCTACGGCTAAACAGCGCCTCAAATCATAATGCATAGTGAACATTAACACTTAGAATAACCTGTACTTTCATCTCTGGACGCATCTCCAGAAACTCGTGTTACACCCTGCATAATTAGTACCTAATCTTTTTATATATTCTTTATTTTGTTTATATACATAGTTTTCAAAAGAGATATGTGTATACCTTTATATTTCTTATTACACATTTTGTTAGATGTAGCTTTAAAGAATTTAGGTCATTGATGCCGCCATGCCTTCACCTTTTATGAGCCATTCGAGACTGTCTGGCGCTGAATTCTCTTGTAATGGATGGAAAAGATGAAAGTGTCAGCAAACTTGCAGCACTTTGCCGGTGCAGGGAAGGGAGGGATGAAAGTATCAGCTGGGAGGCTTTAGAGTTGTCACGGCTCGCTAATGTTGTGACGCTGAGCCTCGCCTAAACACCACCACCATCACCACCAACACCACTTGCTGGGACGAGGGTGCCACCTGATTCATAAAAACCATAATAATCATCACCATCATCTTCATTTTAGTAAAGAAGAAAGACTATAACAAAAAATACTTATTGATTCATTAAACCATCATCATCATCATCATCATTGGCTCTCCATGAATCCACTACAAGATCAGCTCATCCCAAACCTTCCCTTGTCATCTCAGTTGGTTCCTCGTCTACTGGTGAGGAACCCAACAAAGCGTCATATCTCCCTGTTTACTTTTATTTAGTCGTTTAACTTTATCTACATTTCTATTTTAATCCTTTTTTTTTTTTTTACTATATTGCCATTTTATTACCAAACCACCCATTACTTTATCGCTCACACGTAAAGCGGCATAAGAAGAAAACGGAGGTGGAAAATCGTAAATTACAAGAGAAATCATTGTTTGAAAGCAACTAGGGAAGAAGGAACAGCAGCACCAGCAGGAGGAGGAGAGGAAAGGGCCGGAGAAGGAGGGACAAGAGAGAGAGAAGAAAAGAGGACGACGGGGAAGAGAAGAGACAGTAGGAGTAATAGTAGGAGCAGGAGCAACGGCAGGAAGAGAAAGAAGAGGAGGAGGACGACGAGAAGGGACTGCAGGAGGAGGGAGAAAGATAAGATGAGGAATAAGAGCAGGGATATTAGTAGTTGTCATTCTAACAGTAGCAGTAGGAGCAGCAGGAGGATGGGCAGAGACGGGAGGGTAAGGACCAAGAACAGGGAAAGCATTAGTAGTAGCAGTAGTAGTAGTAGTAGTAGTAGTAGTCGTAGTCGTAACAGCAGCAGGAGGATGGGCAGAGACAGGAGGATAAGGAACAAGAACAAGGATAGCATTAGTAGTAGTAGTAGTAGTCGTAGTAATAGTAGTAGTAGTAGCAGTCGTCGTAACATCAGCAGGAGGATGGGTAGGGACAGCAGAGGGAAGCAGACGACTAGAGCGGGAGGTGAGACGCCTTACATGGAGAAGGGCTGTGTCGGGGGAATTGGCACATTGGTAATGAGAAGGAGCGTGTGTCTGCTGCCTCCCTCGTGGTGGTGGTGGTGGTGGTGGTGGTGGTGGTGGTGGTGGTGGCGGTGGTGGTGAAGGTGGCGGTGGTGGTGAAGGTGATGAAGGTCGCGGTAGGGAATACAAAGACCGTCCTCCAACCGCTCCCATCCTTCTTTCTCTTTCCGTGCCCAGCCTTACCACCACCACCACCACCACCACCACCACCACCACCACCACCACCACCACCACCACCACCACCACCACCACCACCACCACCACTACTACTACTACTACTACTACTACTACTACTACTACTACTACTACTACTACTACTACTCCCATCCTTCCCTTCTTCCTTCCCATTCCATCACCTTTTCCATTCCTACTGGGCGCTGGGATCAAAGAGATAGCGATTCTGACTCGGCGCCTCGTCATTTCCCTTTCCTGTCCCGGTGGTGTGAATAGTAGTGATAGTAGTAATAGTAGTAGTAGTAGTTGTTGTTGTTGTTGTTGTTGTGGTAGTGGTAGTAGTAGTTGTGTTGGTGGTGGAGATGGCAACGGAAATAATGCTAATAGTTATAATGGTGTTAAGAAAGGTGTGGGAAATACGAGCAGGTTGTAAATTTAGGAGATGATGTGCGAGCATTCCTTGTGTGTCGTAAAAGGAACAAGTGTGGAGGAGGCCCGGACGCCCTTCCCACGGGTCATTGAAATTCCACCTCCCGGAAAATAAAAACGAAATAACGGAAAAAAAAAGATACATGAAAATAAATAAAAACCCAACCACCACCACCACCACCACAAAATAATAACAACAACAACAATAATAATAATCCATTTTTATCCTTAATGTATGAAATCACTAAAATTCCACCTCCCAGATAATAAAATAAAAAAGACAGACGGGAATAGATGAAAAAAAAAAACTACCACAAAAAAGTCACAATAGCAACAATAATAACAAACTTTTCATATCATTCATTGCATTCCTCCTTTCTTCATTCTCCCTTCATTCCCCTTAACATTTATTTACAGGGAAGAGACAAGGCGACATACAGAGTGAAGGGTTGAAGCCAGGGAGTGACAGAGACCGTACATCAGACAGTAATAACAAGCAGGGGAGTGTTAATGCTAATCACACCACGCCTTTAATGGGTGTGTGAGGGCCGTATCTCCAATCATTACTCACGCCTTAGTTAATCTGGCCTCCTGCTGCCTTGTTCACGCCTCGGGAAGACCAGCGGAGTGTCTTGCGCTGGGTCTGGTGTTGGTGGTGATAATGGTGGTGGTGGTGGTGGTGGTGGTGGTGGGCGTGAGACAGTGGTAGGCGATGCTATACTTGACATTGGAGCTATAGTGTACCCGTCTCTCTCTCTCTCTCTCTCTCTCTCTCTCTCTCTCTCTCTCTCTCTCTCTCTCTCTCTCTCTCTCTCTCTCTCGTTCGTTCGTTCGTTCTTTTCGTCGTCTCCGCTACATATTAAAGCTAACTCTCTCTTACACACACACACACACACACACACACACACACACACACACACACACACACACACACACACACACACACACACACACACAGGGGAGAGGGGGGGCAGGGCTGTCTTTCATTACAAGCCGGCCTTTACCCTAAGCTAATATTCATCCTTCCCTCCTCTTCCTGTGCCTCTTGTCAATCCTTCCACCATTCACCCTCTCTCTCTCTCTCTCTCTCTCTCTCTCTCTCTCTCTCTCTCTCTCTCTCTCTCTCTCTCTCTCTCTCTCTCTCTCTCTCTCTCTCTCTCTCTCTTCCCTTCACTCCAGACTTCACACCCTCTATTCTACCCACGCTTTGCATCTTTCACCTTCAAATTCACGCCCACGCCACCCACGTTCATATATACTCCTCCTACTCCTCCTCCGCTTTCCCCAGCACCCGCCGGTCGTCTCCCCATCCCCATTGCCGCCGCCGCCGCCGCTGCCGCCACCGCTCCTGCCGATACCACCGCCACCACCCACGCACGAACTCTTGCCATCCACCCACGCTCTCTCTCTCTCTCTCTCTCTCTCTCTCGCTCTCTCTCTCTCTCTCTCTCTCTCTCTCTCTCTCTCTCTCTCTCTCTCTCTCTCTCTCTCTCTCTCTCTCTCTCCTCAGCCACACTCACTGCATCATACGCACACACACACACACACACACACACACACACACACACACACACACACACACACACACACACACACACACACACACACACACACACACACACACACACACACACACACACACACACACACACACACAGAGAGAGAGAGAGAGAGAGAGAGAAGGGCCTGTGTCAACATTCCTAAAGACAGTATGGCATCTTTTTTCCGTTTTTTTTTTTTTGTCTGTTTTCTTTTAATTTTCCATCCTTGACATTCATTTTTATTTGTTTTTTTTTTTTCTTTTTTTCGTCGTTCATTCCTTTCTTCTTTCCTTTTTTTACATTTTCTTTTACTTTCTTTTTTCTACTATCTTTCCTTCCTCCTTTTGTACGAGTAATCTCTCTCTCTCTCTCTCTCTCTCTCTCTCTCTCTCTCTCTCTCTCTCTCTCTCTCTCTCTCTCTCTCTCTCTCTCTCTCTCTCTCTCTCTCTCAACTACAGATTCTTCATTCTTACCGTTTTTTTTCAATTCTTTTTTACTCTACAATTTTTTTTCTCCTCCTCCTCCTCCCCTCCTTCTCCTTCTCGTTCTTCTCCTCCTCCTCCTCCTCCTCCTCCTCCTCCTCCTCCTCCTCCTCCTCCTCCTCCTCCTCCTCCTCCTCCTCCTCCTCCTCCTCCTGATCTTCCTGGTGTGATGAGCCTTCAATCTGCCTGGAAATCTATTGGCAACGTTACTCGCCGGTCACCTCATCTCACCACCTAACCTAATAGACATGAGGTCCTCTTCCTCCTCCTCCTCCTCCTCCTCCTCCTCCTCCTCCTCCTTTTAACTCGATCCTCTCGTTTTCCTCACCTTTCCTTCCACTTCCTTTCTCTGTTATACCTCCATTACCTCGTCTCTTCTCAACCATACTTCTTCCCATTTTTTTTGCGTGTCCTCCTCCTCCTCCTCCTCCTCCTCCTCCTCCTCCTCCTCCTCCTCCTCCTCCTCCTCCTCCTCCTCCTCCTCCTCCTCCTCTTGCTACACGCCACTTGCACTTATTCTTCTCGTTTTAGCCTCATTTTTTGTACTACTCTCCCTTCCTCCTCCTCCTCCTCCTCCTCCTCCTCCTCCTCCTCCTCCTCCTCCTCCTCCTCCTCCTCCCCCAAACCCCTCACTTCTAACCTCTTATCTGCTCCCCTTCCTTCCTCTCCCACCTCGTTCTCTGTTTCGCCTTCCTTTTAGTCTCTCTCTCTCTCTCTCTCTCTCTCTCTCTCTCTCTCTCTCTCTCTCTCTCTCTCTCTCTCTCTCTCTCTCTCTCTCTCTCTCTCTCTCTCTCTCTCTCTCTCTCTCTCTCTCTCTCTCTCTCTGTGTGTGTGTGTGTGTGTGTGTGTGTGTGTGTGTGTGTGTGTGTGTGTGAAAAAAGGCGCCAATGTGGAATTTCAC
>NC_059300.1:23311330-23316330 GCF_017591435.1 Portunus trituberculatus
GGGAATGATGTGGAAGGTAACATCGAGACCCGAGAATGGAAGGATATTGAGAGCTGACAAGCAAGTAAAGACGAAGGAAGGAGAAGGTTGGAGGAATGGATGGATGGAAATTTGTCAAACACTAAAGAAGAACTAAAGAAAGAAGAAATGAAGGAAAGATAAAAAAGCGTTACAACCTTGAGGAAAAGTATATTGTGTTTAAAAAAGAGTGGGAAAAAATTATAATGATGAATAATGAGGAGTTGCGTTGTGGCTAGAGCTCATGAGAGAGAGAGAGAGAGAGAGAGAGAGAGAGAGAGAGAGAGAGAGAGAGAGAGAGAGAGAGAAAGTAATGAGGGAAATTATATAATGAGAATGAATTAAGCATGAGGTGTAGTGGAGGAGGATAGAAGCAAAAGAGTAATAATGTAAACTAATGACAGTGAACTGGAATAAGAGGAGGAGGAGCAAGAAAAGGATGCAAACATTATAGACGAATTAAAAGAAAAAGTAATAGCAAAAGGACAATGAGTATGATTAATAATAGATAGATGGAGACTAAGAAACAATGCCGTACTTTGAATACCAGAAAAGAAAAAGGAACAAAAAAAAAAAAAAATCGTGGAAGAGTGAAAAGTGTCGGCGATTAATAGAAGTAAGAAACACACACCATTGTGGCTGAAAGAAAGGAAGGAAGGGGAAAATAGAATCCACTGGGGAAAAAAAGGTAATTATCATGAAAGACTTTAATGAAGAAGTGAGGAGAGCAAAGGGAAGCATTACAGAGAGAGAGAGAGAGAGAGAGAGAGAGAGAGAGAGAGAGAGAGAGAGAGAGAGAGAGAGACAGACAGACAGAAACAGAGAGGGAGAAACAAAACAACAGGAAACATAAAGGAAGCAGAACGGAAGGAAGGAAGTAAGGAAGGGATGGGAGAAGCGAAGAGAAGAGAAGAGAAAAGAGAGATAGTCAGAGAGAAAGAGAAAGAGAGAGGGGAGGAATGATACACAAGCAAAAAAAAAAAAAGGAAAAAAAAAACAATAACACTATATCAGAGAGCAAGAATTGAATGAGGGAGCAACAGTTTACATGTGAGTGTTCGTGAGTATTCTTGAGAGTTCCTGGGAGCGAGTAAGGCGAGTGAGTCTGCTTCCTGTAATGTAGCGGGCAGGTAATGAGGCCGTGAATGGGTGTCACCTGCGTACCGATGGCCGCTTAATGGGGGACCAGGGAAGGAGAAAATGGGACGTTTGGGTAATGGGGAAAGCATACCATTGATTTTAACGGTAATGGGAAGGAAAGGGGAAGACGGAACGGGTGATAGTGAAGGAAAAGGACGAGAGAGAGAGAGAGAGAGAGAGAGAGAGAGAGAGAGAGAGAGAGAGAGAGAGAGAAATGGTGATAGGGAAGGAAAATAGCTAAAGTAAAGAGAGGAAAGAAGGAAGAAAGGGAATGGATGGAGGAAATGGAGGAGGGAGTGAAGAAAGGTAATGGACAATGGAAATGAAGAAAGGAAGATTAAAGAAAAAGAAAGAAGGGTAAAAAAAAAAAGTGAAGGTGTAATTATAAAAACACCGTAGGGAAGGTAGAAACAGGAGAAGAGGGGACGTAAAATGTTACAATATTGAAACAAGAAAGGAAGAGAAGATAGAAAGGGAAGAAGAAGCGAGGAAGGAAGAAGGAAGGAAGGAAGGTGCTGTGTGCATTAGAGAAACGAAATAATGTAAACGTACAAGAAAAAAAGGATAAAAATGCTACTTATTAAAGAGAAACCTTGCAGAGTAATGAATGAAGAGGGAAGAAGAAAAGGCAGGAGTCACTAATTATGGAAGTAGGAATGAGGAGAATAATGGACGGAAAGAGGTGAGGACGGGAAGAATGGAGGGCGTGGGTAGCACTGTATAACGAGAGTAAGACGGGAAGAGAGGAGGAGGAGGAGGAGGAGGAGAGGTCTGGAGGAATGAAAAGCGTAACGGTGTATAAGAAGAGAAATGAGTAAATGATGGGAAGAGAGCAGGAGGAAGAGGAAAGCAGGAGAAATGAAGGGCGTAGCAGTGAATAAGGAAAGGTATTAGGAACGGGAAGAGAGAAGAAGGAGGAGGAGGAGGAGGAGGAGGAGGAGGAGGACGTGAGGAATGGAAGACATAGCACTGCATAAGAAAAGGAGTAAGGAACAGGAAGAGAGGAAGAGGAGGGTGGGAGGAAAGGAAGAACGTAGCAATGCACGAAAAAAAAAGAGTAAATAACTGGAATAAAGGAGGAGGAGGAGGAGGAGGAGGAGGAGGGCGGAATAAATGAAGGGCGTAGCAGTGTAGTGTAGCGTAGTGCATATGCCGTCATTGTTGTGTCCAGGTGTTATTTAGTTAAGCTCTCACGGTAAAGTGTAGCGCGCGTGACAGTTCTTTGTGCTGCGCTTGTAATTATCCATAACTAAGGTGTGTTTAGTGGATGCCTCGCCCCGCTGGTGTGATGGATGCACGCTTGTCTCTTGGTGGTGGTGGTGGTGGTAGTTGTGCCTCCCGCCTGCTTTTATGAGTTCGTTGTCATCTTCGTCGTCGTTGTCTCTTGTTCCTTGGTGGTGGTGGTGGTGGTCGTTGTGAGTTTTTTTTTTTTTTTTTTTTTTGTGCGTATTTTTTTGTTCTGTCTCATCATCATTATTGCTTCTTCATTTTTCTTTCCTCATTCTTTTCTTTCATAAATTTTCCTTCTCTCTTCTTCTTCTTCTTCTTCTTCTTCTTCCACCAATAATCCTTCCTCTCTTCTTCTTCTCATTGCACTTCCAATAATCCTACCACTCATTACTTACACACACATTGCCTTCCTTAATTACCACTAACGTACACACACACACACACACACACACACACACACACACACACACACACACACACACACACACACACACACACACACACACACACACACACACACACACACACACAGAATTATTAAAGGCACCACTTTGAGAACTTGGCAAAACTAGGAGAAAAAATCTTGTACGAGGCTGCGAGGGAGGAAGGAGAACGAGACACGCATCCACACATCACTCCAGCGCTCCTCTTGTCGAGTAAATATAAGAGGCGGGGCGGCCACTTGAGGATGTCCCAGTAAGAGTGTGTCCTCGTGAATTGGTAACACTGTCTTTAGGATTTGCTTCGGTTTGAATATAAGAGCGAATACCTTTGTTTTGATTTGTTTCTCTGCTTGTGTGTTTGTGTGTAGTAGTAAGTGTCTGGTACTCTCTCTCTCTCTCTCTCTCTCTCTCTCTCTCTCTCTCTCTCTCTCTCTCTCTCTCTCTCTCTCTCTCTCTCTCTCTCTCTCTCTCTCTCTCTCTCTCTCTCTCTCTCTCTCTCTCTCTCTCTCTCTCGTTTGTGTTTGTGAGCTTTATTTTTCTTGGTCGTCTTTTAAAATGTCATACAGGAAGTTTTTGCATCGTGTTCATTCTCTCTTATTACATCCGCTCTCGTGGGGAAAATGTCAACTTTTCTCGCATCTCGCTTTACCACTGAACCCATCACCCACATTCTTCTTACTTCACATGATACTCCTCCTCTTGTCTTTTTTCTATCTTTTTTTTTTTTTTCCAACTCAACAAGTGCATTTTTATCGTATTCTCACCCCATCACGGCAAAACATCCACTCGTGATTCTCCTTCCAGCAAACAAGGCCGCCGTTTATCAAATTACACTGGGCAGCAACAGGTGTATACTTTTGTTACACCGCTCGTTCTCCCTCCCAGGAATTGTGTTTAACGTCTGCAACACCGCCTCTCCAGGGACGTGTTGTGTAGAATCACGTATCACACAATTGGATGAGTGAAGGTTCAGCTTTAATGTCTGTCTCCTCCACTGGAAGGCTTCTGTTGCAAGGGACTAATGTTGTCATTCTTCCGTGTGCCCTTTTTAAAGAGTGCCAGCGCGCCCGACCCGTAGTGCACAACTTCCTCCCTCCCTCCCACATGCTCTGGCGCTGGTGGTGGTGGTGGTGGTGGTGGTGGTGGTGGTGGTAGTAGGCAAGGAAGATGGAGCTTTAGAATAATGTGCTCATCCCTCTTCCTAAGAAACGACACACACACACACACACACACACACACACACACACACACACACACACACACACACACACACACACACACACACCGTGGTTCGATTCCCCGGCCGGGTGGAGATATTTGGGTGTGTCTCCTTTCAAGTGTAGCCCCTGTTCACCTAGCAGTGAGTAGGTACGGGATGTAAATCGAGGAGTTGTGACCTTGTTGTCCCGGTGTGTGGTGTGTGCCTGGTCTCAGGCCTATCCGAAGATCGGAAATAATGAGCTCTGAGCTCGTTCCGTAGGGTAACGTCTGGCTGTCTCGTCAGAGACTGCAGCAGATCAAACAAACAGTGAAACACACACCGCGTAGTGTAGTGGTTAGCACGCTCGACTCACAATCGAGAGGGCCGGGTTCGAGTCCCGGCCCGGCGAGGCAAATGGGCAAGCCTCTTAATGTGTAGCCCCTGTTCACCTAGCAGTAAATAGGTACGGGATGTAACTCGAGGGGTTGTGGCCTCGCTTTCCCGGTGTATGGAGTGTGTTGTGGTCTCAGTCCTACCCGAAGATCGGTCTATGAGCTTTGAGCTCGCTCCGTAATGGGGAAGACTGGCTGGGTGACCAGCAGGCGACCGTGGTGAATTACACACACACATACATACATACATACATACATACATACATACACACGCGCGAAACTTTTATCGCATTGTTCGAGTGCCTGCATTTCTGTTTGTCTGCCTTTCGTCCTCGCATTACACGTCCACGCTTGCAAGTAAAAAGGTTAGAAACATGATTCATCGCGTTGTTCTTACGCTACAGTCTTTGGTATTTCCATGATGAAGCTGAAATCCGTAATGTCAGGAAGTAGATAAGATCGTCTGGCCAAGGCTCTGTAGCAGCGGCTCACACTTCATAACGCATTCTTTCCTTCATTCATTTGCGTATTACTTGTTCCTTTGACTTTCTCCCGGGAATCATGAATCTTAGGAGT
>NC_059300.1:23321330-23333830 GCF_017591435.1 Portunus trituberculatus
CTCTCGTTTAGCGTCACCATCATCTTTTTTCTGTATTATATCTACGTCTTTAATCCGTGTTGTGTGACACTGGGTAGATTTCCCTCATTGTTTGGCCTTCACTATGCCATCTGTTTCATCCCTCCATTGCTATTCTATTTGCCTGCTGACACCTTCGTCTCTGGCCCGTTTATATATATATATATATATATATATATATATATATATATATATATATATATATATATATATATATATATATATATGTGTATGTATATATATATATATATATATATATATATATATATATATATATATATATATATATATATATATATATATATATATATATATATATATATATATATATATATATATATATATATATATATATATATATATATATATATATATATATATATATATATATATATATATATATATATATATATATATATATATATATATATATATATATATATATATATATATATATATATATACTGTTATTCTATGTCTACAGAGAGAGAGTTGGGTTGTAATCAATGCTTTTCTAATTGATAATGCTGAATCCTTGTTGAATTATTACCGCCGTGGCAAAAACACTCTTGATAATCTCCCAGTAATTTCCACCGATGACTAATTCGAAATAAAAGGAAGACTACCAACTTAGTATGAAAAAAAAGTAAGAGGAAAACGAAGCAAAGTCTCTATAAGGAAAAAATAAGTAACAAATAAAAATAAAAGCATTATAAATCTTGGGGACAACACAGCCCGCATTAAGAAAGGATCGTCGGCTCTTGTTCATCTTTTTCCATGTGACTAAAAAAAAAAAAAAAAAAAAAGTGAAGGTTTCCCCCTACTGTAATTCCTCAGCCGTCGTCATCTTGCGTCTTGTGTTCATTCCCGTGTTACTGTTGTCTTAGTCTTGTCGTTCGTCTGTTGTCTTATGCAGGAGCAACAAAGCCGCCGTTAACACTCGCCTTAGGTACCTGCCGTGTTGTGATGTGTGTGTGTGTGTGTGTGTGTGCGTGCGTGTGTGTGCGTGTGCGTGTGCGCGTGTCCGCCCCGCCTAAAGGTGCACAGGTCAGGGATGAAAGGTACACACATAACAACTTCTATTCTTTCGTTCTTTCATTTTGTAGCGAGTTAATTTGAGTGCGTTCCTTTGGCTTGGTTGTAGTGGGTGGGCTTTTATAGTACGTTTGGCATCCACGCACGCGCGCTCAAACACACACACACACACACACACACACACACACACACACACACACACACACACACACACACACACACACACACACACGATCTCCTACTAATAAGGTGTGAAAGAGAGTGGCAAGCGTTAATGAAGTCTCGAGGGAGGAATTGTCAAAAGGGTGATTACCTCTCTCTCTCTCTCTCTCTCTCTCTCTCTCTCTCTCTCTCTCTCTCTCTCTCTCTCTCTCTCTCTCTCTCTCTCTCTCTCTCTCTCTCTCTCTCTCTCTCTCTCTCAAGTAGAAGGTAGGACGGACAGAGAAGTAGATGTGGCGATAAGTGCTAAACTGGACTAAAAAAAAAAAAAGATTTGTAGCTGACTGAGATAAGAGATTCATTTAGATTCAGAGACAGATGATAGCAAATAATGATCCTCTCACTGTTCGTATTTAGACTGAGCAGTGAAGGTCGCCATACACTCAACAGCAGCAGAAAATAAAGCGTTGGTAGGACGAGGGCGGAGAATTGTTATGATGGGGCGGAGATAGACCACTAAATATTAAGGGTTGGTGGAACGCTCGGAAATTAGGCCGTGCGGGATGGATCACAAAAATTAATTGGGGTTGGTCTGGATGGAGCTGGGTCAGGTGAGCGCGGGGTGTCAGAGGAGTAGAGAGAGAAAGAGAGAGAGGAAGACGAGGAGGAGGAGGAGAAGAAGAAGAAGCAGGAGGAGAGGGAAGGGCTGTACCTGGGTTACCTGTGTGATGATGAAGACTTGAGTATGCTCTTGACCCCCAGCCATCGATTTCACCGTGGGCAGGAGCACACACACACACACACACACACACACACACACACACACACACACACACACACACACACACACACACACACACACACACACACTTGGTCTAGCTATGGCAGTGGTCGGCCCTTTCTAAGGTTTGCAGAGGGGAGAGGAAAGGGAAGGCGAGAAAAGACAGATAGGGACTGAGGGAGACAGATGGCAGTAGAGGAAGGCAGTGCTGGTGTGGGGGATGCAAACGGTGAAGGGAGGGACAGAGGAGGCAGAGAGAAAGAAGGGAGTCGGTGGGCGCCTTCCTTTATGCAGCGTGGCGAGGAGGGAGTGACTGGGGAAGGTGAGGCCGTGCGCTGCCCTGCCTGCTGAAAGGGTCTTTTTTTTTTTTTTTTTCATGTTCTTTCCTTTTCCCTCAGCCATCAGCAGCAGCGCCACGCCGGCCTTTGTGCCGCTGTTTGCAAGTGTTCAAGTGGAGGCAGGATTCGCGCGGCCTCTAAATGAAGCGCTGTCATTAATTTCCACCTCAGGAGTGAATGGTGAAGGGCAGCTTGCTCAGGATGTGTTGCGTTTCTGGGAGGGAACTGCGATGGTGTGTGTGTGTGTGTGTGTGTGTGTGTGTGTGTGTGTGTGTGTGTGTGTGTGTGTGTGTGTAATTCACTGTTTGATCTGCTGCAGTCTCTGACGAGACAGCCAGACGTTATCCTACGGAACGAGCTCAGGGCTCATTATTTCCGATCTTCGGATAGGCCTGAGACCAGGCACACACCACACACCGGGACAACAAGGTCACAACTCCTCGATTTACATCCCGTACCTACTCACTGCTAGGTGAACAGAGGCTACACGTGAAAGGAGACACACCCAAATATCTCCACCCGGCCGGGGAATCGAACCCCGGTCCTCTGGCTTGTGAAGCCAGCGCTCTAACCACTGAGCTACCGGGCCGTGTGTGTGTGTGTGTGTGTGTGTGTGTGTGTGTGTGTGTGTGTGTGTGTGTGTGTGTGTGTGTTTAAAGGGATTGTTATAACTTTGCTTTTACCTTTTCTTCATCTCATCTGATTTTTCCCCCTTTACTTAGCCATTTTGTATGTGGTAGCAGTTTTCTCAAGGTTGTACAGCGCAGAGGAACTGAGATGGTGTGGGTTTAGTTAGTTGTTACATTTTGTCTTAACCTTTTCTTTTGCGCCATCTTTTATTGTTCTTTATCTTGCATGCTGGGGTGGATTTTACCGTCAGTTCAGTCATTCGACCAGTCATTCACTCAGGATAGTCAGTCAGCTTGTGCCGACCAGAATAGACTTAGTCCGAGCTTTGGTAGTGCAGGGAAGATATGCCGACACACGCACGCATAGAGAGAGAGAGAGAGAGAGAGAGAGAGAGAGAGAGAGAGAGAGGTGAATGGAGTTGAGTGTTGAGCGAGGTAGGTTAGGTTACGCTTGAATGAGGGAAAGCAAGCAGTAACCAACCATCCAGTCCCTTACCGCCCCTCCCCGACCCACCCCGCTCACCTGGCCGGAACACACACAGGCCAACAGGAGAGGAGGGGAACACACCAGATCACCGCCTTGACACCCGCTGAAGTTAAGACGTAAACTTTCCCAGCCCAAAGCGATCTTGACGTGTCGCCCAAAATAAACCATGTACGTGGTATCGAATTTTTTAGCAATTTGTGGCGAAAATAAGTTGAATTTATACCTGCTGGGAGTGTGAGATGCGTTTCATTAGTATGAGGAGAGCACTTGGCTGATCCACGGAGGGCAGGTAGGGCATAGCTGGCGGTCATGGAGAGACAGGGAGAGTACTCGTATGAGACGTAAGGGATATAGGGCGAGAAAGGAAGGTGAGGGAGAGAAGGATATGGAATTGCAAAGGATGTTAAAAAGAAGAGAAAAAGTTGCAAAGGATATACAAAGGAGAAGGAAGAAAGACAAGGATTCTTAAAGTTAAGGGAATGTATAAGGAAGGAGACGGGAATGAAGTAATGTAGCAAGGGAGGAAAAGGAACGGGGGGCAGGGAAGGGTGGGGCAATAGAGGAAGGAGGAATAGAGAAAGAGGAGGATGAGGGTTTGCGTGGAGGAGTAAGAAAAGCAAATAAAGTTGACATAGGAGAGACAGAAAAATGAAAGAATAAAACGCAGAGAAAAAAAAATAATAGGAAGGAGAGGAAAGGGAAAATGTAAAAAAAGGAATGGGAGGAAAGAGAAACAGGAAAAGCAAAACGAAAACAGGAATAAGAAAACGTGGAAAAAGAACGTGAAAGTGAAAAAGACGTAGAGTGGAAAACAGAAAGAAGAGAAGAGAAAGAGAAGAGGGGAAAAATATTGGAAAGAGGAAAGAAAAAAGTAGAGAAATACGGAGAGAAGGAGAGTGAAGGAAAAACATGGAAAGACCAGGAAGAGGTAGAGATGCATGAAAGAGGGAGGAGGAAGAGGAGGAGTGGTTAGAAGGATAGGAAGAAGGTGTGTGTCCAGAGTGAGGTGGTGGTGGTGGTGGTGAGGCAGCGTCTGACCCGCCCTCCCGCCACCCGCCGCTATATTCGCTACCTGCCTTGAGTTAATAGTGGCACTTGATGGGGCACGGCACTGTTCCCTGGCCCTTTAGGTCTCTCTCTCTCTCTCTCTCTCTCTCTCTCTCTCTCTCTCTCTCTCTCTCTCTCTCTCTCTCTCTCTCTCTCTCTCTCTCTCTCTCTCTCTCTCTCTCTCTCTCTCTCTCTCTCTCTCTCTCTCTCTCTCTCTCTCTCTCTCTCTCTCTCTCTCTCTCAGCTTGACTGCATTGTTTCCACTTTCAGTTTCCACCTTACACACTTTTCCTCTCTCCCTTTTACTCCTCTTTTTCAACTCCTGCATTTTATTTTATTTCCATCCTTTTTATCTTTAGTTTTCTCTTTTTTCTTTTTCTCTCTCCTGCTTCTCGTTTACCAGTCTCTCTCTCTCTCTCTCTCTCTCTCTCTCTCTCTCTCTCTCTCTCTCTCTCTCTCTCTCTCTCTCTCTCTCTCTCTCTCTCTCTCTCTCTCTCTCTCTCTCTCTCTCTCTCTCTCATTAGTCCTTCTTTCACCTTTTCATTTCGTCCACCTCTCCCACGTTTACTTTCCTATTATACCCTGTGCTTCATTTTCCCTCCCTTCCTTCATTCCTTGTTGCCTTTTCCTTTTTCACTCATTTCTCTTCCTATTTTTACTGCTTCCTTTTCTTTCGCCTCTTGTTCATCTTCTAACTAGTCCTCCTCCTCCTCCTCCTCCTCCTCCTAGCCATTGTGCTCTCCTTACTTCTCTCTTCCTACCCCTCCGTTCTCTCTCCTCCACCGCTAAGGGCCGCTCCGTTTTGAGGTGAGAGTGAAGGGAGAGATGGAGAGAAAGTGAAAGTGCAGGGGAGGGGGCCGTTGGAGAGAAAGAGGTGATGGGGGTGATGGGGTGAGGGAGGGGGTGAGGGGCAAGGAAGGGCGTGTTTGTGACGTCACGAGCACCTGTGATAGGATCAACTCTTCTCCTCCTCCTTTCCTCTTCTTCTTCTCTTCTCCTCCTCCTCCTCATCCTCTTCCTCCTCCTCCTCCTCTTCCTCTTCCTCCTCCTCCTCCTCCTCCTCCTCCTCCTCCTCCTCCTCCTCCTCCTTTTCCTCCTCTTCCTCCTCCTCCTCCTTTGCTTCCTCTTTCTTTTTCTTTTTCATTTACATTTGTTCTTTTTTTCTTTATTTTCACGTGCTTCGTCTCTTCTTTCTTTCCAATCTTCCTAACTTTGTGTATTATTTTCTTTCTACCACTGTCCTCCTCCTCTTTCTCTTTTTCCTTTTCCTTCTCCTCCTCCTCCTCCTCCTCCTCCTCCTCCTCCTCCTCCTCCTCCTCCTCCTCCTCCTCCTCCTCCTCCTCCTCCTCCTCGCCATGCCTCCATGTTAGCTTTAATTCGTGACTCGCATGTACCTCTTCCTTCATTCTATCCTTCTTAGTTTATTTCTTCCTTCCTTCACCCTGTTCCCTCCTCCTCCTCCTCCTCCTCCTCCTCCTCCTCCTCTTCCTTTACATTCATGCCGCCTCTATCGTTTTTTTGCTTTTATTTATTCTATTTTGTATGGAAATATACGTTTTTTTCTCTTATCTTCTTTCTTTCTCTACCATCAGTATCGTAACTCATTATCCTTCCTTTTTTCTCTTTAATATCTATCGTTATCCATTCCTTCCTTCCTTTGCAGTTTCCTTCACTCTGATTATCCATTTTCTCTTATCCAGTACCTCACTCTTTCTTTCTTTCTTTCTTGTCTCTTTCCTTTTTCATCATCTCTATTCCTCTGTTCTCATTTTCTTTAGATCATTCTCCCCACTTTCCTTCCTTCCTTCCTCCTATACTTCTTAATTTATTTCTTCTTATTATTCTTATGGCAATGCAGTTATTTTACCTCTAAAATCCCTTCATCATCTCATACCTAATCCTCTCATTCCTCCTCCTCCTCCTCCTCCTCCTCCTCCTCCTCCTCCTCCTCCTCCTCCTCTTCTCTGCTTTTATTTACCTCCTGGCAGTGATTATTTTTCTTTCTTAATGTTCTCTCTCTCTCTCTCTCTCTCTCTCTCTCTCTCTCTCTCTCTCTCTCTCTCTCTCTCTCTCTCTCTCTCTCTCTCTCTCTCTCTCTCTCTCTCTCTCATTTTTTTCTCTAGCTCTTTGCAGTAAAATAGCTCCCTCTTCTTTATTATGCGTGTATTATAATGTATGCCTTCCTCCTTCTTCCATACATCTTCCCTCTTTCTCTTACTCCCTTCTTCATCAACCCCTCCCATTACCTCCTCTTTTCTCTCTTTTACTTTCATTTTCATACCTCACTTCCTTCCTCTCCATATTGTTGATTCTTTCTCTCTCTCTCTCTCTCTCTCTCTCTCTCTCTCTCTCTCTCTCTCTCTCTCTCTCTCTCTCTCTCTCTCTCTCTCTCTCTCTCTCTCTCTCTCTCTCTCTCTCTCTCTCTCTCTCTCTCTCTCTCTCTCTCTCTCTCTCTCTCTCTCTCTCCTCCTCATTTTCTCAATCTCTTGTTGTATTCTCGTAATTCTTTGGTTCTTTCTTCTTGCTTACTTTTCCTTATTTCTCCTTCCTTCCTTCCTTCCTTTTTTTTTTATTTATTTATTTTTTTTGCTTCCTTGCTTCTTTTCTCCTCCCTCCCTCCCTCCTCCCTCCCTCCCTCCTTCCTGCCTTCTATCTCTCTCTCTCTCTCTCTCTCTCTCTCTCTCTCTCTCTCTCTCTCTCTCTCTCTCTCTCTCTCTCTCTCTCTCTCTCTCTCTCTCTCTCTCTCTCTCTCTCTCTCTCTCTCTCTCTCTCTCTCTCTCTCTCTCTCTCTCTCTCTCTCTCACACACACACACACACACACACACACACACACACACATTCTCTATTCATACATTCTTCCTCGCCTTTCATCATTCTTTTCCTTTCTCATCCATTTTCTTTTTTTCTCCACTTACTTGATTCTTTCTTTTTATTCTTCATCCTTAGATCTCTCTCTCTCTCTCTCTCTCTCTCTCTCTCTCTCTCTCTCTCTCTCTCTCTCTCTCTCTCTCTCTCTCTCTCTCTCTCTCTCTCTCTCTCTCTTCAGTGTCCTAAATCTACATGCCTCCTCCTCCTCCTCCTCCTCCTCCTCCTCCTCCTCCTCCTCCTCCTCCTCCTCCTCCTCCTCCTCCTCCTCCTCTACTAGACAAGAGTGCGTTCTAATTGGTGCATCGTCACTCTTTTTTTTATTTTGAAGGTTGCCAGAGAGAGGAGGAATAAGTGAGTGTCTGGCGCCGGGACAGAAAGAAAATTTAAAGAGTTATAGAAGACAAGCGGAGGAAGAAAAGATACTGTGTTGGAGTGAGGAGCTGTTGTCGTGTTGGTTATTCGTGAGAGAGAGAGAGAGAGAGAGAGAGAGAGATTAATTTTCTTTCTCTCTCTCTCTCTCTCTCTCTCTCTCTCTCTCTCTCTCTCTCTCTCTCTCTCTCTCTCTCTCTCTCTCTCTCTCTTCCACATTCTGTTTATAAAAAGTAAGATAAATAGAAAAAAAAAAACTCCTAATCTTGTCTTTATTGTCACGAGAATTTAACACGAGAAATTGGAATATATTAAGAAGATGAGGATGAGCATGGAGGAAGAGGAAGAAGAGGAGGAAGACGAGGAGATGTGTGATAATGATGGTGTACGGGAGAGGAGGACTACAAAGGACATGAATAAGGGAAGGGAGGGGGAATGGGGGACGATGGGAGCTGAGGAGGAGGAGGAGGAGGAAGGGAAGGGGTGGGGAGATAAGTGGTAATAACAAGCTTGGTGGTAGAGGTAATTATTAGTGGAAAGAAAGAAAGGAAGGAAGAAAGAAAGGGTATTTGGAGTGAAAGAAGGGAGAAGCATAGGAAGAACGGGTAAGAGTGAGGGAGTAAATGAAGAAATGGCATAATGGGTAATGTAAAGGAAGGAAGGAAGGGACGAATAGGTAATGATAGGAATGATGGAAGGAAAGGAAACAGAAAATGGGTTGTAATAGTGAAGAAGAAAAAAACGAAGGAATGGATACCGATAGAAGTGAAGGAGGAAAAGAAGAGTAATGGTAAGAGGAAGAAAGGAGAAGACAGTAGTAGGTAATAGACGTGGATAAAGGAAGGAGGGAATAGCTAATGGCATCAATGAAGGAAGAGAGGAAAGAAAAGTGGGATGGAATGATGTTGGATTTTATTTTCTTACACAACTCCTACCTCGAGTTCTTCCCTTTCTCTTTCCCCTTCCCCTTCATTTCTCCCCTCTCCGTTGTTATTACCTTCCCCTTCCTAGTCATATCTTTATTATTGCATCTTCCCTCCCCTGTCTTCATTCCTCTCATGCCGTTTTAGGATTCTTCTGTGTTGTGTGTACGTCCTCCTCTTCCACCTCCTCCTTCTCCTCCTCCATGTACTAGTAATCTTCATTGTTAGTTTTGTCGTCGTCGTCGTCGTTATCATCATCATCATCATCATCATCATCATCTTCATTGACCATAATCATAATAGTCATCAGCATAATGATAAAAGTATTTATAATTTCCTGCTCCTTTCATTCTCACTCGACATAATTTTAATTTCCTCTTGCCCTTCATCCTCTTCTTCTCTTGTCCTCTCCTCTGTATTTTCCTCTTCCATTCATTCCTCACCCTTGTAGTTAAATGTGGCTTGAAGACAACGTAGAGTTAACGAAATGTCCTCCTACGTTTCCCACACTTTTCTTTTCATATATATATTTTTTTTTTTCGTTTTTCTTTTCTCCCTTCGCTTGTTTTCCCTTGTATAGTTAAACGTGACCAGCTAGCACCGTAGACTTTATCCTGATTTTCTTCAATATTGACTGTCTTGTTAGAACTCTTCCTCAGCACACACAACACTTCACTTTTCACAGCTTGACCGCATCCTTACCTCTCCTTTGTGGCCGTTATTACTCTTCCTCGTCATGGCATTTGCACTAACCTTTGAGCAACCAGCAAATATTAATTTCACAGGTCTAGCCTCTTTAGTCTACTTCACTTCACAATTCACAGACTTTTAAGCGGGTGGTAAAGTGTCTCTCAGCTTAATGGCCACAGGGAATTTATGCATCACGACCAAGAATATATGTTTATGGATTATACTGTGACCACGGGAGGTATCGAGGCTTAGCACCGCGCGGAGGTAAGCCACTTGGTCCTCTTGGTTATGGCCGCGTAAAACCACACCAACACGCCCTTGCGCAGCTTGGTGTAGGCCTGTGAGGAAGGCTTTTGATTATTATATTCCGATTTTTCACGCTCACGGAAGCAATATCAGTAGCCACCACGAATCTTTCCCTCGCGGAGTATCGGCAGGCGGTGGGGACTAGGGACGGAGGGAGGGAGTAAGGTGGCGGGGAGGGGAGGTGGGAAGGGAGGGAGTGAAATCGTGTTCTAAAGGAGTTGGAATCTTTAAGAATATCGCGGCTGAAACCCCACTGAGAATATAGCCCCCGAAAGGGAAGCGGAGGATGAAAATAGCCGAGCAAGAAATAGAACTTTGTAATATGGAGCGGTGGGTTATTACTCTTCCGGTATACTGCACGCGTGTTGTGTAGCGATGGTTGTTGCAGTGTAAATAAATTGTTCAGGCAACGACAGTGATGAAATTTGGGGTGTGCCGGGGAAAAGAGAGGGACTGGAAACGAGACGAGGCGATGTGTGGGGAAGGAACATTTAGAGGTGTAGTTTGCTGGAGAGGCTCTGGTGGGGCATGAGGACGTGTGTGTATCTGTCTGTTGTGTGTGGGTGTGGATGCGGGTGTGGGTGTGTGTGAGGCTATAGCTAGAGGGGCTTAGATCTTGGTTAGTGACGTGACGTGATAGTATATGTGTGATTGTCGGGATGGAGGCGGGAGTCCGTGGCGTGTTGGGTAGAGAGGGTGAAGCCACTGTGTGTTGAGTGGGGACTGATGAGGCCACAGCCAGGCTGTGATGCCTTAGCGATGGATGGGTGCCAATGTCACCCGGGAGGAATCGGTGAGGCGAGAGGTGCAGACAGACAGCCAGATAGAAGGAATCCGCGGCACCAGAGTGGGAAGCTGAGTGGACAGGAGGGAAGAAATGAGAGGAAGAAGCAAATTATAACTTTCTTTTTCGTCTGCCTTCATCGGGTGTGAATTGAAGGGTGTGGGCGCGTCTGTAAGTTAGCGGCCGAGGCGATAAGTAGTAATGTAGTGCCAGGGGAGCGTGCAGTGGCGGTGTCAGTGGAGAGGGGGTAGGGGGGGAATAGAGGAGGTGGAGTAGTGGAGGGAACGTGCATGCGTGGCGGGCGGAGGTACGGGAGCAGTCGACGCTGGAGAGGGGAGATCCAGGCAGCAGCCCCGAGTGCCTCAGTCGCTACCCACGCTCCATCTCGGACACCCACTGCTCGCCACTCTCTGCACAGCCATGGATAAGGTCTCCGATATGTGAGTAACACTACTTCGCACAATCTCCTCTCGCCTCTGGCCTCGCCAGGGGAGCCGAGCAGTGTCCAGACTCCGGCCCCTATCCGGAGGCTCAGCGGCGACAGCCACGATCTGGAAACAATCCTGGACATGACGAAAACCCTCACATTTGAGGCAGCGGGACGGCGACGGTGTCTTCCCTCCACAATGCCGTGTTTGCTTTGTTGCATTATGCGTTTGTTTGAATATGGTTTTCATCATTTGATTTTGTGGTGGTAAACACGGCTGTGGTGGGAAGTGTGATGCGATTAGTGTCGAGTGAGAGTGAGGTGGCGGGCGGCTGACGGCGAGGGGTGAGGGGGGCGGCGGTGAACCCAGTGAGAGCTGCGGCACAGTCACCCACACCCGCCCGCCTCACCGCCGCTAGATCGAATTGGAAGTCAGAGCGGCGCACAGGATCAATAGCTGTCCCCCGCCGCCGCCGCCGCCGCCGCCGCCGCCACAGTCGTCGTCACCACCACCACCACCACCACCACCACCACCACCACCACCACCACCACCCGTCCTCACCATCACCACCACTACTACCACATATATTTGACATGGCGATCACAACACACACACACACACACACACACACACTCTCTCTCTCTCTCTCTCTCTCTCTCTCTCTCTCTCTCTCTCTCTCTCTCTCTCTCTCTCTCTCTCTCTCTCTCTCTCTCTCTCTCTCTCTCTCTCTCTCTCTCTCTCTCTCTCGTTTCATTTAGACTCACACGTCTAGATTCAAGACTCGTACCTCCTTCTTGCATCCCATCAGAAAATTGCAGTCCTCCTCCTCCTCCTCCTCCTCCTCCTCCTCCTCCTCCTCCTCCTCCTCCTCCTCCTCCTCCTCCTCCTCCTCCTCCTCCTCCTCCTCCTCCTCCTCCCTCAATCTGTCAGACAGTTTTCAGGAGACAAAACCTTTATATCCATCCAACCATTGTTTTTCGTGCTTGCTTCTTTTTTTTTTTTTTTTTTTTTTCATTATCATCTTGTGCTTTAAATACCAAACTCCCCACTGACCTACTCTTCCGCCCCGCTCCCCGATCTGCCCCTCCTCCCCTTCCCTCTCACCCATGTCATCCTTCCCACTGAACTACTACTGTTGCTGCTGCTGTTGCTATTCTTCTCCGCCTAACCTATTGCTGGTGGTCTCTCCTCCTCCTCCTCCTCCTCCTCCTCCTGCTGCTGCTACTGCTCCTCCTCCTCCTGAACTCTTTCTTTCTTGTCTCCTGACCTATGTGTGTGTGTGTGTGTGTGTGTGTGTGTGTGTGTGTGTGTGTGTGTGTGTGTGTGTGTGTGTGTGTTATTCTTGTATCCTCTGCGATTTTGTTTCTGTACTTTTTTTTCCTCATTACTAATCTACTGTTTCAATGTTATTCACTAGCATTCATTTTGGCATTTATTCATGTGGCTGCGCTTTCCTTATTCACTCGCTGCTGTTGTTCCCTGCTTACTTATTCACTGGTGTTCATTTCTTATTCACACTATGCTACGTACGTATTCGCCCGTTCATTGATTCACTCTGTATTGTTCTTCTCATTCATTCACGACTATTACTCTTCTCTTCATTCACTACTACCACACTACACTTCATTCATTCACTG
>NC_059300.1:23338830-23381330 GCF_017591435.1 Portunus trituberculatus
CTGGTGAGCTTTGAAGTGCTTCCGGAAAGGTTAGGTACCAGGTGTTCCTTTCCCGCGCCTCCTTCCCTCCCTCCTTCCTTCCTTCCTTCCTTCCTTCCTTCCTTCCTTCCTTCCTTCCTTCCTTCTTTCCTTTCTTTTTCTTTCTTTCTTTCTTTTCCTTCCTTCCTTTTTTTTCCTTTCTTCCTCTTTTCTTTTTCTTTCTTCCTTCCTTCCTTCCTTCCTTCCTTCCTTCCTTACCAGCTGCCCTTTACGCAGTCCTCATAAGCCCTGCCTCTTATGCCTTCCTCCTCCTCCTCCTCCTCCTCCTCCTCCTCCTCCTCCTCCTCCTCCTCCTCCTCCTCCTCCTCCTACTTTTCCTTCTTTTATTCATTCTCCTCCAACGTTTCTTCTTTCTCCTTCTTTTCCTTTTCTTCCTCCTTGCTCTCCACGTCCTCCTCCTCCTCCTGTTTTTTTTTTTTTTTTTTTTATCCTATTTCTTCCTTCACTTTTAATATAACGACAATAACTACTCATATTGTTACTACTACTACTACTACTACTACTACTGACAATGATAATAATAATACGAGTAATAATGATAATAACGATGATAATACTGTCACTATTTCATATTGTAGTTATAATCGGGATTGTATTTCGTTTCTCTCTCTTCTCTCTCTCTCTCTCTCTCTCTCTCTCTCTCTCTCTCTCTCTCTCTCTCTCTCTCTCTCTCTCTCTCTCTCTCTCTCTCTCTCTCTCTCTCTCTCTCTCTCTCTCTCTCTCTCTCTCTCTCAACTAAACCTCCCATTTTCTCTCAGATATTTTCTCGTTCCTCCTCCTCCTCCTCCTCCTCCTCCTCCTCCTCCTCCTCCTCCTCCTCCTCCTCCTCCTCCTCCTCCTCCTCGTTACCCTAAAGTTGTGCACTGACCCAATTATTGTCTCCCTCCCCCTTCGCTCCCGGCAGATCGTCCCACACCCTTATGCCGGGAGAGAGAGAGAGAGAGAGAGAGAGAGAGAGAGAGAGAGAGAGAATTGGCAGTTTTACGTCGTTCCCTCCCTGTCTTGTTATAATCGTGATATTTGTGCAGTGTATTTTCTTGATTTACTATGCGCCGTTGTTGTTCTTTTGTTTATTTCTTCCCTCGCCCTTCTCTCTTGATCGCGAGCTGGCATCCTCCGTGAAGCGAGTTAGCCGAGTCACGGTGGGTGGGGTGTACATAATGCTTGGGGAAAATTTTTAGCATTTGTCACCTGTGCTAATTGGTCTTTCATGCACGGCCTCCCACACCTGCATTTATTCGTGCGTGTCTCTGGCGGGGCTCAACCACCAGCGATGTTTTGTTTCCGTCTCCCCATAAATAAATATTGGCGCGTCTGTGTTTATTTGGTTTTTATTCGCACTTATGTTAGGATCGAATGCAAATAACAGGAATATTACAGCCATGAGTGATGTGTGTTGTGTTTTTATTGATGCCACGCTGAAGGTCCGTGATTTGCTTAATAACGCACTGATTGATTGGCTGAATGGTTGATTATTATATATGGTATTTGCATAGTCCAGTGAAATTCTCTCTCTCTCTCTCTCTCTCTCTCTCTCTCTCTCTCTCTCTCTCTCTCTCTCTCTCTCTCTCTCTCTCTCTCTCTCTCTCTCTCTCTCTCTCTCTCTCTCTCTCTCTCTCTCTCTCTCTCTCTCTCTGTACATTTTGCACTCCACAGTCACGAATTAATTTGTTTTTCTGAAGGGCAGATTCACTTTTAGACGAAAGAGTTGCTGTGGTCACAATCATCTCCGTAACTCCAAATTGTCTTGTTCCGAGGCGATTTAACGTAAGCACTTAAGAACATTAGAGAAGCGTGGGGAAGTTAAGAAGTCCATATTTAGCTGTTGCTGTCCCGCCGTAGCCTCACAGCGCTGCGTCTGGCGTACTCTTACCACTTTGTCCCCTCAGCTGCATCGCTTTCAAAGACCACAGATAATTAGCCAGTTTTTCGTTGTTGTTGTTTTTTTCTTCTATAGATAATGATTCTAGTTAAACAATTACTAGAATCACAAAAGCCTACTTGAAAACGACATTAATCTCTGTTTAACGCAGTATTCTATAATAAGAAACCATTTTTCCATAGCCATTTGTGTTATAATGGCCACATATTGAACTAATACCCTTTTAATCTCTTTATTACTCCGTGTAGATGTTTGCAGTGAATTTCTACCGTGCTTTTATTTAGCATTGTGCTGTTGCATATTGCAGTGTAGCATGGTAAAATTAGACGAGGAGAGACACATGACAATACATTGTTAAAGGGTTTGCTTATCAAAAGGAACAATGAATAACAGCAGATCCGTTGCCCTTACGCAGGTGTTTGTAATAAGCTGCACTGTTTAACCTACAGCAAGGGAGGCAGGGCCGTAATGGCAGGGCAGGTGTTGCAGGGGAACGCAGGGGTGATCTGTGCTTTGTAATTAGCACACGTAGGCGTCAGGTGCGTGGGAATACTCATGGAGAGGGAGGCGGTATGAATATCTCTCTCTCTCTCTCTCTCTCTCTCTCTCTCTCTCTCTCTCTCTCTCTCTCTCTCTCTCTCTCTCTCTCTCTCTCTCTCTCTCTCTCTCTCTCTCTCTCTCTCTGTGTGTGTGTGTGTGTGTGTGTGTGTGTGTGTGTGTGTGTGTGTGTGTGTGTGTGTGTGTGTGTGTGTGTGTGTGTGTGTTTTCACTCACACGGATGATGAGTGAGTGTGGTGAGTGTAAGATTTGCCTTTGAATTTATCTGAAAATTATCAACATTAGTCATTTGCACGCGAGAGAGAGAGAGAGAGAGAGAGAGAGAGAGAGAGAGAGAGAACGAAAACTTGCACACGCATGTCAAATGTATGGCTTCCTCCTCCTCCTCCTCCTCCTCCTCACTATCCCAAGTTAGTGACGTCATCGGGCTCTCCCCTTTCTTCCCTCTATACTTCCTTCTCTCTCTCTCTCTCTCTCTCTCTCTCTCTCTCTCTCTCTCTCTCTCTCTCTCTCTCTCTCTCTCTCTCTCTCTCTCTCTCTCTCTCTCCTTAAATGAATTCAGCATTAAATTTTCACCTTTAGGTCGTTTACTTTCATCTCGCCTGATATTCTTCCCTCGTCACCGTTTAGTCGATAAACCATTAGACTTGCAGGCCCAAAAAATACATCAGGATATGAACTTTCGGTGAACGGTGGGAGGAAAATAGTTAAAGAAAGACGAGGAGGTTGATCGGAAGAAGAGAAAGAGGAGGATGGAGGAAAGAAAAGGAATGAAACGAAGGCGGGAAATCTCGTGTGTGTGTGTGTGTGTGTGTGTGTGTGTGTGTGTGTGTGTGTGGGGATCGACCGCGGAAGAGGAGGAGGAGAGCGGCGCGTCAGGCCCAGGGCTGCTCCAGGCTGGCCGGCTTTCCGTTGGCCGCTAGCTGAGACCCGCCTTTAGGATTTGGGGAGAGGGAGGGGAGGAAGAAAGACTGGGAGTGAACGGACTCAGGAGTGGGAGTGGAAGGGAGAGGGGGAGGGAGTTTGGGCGGGCCTGCCAGAAATGTTTCTTTCTTGTGATGAATGTGGCGCCTTTATTTATCCCTGTGCTCTGGTGCGTCTTGGTCTGTGGCGGCGAGTATGTTGGGTCTTGGTGGGTCTGCTGTGTTCCGCCAGGCTGATGGGTTTATAAAATATAAAAGTGTGTGTGTGTGTGTGTGTGTGGGTGTGTGTGTGTCAAATTGTGGTGATATTTGTTTCGCTTTCTTAACTTTTCTTCTTTCTATCTTTCTTCTTTTTCTGCCTAGTAATGCAAGTGATGTCCTGCGTGCGTACTAACATAGCCACATTGTTATCCAGGGTCTCGGCGACGAGCTGGCGGGTGGAGGTGAACACCCCCTGGTTTATTTTGGGCCACTCGTGACCCCTGCGCACACACGCTCATGTACCAGACTCTTCTACGCTCACGAAAAATTTCATATTTTTAGTGCTCCGTGATGCAATCTTTGTATGAAGGAAATACTTGAAATGTAGGTTCAAAACGAAGCCAATCACTTGTAATCATATTTTTTTAAATCTCTGAAATGGATTTAGGAAGTTTTACCAAACTAGCTATCCGATACGCATGCAAACGAAAGATGAAGTGAGAGGAGAGGAAAGGAGATGAGACGTGGTGTTGTGAGTCTGCCAGTCAAGTCATGCCTGGGTCTGTTTCTAGGCAGCAGGAGTGTGTTCAGGCCGCACAGGTTTCCAAGAAATTCCAGAGTATAAGGTCTCCTGGAAATCCTCTCTTCACCACTCATAACTGTAACCGTGATTGTTTTTAGAGAAATTTGACGTGATTCTCAAAAGATGTGTTATGATGTGCGCTGCTTTGGCGATGTCATCACGATGCATCTTTGCTCATTGAAGGTGGCGGTGCCATCATAATGTGCGTTGCCCATGAAACTGGATCGTACGTGTGCGATGGAAGACCCTAAACCAAATCCTGGATAGATCCCAAAGAACCAGCAGGACTGGCCCTAGACCCTTCATTCAGTAACAATAGCAAACCCTAGGAAAGACATCTCAGGCTGCTGCTGTGGGTAGAGCACACCATTCGTCAGATACCAATCTGGTGCTGACAAGAATTAAAGGCCCCACTACCATCTCCTCCTCCTCCTCCTCCTCCTCCTCATGATTCGCGCTCCCCGTCTGTGGAAATACCCAACGTTGGAAACGCTTATTAACTATTTGTAGAGCTCAGAGAGAGAGAGAGAGAGAGAGAGAGGGAGAGGGAGAGGGAGACCTCTTCAGTCCTCTCTACTCATATTAGTAAGTTTCTGCAACTATTCATCTTATTATTGCGTGGGCTTGTACTTCACTTCCTCGCAAACTTCAACAATCTAATTTCGCACAGTTAAATTTAGTATTGGATAGGTGGCGCTGCGGTGGATGAAGGGAAGCTCCTCGCTGTACACTTGATCGGGTCTCAGGGTACGCTGTAGTCCCTTCCTCCTTATCCTTATTTTCCTCCAGAGACCTTACAAGCGCCCTCTTCCATCATCGTGTTTTTGTGTGCAGTGTGTGTTGATTCTTACTAATAGGAGTTTTTCAAATAGTTAATTAGGTTCTACTATCTCAGCTTGGGTAATTCTGCAAGATTGCATGTCTTGAATCACTATAAATAAGAACTCCTGTGACGTGAGCATGCTAGTATGAGTGTCATTTGTATCAGAGAAAGTAAATCATAGTGAAAATTCGTGACCTTGTTCTTCGCTTCTATACTTGGACGTCCCCCCCATTCTCTCTCTCTCTCTCTCTCTCTCTCTCTCTCTCTCTCTCTCTCTCTCTCTCTCTCTCTCTCTCTCTCTCTCTCTCTCTCTCTCTCGACACCTGACGCCTCATCGGTGGAGTGTTGCTGGGTACTCTCGTAACCCTGGTGCTCGCGTGTCTCCGCTTCGGTCTGTAAATCAGATATCCCTCTACGAGTCTAGCAGAGGCTTTGTCATATATAATTCACGATGAGTGTCAAAAGCCAATACCCAACACCGATATTGGTTTAAATCGAGCATCCAGTACGCAGCAGGACACAAATATAGTACATACCCTTCTTCCCTCTCATCCTCCCTGCCTGCCTGCTTGGCTGCCTGTCTCTGTCTCCTCTCTTCACGCTGTTGTGACTCATTGGATTTTGAAACACTTCTCCGCCGCACCTCAACTACATTCAAAAGGCTCAAGTTCATATTATGCTGCTTTTCAAAGCAGCATGATATTAACAAGATTTATATATATATATATATATATATATATATATATATATATATATATATATATATATATATATATATATATATAAACATTGGAGAATTCGGATAATCATGTCTGTGGTTTTGGAATATAGTCGTGGTGAGAGAATACGGACCAATACGCGAACGTGTACCCAAAGGAACTGCTGACAGGAACACCACGGCAACTTCCCTAAAGTCATGTCTTCTCGACAGTCACGTCATCGCCACTTAGTAACGAAAACGCCGCCGCGTCCCCACACTCCTGCCACCCCCGACACCGAGGCGCGATTGTCCACTCAGCCATCCAGCCGTGATGCGCCCAATGTGTTGACAAAAATTATGCTCATCCTCGAAATTAGTATCCATTACCTAGATGACATTGATGACTTCATAGCGCGTTATGACTGTGTGTGTGTGTGTGTGTGTGTGTGTGTGTGTGTGTGATGGCTCATTAATACATTACAACGAACAGATTAAGAAATGTGTTTGAACAAACCAACGTGATGTTTGTTTAATGACCGGAATTAGTTTTATTATTATTATTATTATTATTATTATTATTATTATTATTATTATTGTTATTATTATTATTATTATTATTATTGTTGTTATTATTGTTATTATTATTAAAACTGAAAGAAGACAGATGACATATTTACGAATTTCCCTTAAGTGAGGTTGTCATTGTTCCTCCTAAGCTCAAAGGTATCTGCTGACTTACATACTCTGCTGTTACAGAGGGCACACACACACACACACACACACACACACACACACACACACACACACACACACACACACACACACACACACACCGTAGTGTAGTGGTTAGTACGCTCGACTCACAATCGAGAGGGCCCGGGTTCGAGTCCCAGGAAGCGGCGAGGCAAATGGGCAAGTCTCTTTATGTGTAGCAGTAAATGGATACGGGATGTAACTCGAGGGGTTGTGGCCTCGCTTTCCCAGTGTGTGGAGTGTGTTGTGGTCTCAGTCCTACCGGAAAATCAGTCTATGAGGTCTGAGCTCGCTCTATAATGGGAAAGACTGGCTGGGTGACTAGCAGGTGACCGTGGTGAACACACACACACACACACACACACACACACACACACACACACACACACACACACACCATAGATAGTGGGCAGAAGTAGTAATGGCAAGTACACACACACACACACACACACACACACACACACACACACACACACACACACACACACACACGGTAGCTCAGTGGTTAGAGCGCTGGCTTCACAAGCCAGAGGACCGGGGTTCGATTCCCCGGCCAGGTGGAGATATTTGGGTGTGTCTCCTTTCACATGCAGCCCCTGTTCACCTAGCAGTGAGTAGGTACAGGATGTAAATCGAGGAGTTGTGACCTTGTTGTCCCGGTGTGTGGTGTGTGCCTGGTCTCAGGCCTATCCGAAGATCGGAAATAATGAGCTCTGAGCTCGTTCCATAGGGTAATATCTGGCTGTCTCGTCAGAGACTGCAGCAGATCAAACAGTGAAATACACACACACACACACACACACACACACACACACACACACACACACACACACACACACACACACACACACCATAGATAGTGGGCAGAAGTAGTAATGGCAAGTATTGAGGGTTTGATTTACCCTTAAAAACACATTCTTTTTCAATTTATTCATGGTATGAGACTCACAAATTATTAGAAAAAATATACTGAATGGTACTGACACTTTCCAGAACCATGCAGCTCCACACTTGTGCAATATGGGCTTCTACACATACTACATACTTTAACTTATATAGGAATGAAAACTATTTATTATGGAAATGTATGTTCCTATGTGTTGAAAAATCTTAACATAGATGCAAGATAACCTTCTCTGTGGTTTCTTTATGCAACAGTACCTCAGTAATCCCCCCAGTTGCTTTAGTTTTGTATATCCCTCAGTACCAGGGAGACAACCTATCATATTCACTTAAATATGCAGTGGGAAAGAATATCAATGAATAATGTCTTCTTTTTCTCCTCAGGTACCAGAAAACTGCTGGGGCCATGAGTGCCGTTGGAGAGAAGACCTCCTCCCTCTTTGGAGGCATTGGCGCCAAGTTCGGCCAACTTAAAGAGACTCCAACTTTCAAGTCATTTGAGGAGCGTGTTGGAGGCGTGTATTCAGCTGCCAGGGTGAGTTGCTACCTCATGATGGTGCTGCTTTTTGGCTTTACCTTTGAAGCCTCAGTTTCTCTTCTCTCCTCTTAAAACACCAGTTAATGTGGCACCTTCCTCCTGTGAGGATTTTGTACACCTTCCAATGCCTGCATATTAAAATACTATATGTATGTTTACATGGTAGGATAGCTATTTCTGCTATTTCTTGATTTGTAGCTCAGTATTTTAACATTAGGAGTGAAAAGCACTGCCTTTACATTTTGCACCAAAAGACCATATTTTCTTTACACCTCTGTGCTAATTCCCTGTAAAATTACTTTTATAAAGAAAAGTATTGGCTTCACCACATTATCACCATTACAATATTTCAAATAGTACATTAATTTTTATCAAATCTTGTACCAAGTATTTTTTTCAATAATGACACTGACATGAGGTCATATCTTGGGTAGGGATAACTACATGATGCACATTGTATCTCTTCCTGCAAAACTTGAATAGGTTCACCAACTTGAGGAACATTGTCCAGAAGCAACAGATCACCAACATCTTCATTAACAGTGTCTCTTATTTTCATGAATCATGTATCTGCTGAAATATGTTTTTTGAGGGCAAATATATTTCTAATCTTAAAATTCTCTCAAGGGTGTAGGTAGCCACAACAGGTCTTCATTTGTCTGTACTCTTATGTATTCCATTCCTCTTTTCCTTCTGTTTCATTCAAGTATTCCAGTACTCTACCTTCCCATTGAATACCTTCACATGCACACCACCACTCCACCTTTTTTTTTTCCGTTTATACGTCCGATTTCGCTATTACATTAGGGCTAGGACAGTGCCTCCTGACAAAGAAGTCAGGAGGACTTTGATTTTGGCATTTGGGAACCGCTACCCTAAGTGGATGCCCCCTAACCTCAGACCGTGGTCAGGATTCGAACCCATGCACTTGAAAACCCTGGGGCCCCACAAAGCACTCATAGTTCCACTGCACCACTCCACCTTTGTGCACCATTATTGTCATTGCCCTCACATGACCAAACTGTGCGATATGTTTGGAGGTATTGCATTAGACAGACACAGTTTCCCCAGAGTCCATCCTTCACCTTTGATGTGTGTGTGTGTATATATATATATATATATATATATATATATATATATATATATATATATATATATATATATATATATATATATATATATATATATATATATACAGGCAACCCCCGTTTAATGAAGGTTCACAATGAAATTTTGCTACAACGAAGGTTTCATTTTACTACCATCTGCTCGTTTAACAAACACCAAACTCGCTTTAACAAAGTTTTATCCTGGTATTTTTTTCCAAATTTGAAAGCCCCACCGTATCATGCAAGCTGACAGGCTTTTTAATACATCAGGAGCTGCTGGTACTAAGGCCTGCCTCAGGAGAAATCCTGAGACACCTGTAGAATAAAGATCAAGATCAACCCTCTCGTGTACAACACAGGTGCTGCCGATACAAAGGCCTGACTTAGAAAAAATTCTGCGTCACCTGTAGCATCAAGATCAAGATCAAGATCACGCACCACTCACTCCCAGTCAAAACATAACAGCGTCACCAGCAGCTCATCTTCCCTAGTTCAACTTACCACCAAAACGCCCTGCAATGTGGCCTAACGTTCCTAAGAAGACCAGGAAGTGTCTTACTCTCGAAGTGAAGCTGGGTATTATTCACAGACAAGAGAGGCCAGAAAACTAATAACATTGCTTGCCACCATCTTGACTCCATCTACTGTCTACTATTTTCAAGTCAGCAGACTCTATTAAGAAGGCTGGTGAGACCGTATCTTCCTTGAAAGCTAAAAGAACCACCTGAACTCGTGACTCTACAATGGATAAAATGGAAAGCCTTGTGGAAATGTGGTACATAAGTTTTGTATGTGGTACCATGATGCGCACTTTGTTTACATTCCACAGGTTGCCGGTTAGTGTATTTCCGTTTCACTCTCCCTCCCTTCATAAAGTTAAGATCATCAACATTATAAAGTTACGTACATACATACATTAGTGTACATTATAATGACTTAAATTAAACTACCTAAATGTTTAACTTCATAATTTTTACTTTCATAAAACCTTTTACTGTACTATGATGCACTCTCGCTTTGCTTACTCTCAATGGAAGTTCAAATCAGTGGTTAAACTTGTTATAATCGGTTCACTTAACGAAGTTTCGCTTAACGAAGTGTGTTTTAGGAACGTAACCCCTTCGTTAAATGGGGGTTGCCTGTATATATATATATATATATATATATATATATATATATATATATATATATATATATATATATATATATATATATATGCCACTCCATCCTTAAAAATTGTCACTGCTTTAACCATCCATCTCTTCACAGCACAAGCACCTCTCAAACACTCCTCTCCATTGTCTGGATCCTAGATTTGTTTTACTTTTCATTCCATGTTCATGTTTCACTTACATATGTTACTGTTGGCACATTAAACTATCATTCAGTCTCTCCTCCCTTCTCCCCCACCCCCACACACACACTGCATAGTGTAGTGGTTAGCACGCTCGATTCACAATCGAGAGGCCCGGGTTCGAATCTCGGCACGGCATGGGCAAGCCTGTTAATGTGTAGCCCTTGTTCACCTAGCAGTAAATAGGTACAGGATGTAACTCGAGGGGTTGTGACCTCGCTTTCCCGGTGTGTGGAGTGTGTTGTGGTCTCAGTCCTACCCGAAGATCGGTCTATGAGCTCTGAGCTCGCTCCGTAATGGGGAAGACTGGCTGGGTGACCAGCAGACGACCGAGGTGAATTACACACACACACACACACACACACACACACACACACACACACACACACACACACACACACACACACACACACACACACACACACACACACCTTATTGCCATACCCTTTGTCATATTTTCTAGAGTTTCCTCAATTTTTCTCCTGGTAATGCTTTCTCTTTTATTTCTCTCTCCATACTTCCATGTTTGCACAGGATCAAACCAAGGTATTTAAATTCCTGGTGGCCTTTCATTCCCTGTCCATTAAGCCTCATTTCACATCTCTTGCACCCTGTCCCTATCTTTGTATGATTCTAAATTAATTTACATCTTTTTTTAATATTTTTTATTTATTTATTTTTTTCTATTTATTTATTTTTTTTATTTATTTATTTTTTTTAATTTATTTATTTATTTTATTTATTTATTATTTTTTTTTTTTCAATATAATCAACTTCCACTTCTGATGAACAATATTTGACCTTTTTGCCACTTTCTGCAGATTCTTTAATTTTTCTCCAGTCAACACTGTCATCTGCAGACATTATACTACTCGGCATCCTCTTAGCATTGTCTGCCTACAGTTACACTTCATCATTATCAGTCCTTGCTTTCATCTTTCTCTACAACATTCAAAAGCAACTTCATACTTATCCTGGTATTATATTTTTTAAAGATACTCAACTAATTCTAAAAGAAGCACCAGAGACAATAATTATTTTTTGTAAAAGTAAACTTCAGAAAAGTATTTTTGTCCAAAAGATGGTAGTGTAAACAATGGCCACTAAGCTCTGGGTTGCTCATCTGTGAGTCGTGGCACATTGGTTGTGTCAGGTACCTTGTGTCTCAGACTCTTGTCTCTGTTCAGGATACTTTAATTAATGTGGTCTTTTTTGCTTTCCCTCTTTTCACCATAGCATAATTTCAAATGGTATTTTTATGAATTCATCCAACTATCCTTACCAAACATAAAACAAGGATAAGTATGAGCAAGATTAAAGAAAACATTTGTTGCATGAAGACTGATATCATACTTAACCTTTAACTTGCATCTATGAAGTGAAGCACATTACAATCTGTCTCACAAATAATCAAGATATGTACTATATCCATCAACATATTTAAAAGTGATGAGAGTAACTGATACTCCTCACAGCTTTCCCTTCTCTGTAACATTCACAAAACTTAAATTTTTGTGTGAATGTTTTCATATGATGGTTATGTGTAATGCTTCCAAAATGCTTAAAGCTGTAATGATTAATCAATTTGAATTGGCTGTTGGATCTCAACCCCTGACATTATTCCCCTATCTGCCAATTCATCATCATGTTGTATGCAGCACCCCATGAGAATGCCTTCATGCATGAAGGGAGCCACACTTTTACATGGTATGATTTATCCACCAACACCTGATACAAGACATATGTTTATTACTTAACAGCAAAAATTGTGATGCCAGTTGCCATTTTATTTGTTCTGCATTGTGTGCACTCAGCAACAAAAAACAGTAATAATTTGGCACTTATAAGCCTTTATAGGGAAAATAAGGGTACCTTAAATTAGAAATTATGATCCTCAACTTAATGGATAAGTTCTCTTAGTATTTCATTGGGTTTAAGATTAGTTTTAAACGTTACTTGACAAGAGACTCGATGCTGTTAACAAACATAGACAGAGCAGCAGAGATAGCAATCACCAATATCTTTTGTGAAATTTTGGACTTCAAACGGCTAAATCGGAGATGCATATTAGTAAAACTGAATCTGTGTGAATCCATGATAATGGTCTAATGATCCTGTCGTCAGTGCTCTCACATGTGTGACCTTCAGCTTTCTCTCTAGGAGAGATGTAATATAGCACTTTCTACTAGTGAGCATGTGGGAGATGGACACAAAGGATGGGTAGGTGCTATTAATTGTAGCACCTCAAGTACCAATACTTGAAGACAGAACTGAAGGTATCACTGCCAGCACCTACAGGAGGCCAGAGAAAGACTACTGTGATCCAAACATCTTCAGAATATCACTTGTTCCTTACACTCCCAGCAATGAAGCCAAGTTATCTGAGCTCTTTGAACACTAAAAAGTGGCCAGTCACTGAGACTTACCTGCTGATGTCACTAAATGCCAGAATATACACATATTTATTTATATTGTCAAATCCTAATATTTTCTGTGAAGCTGTTATTATAGTACAATGTACTCATCAATGTAAATGCATTTCATGTGGTAGAAAGTGATTTACAGAAAAGTTTCTCTCTCTCTCTCTCTCTCTCTCTCTCTCTCTCTCTCTCTCTCTCTCTCTCTCTCTCTCTCTCTCTCTCTCTCTCTCTCTCTCTCTCTCTCTCTCTCTCTCTCTCTCTCTCTCTCTCTCTCTCTCTCTCTCTCTCTCTCTCTCAAAAGTTAATAAACTTATTGGAATATGATAAGATGATATTCTCATCAAAGGGCTCTGATGACTGATCAGAGCTGTTTCATTTTTTTGTTTTCTCATCCTTGTTATAAACTCATTCCTCAAGTGTTTCATCAAGCAGTGGTAGCTATAATAACAATTTTGGTAACAAATTATTTTGAAGACAATGGATCACAACACATTTTACATAACAGAAAACTCACAACATACAATTTGGTATATTAGCATACTAAAGACCTCAAAGAATGCACATACAAGATATAATCAAACACAAAGGACTGTGAAAAGTGTGAAGGAGCTGTGAAATGATGAACATTAGTTAGTTGATTTAGTGACCATGTCAGCTGACATATAACTGAATATTGCACAGGTCCTCTTGCTTAACAAATAAAATAAGTCTGCCTTTTTTCCTTTGTGCTTAACCTTTCACTGTAGTTTGCTTCTGACTAAAAGAATAATACATGCTCTGATTTTGTTTCTTCAAAAAATTCACCCAAGTGAGTGAAACAAGTGGTAATGTTTCCCTTGTAGTGTTCTTAAACTCTAAAATAGCATAATTGAAAAGCTATGTATCAGTGAAGGGTTCTTTTTTTTTTCCTCATTATTTACTTTATTTTTTTCAACAACTTTCCTACTTAGTCAGGAACAGGACCACACTGAATGCACAACACAATGAACGATTCTCCATTCATTCATGTTTCTGCTGTTGGATAGTGCATGGCAACCTTTTGGAATGCCTCTGAACAACTTTTACAATCTATTAATTTATGAATCTTTAAAGTCCACATAATGAGGGATCTTTTGTAGTTATATTTCCAGCAAGGTTGATTTTTTAATATACTGTTTCATTTGCTGATTTTCGTGTACTATTATATACATGGACATCACGAATTATAACTTGTCTAGAATTAAACATATGAATATTTATTATGAATAGCTGTGAACAGATTTATCAGTGATACTTTATAATTGCTAGTTAAATTTGAATATCATATTTTTACTAGATCAGCATATGTGAATGTATAAGAATGAATGGAGAAAATGTAGGAAGTAAAGGTTTAAAAGGTTATATATCAAGGAGTAAGTATGTAGTGAGGATTTGTCTTTTCACACATTGTTTCTCACCAGACACGCATGGGTGGCTCTGGATCCAACTCCACACAAGACTTTGAGGAGGCCCTGAAGGAGGCAGAGGGTGAGAAGGCAGCCCTGGAGGCAGCCAATGGCGGCACCCTGCAGACCTCCACCACTCCTGGAACTGACGTCACCCAGCCGGCTGCATCCTAAGCCCCCACCCACCACCTCCACCACCACCTGCACTCTTCCACCCACTGCACCCCATCACCACAGTTACTAGAGTTGATATTTTTAGCTAAAGTGGCTCCCTAGTCCATTTGTAGCTTTCATCATTATTTGATAAGGATTTAATTTTCTAGAACAGCTATAGCGACTTAAGGTGTGAGGGTCATGTGGGTCCGTCAGATATTTTGACTAGTAATGACTGTGATTGATTTTGGGTGTCCACTTGGTCCATCTGTAGCCTATTGGTCCTAGCTGCCTTTGCCTTCGTGGCTGGCTAGCTGGCAGATTTTTTCAGAGATTAGGATCATCCTAATTCTTCAGGAAATTTTTCAAAGATTTATCCTTAAGGCTACTGAATCAATAGTGTCCTTACATTGGCATTTTCATCTTCCTCATACTAGAGGGAGATGATAAAGGAAAAGTAAGAGACACATTAATCTCCTCCTGTATCGTGGCATTTTTAACTCATGTTTGATCTCTGTCAAATCCTCTTGGAATTCTTTCTCTCTGTATCTGTGTTGAACCAAGTGAAGAAATTATCCTGTACATTTTCCTGTAGGAGAACACTCAAGAGGTTCATGAAAACTGACAATATGCAAAAGATGAAAATATCATATACACTTATATAATTTGGTTAATTAAATTGTGTTCAGGTGTTCAGCTTGAGGCAGGTGTGAGCCAAGTGTTCCTCTGCTGTCAGGTTTTACACAGCTTTTCTTTACTGTCAACAGTTTGTGAAAGTTGTCTGTGTTTTGGTGCATTATATGAGTGATTCCAGGTGTAGGTGGCTTAGATAGTAATTAATCCTAGGCTGCCTTCAAATAATAATATATCATAGTGTGAAAATTGTTGAATACAGTGAGTGATGTTTTATTTGAAAATAATGGTATATAAATATATATAATTTGACTAAATGAGTTGGCATTAGAAATGTTGTGTGTTGTTACTCATATCATAGAAGTATTGATGCAACTCTAAATGTTAAAGATGTGAGGATTGTGGGTAAGCCCCTGTAATCTCCAGAAGGTTTTGGTGGTGTGGGTATAACATAGCGAACATGTCACTAGATGTTACATTAATATTAGGTTTAAAAAAAAGCAAATTTTATTCTTTATACAGTTAAATTATTTAATCCTTCAATTTTCTCAGTCTTAAGTTTCAGCTTTCAGTTTTTATTGTTGGTGATTGGGGGAATATTTGTTGAGTTAAGCAGCATTACCAGAGCCTAGAGAGGATGCAGCTGCCACCTCTGCACTAGCCTGCTCCTAGGGACTTCCAGTTGAAGGGATGACAAAAATGTGCTTGGAGGCAAATTGCTTTTGGGGTGTAACAAACTTCTCTCAAGAACCACTGAAGGATTGTGTTAGGAGCTTTGTGCCCATCAGGGGCCAAACTGTGCTGGTGAGGAAGGTCCAGGAGCTGGCAGTTGTTGCCCCTGTTCTGAATGCCAGTAGGCATTGTGGGTAACCATGGTGGAGAGACCTCCCAGTCATGACTGACATTCCTTTGTTAGACTATAGGCGAGATGTCAGGGCTGATGATGATAATTACCATGTTTGCCTTGATTTTTTAGTATTATGCAGACACTGTCCCTACCATGTCCCACATGGAGCAGTATGATGGGTTCTATCAAAAGCACAGTACCATTCTAGAAGCTTCATTTTAAGTGCTTTAACTAATTTAACCTGTAAGGGTTGAAGATGTTAACTATTTTAGGTAAGCAACAAGCCTTTATCACACATGCTTTTGCTAGGAGAGTTTGGCAACAGGCATGAAAACCTGGCCCACACACTGGAGCCTGACCCAGCCAGCCATGGGTGTGTCCAAACTGGCCAAAAGAGCCTGTGCCCGAGTACTGCTTGTGGAGTTGGGGGACTGGAGAGGGTTGTTGTTTTTGTCATTGTATTCCCAGTTATATGAAATGTAGTTAAAACATTAAAATGTGTTTCCTTTTCCATTCTACATACTTGTATACATGATAAGTGAAATCTTTGGCTCAGTGAGTGGAGATGACTGTTGTTAGTGAAAATGGATAGCAAAGGATAACCTTAGCAACTCTACCATTGGGTGTTTACAGGCTTTTGGAGCCAATATACTGTAAGTATATTATTGCTACATGCTCTTGATAGCTACTTGAGTTGAGAAATGACAACTGATGGTGTTGGTGTTTATGCTGTGCCTGGATGAAATGTAAATACTGTGAAATAGTATATTGTTCAAGAAAAAAGAATAAGTACTTTCCTTGAGTGGGACAGAAGGATGCAATGGTTAGGTTTGTCAGTTGAGCTGTGATGAGATGTACAGAAATGTAAGTGCAATGCAGAGATTGTTGGATGTGAGTTTTGAGTGGGGAGGACTGAGACCCAGTGGATGAAAAGCTAAGAATAGGTGTGTGGTGAATAGAACTGAGGCAAGTGTTGGTGTGAGGACATTCTCCATAACTGCATCTGTACTTGCTCTTTGCCTTTTTTCTATATATATCAACATCTGTATTTCCTTCCCAGTGGAAGTTTGTTCAAAATCAACCTGTTATTTAGAAGGATGACTGCTGCAATCCAAACTACTGACTTTATAGCTTTGTTTTCCCTCCAACAGAGCTGGGCACAACTTAAATTTTTTTCAGGTGCGACTTTGACTTTGTGACGTTGCTGCCAGATCTGATGTGATTGTGACTTTGTGACTTTTTTTAGGCCCCTAGTGCAACGTGCAACTTTGTCTTTCCCATGTGGCTCTGTTAAATTACAAAGTAAACTTTAGTGTAATAAACATGCAAAGAAATATTTATTTATTTTTTTTTTTTTACTTAAAACAATCTAAATTAATATCTACTGGTCCTCCTATTCCTCCATGTCCTTTCAGCCCATATACAGGAAGTCCATGTTTCCTTTGAGAAACACAAGCTCCTCAGAATTGACTTTATCCAGGGAGAAATTCTTGGCCCAAAGGGCATTACCAACTGTGCTGAATAGCCTCTCCATTTTTCCTTTGAGGAACACAAGCTCCTAAAAATTGACTTCATCCAGGGAGAAACTCTTGGCCCTGAGGACATCCCCAGCCTTGCTGAACAGCCTCTCCATTCTTAGCCAAATCAGGCCTTCAGACTGGTATTAAACAGCCACAGCAATTTCTTTAAAAAGTCTTTTATCTTGTTCAACGTTGTGTAAAATAAGCGATGTGACTTTTCTAGCTCAACTTTTAAAAACATTTGCAACTTTCGACTACGACTTAAAAATTTATAGAGCAGCAAAGTCACTAAGTCTTGATTCAGTGCTGCATCGCCCAGCTCTGGTCATTATAAAGACAGTAAGACTAAGAAGGTGGTAGTGGTGGTGGTGGTGGTAAAGGTGGCAATCCACGTTGGGAAAAGACACAAGTTAATGCTGAAATTATTCAGTTTTCTACCAAGTAATGTGCTATACCTTTACATTATGCAGTGTGATGTCCTTCCATATCTTTCCTTCAACTCACACAATTAAATATTATGAGGTAATGAAAGTATACACACACTCATACACACACTCTCTCTCTCTCTCTCTCTCTATCTATCTCTCTCTCCACAGTGCCTAAGATCACAGACAAAAGCCCTGCAGAATGACCTCTATTTTAATCTATATTCAAGGCAACCAATTTCCAAGAATGATTGTTTACTGCATTCATTTACAATTTTTTTCATAACATTTCTTGATTGTTTTGTGCTTTTTTCCTTCTTTTGTTTACATGTTTACAGTTTTTCATTACTACATTCCTTGTTTTGAGCGTATTAGCTAAGCCATTGTTTCTTAATTTGTGAGGCACAGCCCTCCTAGGGAGCCATCAGTAATTTCCAAGAGGGACATGAGCCCTTGGGAAAAAAGCAGAAATTTCTTTAATTGTATTTGTCGTCCTCTTAATGACAGCATGTTCATGTAACAAGATGTTTAAGAAAAGAGCAAAAGTATCACCTTTTTCCTTAAAATCTGGGAGCAAATTATTTTCATGGATGCAAGGGAGGCATGAAGGAAAGGACAAATATCTAGTAGGAGTGTGTTAGTAAAAAGGTTAAGAACCATTGACCTAAGCTATTTGATTGGTTTCTTTCATTTGATTATTATCACTATTTTTATTACATTTATTGATTGTTTTGGTGTTTTATGAGAGTTAGATAAGATTTTTGCCTTGTTTTCTCCATTCATTTACACTTTTCATTAGGTTTGTTTATATTGATATGTTTAAAGGTGTTTCAGAAGTTTTTTGCATTATTTATCTGTTGTTTGCATCTCTTGACAGTGTTATCATGACACTTCACAGCAGGGTGTGTTGGGCTGTGACCAGTTAGAAATGGTGTGAGACTTTAGTTTGTGTGTGGCTGTCACGGTGACTTTTTTTTTTTTTTTTAATGTTATGGCCTATAGTGCCTGTAAGTATACTTAAAGAGTATGAGAAGCACTGTCCAGCTTCCACCCATTAGCAACACAGACTATTACTGAAAATATTTGACTTGGATATTATGTCTGCAGTTAGCACCCACGGCCTGTGGCTGGCAGGTATGTTTTTTTCCTCACTCCATTCTCTATGAACAAAGCCCCTACAAAGAAGATGAGTGTTGAGGCCATCTCTGAGAACCACACCTTCATGGCCTCCCTTGTGGACAGCCAGGACATCCGTCTTACAGCAGGTCAGCCCCAGAAGATGATTACTCATGTGAACAAGATAAAACTTCCTGTTGGTGGAGAGAAGAAGCTTTGTCTCCCCACCAAGGATGGCATGACCTCCCATGACCTGACCAGACAAAGTGTCAGCCCCCACATCCCTGCTGTTAACTCCACCCATATGGACTCACCATTTCTGTCTCCAGGCCTGCCAGGTGCCATGGATAAGGACACTGCCTTTCAACCTTCCTTGCCTCAGTTGAGTGCTTGCTGTCGCCATGTGCACTTTCCCAAGGGGGCGTGACAAGACTTTGGCCCAACTTTATGAAAGGCTCATGGTGCTCCTCAAGCAACATTCATCCTTGGAACCACTCATGAAAGAAGATAAGCACAGGTCGTACCTGATGGTCAGTCCTTAGGCAGCAGCATATGCCATGTTAGTGAAGGAGAGCTTCCTGGGCCTCACCATGACCCCAGCAGACCCCGACGCCTGACAACAGATAGTCGTCATCCATGGCATATCTATCGACTGCTATTAATGTTGACGTTGCCTTCTTGCCATGTCAGAGGCCTTCCTTTGTCTTAAGAGGCGTGTTGTCACCAATGAGCCCCATCCTCAACTCCTGGGCCTCATTGAAGGGGCCATACCCAGCTCGGACTACCTCCTCGGCCAGGGCCACTTCCACTTGGGCCTCTACACACCTGAGCCCAACCTGTGTGGCCACTGCTGTCAGTTCAGGCATCAGAGCAGGAAATGTAAGTCGGTGCCACTCTGCAGGTACTGCTCTTGAGGTCATCCTTTCTCCCACTGCCTGGAGAAGATCCGTGCTAGCACCAGAGTTGTCCCACTGTGTTGCAACTGTGGGGGCGACCACGACGCCTCTTCACTCTGCTACCCTGTAATGCCCAGACCCATCAGGGAGCCACAGACCCGCAGCACCACTGTTGGGCCCTCCAGAATGGTTTTTTGGCCAGCCCCACCTCCACAGCACAATGCTTGGACGAATGCTGCTCCAACTTCCCTGCTCTATTTCTACCTTCTGCTTATGCTGTTACGTGCTGTCCACATCAAGCTACCACAGAGAATACATTAACATTGCCATCTCCTTTACAACATGTTGTAAACCCCAAACATTTAAGTTCATCATCTTTTAGATGTACAGGTAACTTGATTCACGCGATAAATGTGTTCCAAGAGGCATCGCGTATATCAAAATTCGCGTAAAACAAACTTGTAATTCTCATAAGAAACAATACATAATAGGGGGGATGCGGGATGTGGTCCAAAAAAAAAAATTGCACAAAATACTCTATTTATTTGGCTAAATTAACATGTTTTTATTATTTACCATTCTAGATACTAAAGTGTATCTAAAGTATAGGAAAAAGCAAGAAATAATATGAGAAAGCAAAAAATAATAAGAGAAAACAACAAAACAAAGAATACGTAAACACAACACTCACTGCATCACTGCCTTCACCACTCACATCACAGTCAGTCACCATCTTCCTCTGCGCTTTTCTACTTCATCAAAAATCTACTGATCAAAAATAACCCCACAGTATAAAAGTAAACACTAGTAAAAAAATAAACGCAGGGTCTTCACCCCTCACAAACATTTTTACCTTATATGTTTACCCTAACGGCCCCATGTTTACCATGATGACCCCACACCAAATTTTGGGTTATTGTCCTCTTAATTCTTTCATTATGTTAACACGTTAATTATGAAATTGTGTTTAGTCATATCATTTAATTACTTATATGAGTCCCTCCCCATTCTTCATCCAAACAGAGACGACTACTCTCTTCCCGACGGTCGAATGCAGCTCTCGATTGTCGTAATGCTTCTACGATGTCGTGTGACAACAAGGACATCATATGACTCACCTGGTTACTCACCTGGTTACTCCCAGACCAGAAAAATACAACGAAGAGTAGGAAAAAGGTAGCTAGGAAAATGGGTACGCCAGTCAACTTTAGATGTAGATTACTGGATGATTGTAACAAACTGTGAGTGGACTGGAATGTGTACCCATTGAAACTGTTCAGAAATGCAGGATATATTATTATGCAGCAAACAGCAGCACATGTATGTATGCATATTACTCCACAAAGTCGTACAGAATATCGCCTACATGACTGTGAAGGGCTGATTTCAAGGATGGCAGCGAGTTCAACATGGTCAGGCAAAGAATTCCATAAATGGACACACCGGAATGAGAAAAATCGAGATCTAAGATCCACTGAATTGTACTGGTGAGCTAATTTAAAACGGTGTCCACGAGTATGTGCATGTGGTGTTGTAATGAATAAATCTTCGGGAGAGATAGAACACTCAGAGTGGAAGATCTTCCAGTACTTTATTATGTCAGCACGAGTAAGGCGTCCACATACAGAGTAGAGGTCAAGAGCTAACAAACGCTCTTTGTAGGACAGTCCAGTCATTCCGTCTATGTGTCGAGTCCACGACCTCTGAACACTTTCTAGCATCTTTAGGTCTCCAAGATAACATGTGTTCCATAGGCATGAACAGTATTCTAGTAGTGGTCTTACATGTGTAATAAACAGATTTAGCATAAAATTCTGTGATCTACAAATAGTTGCTTTTAGTAAATTTGCTGCCAGACCTGCAGCCTTGTTAACTGTAGTTTTTATGTGCATGTGGAAGCGTAAAGAAGTGTCAACCAGTACACCAAGATCCTTGTGGGCATTAACCTTTTGTATATCTGTACTATTGAGTGAGTAGGTGTTATATGGGCCTATGTCTTGCTCAGGAAAAGTGCCTCTGTTGAATCTCAGTGTGACACACTTATCTATATTTAAAGAAAGCCCCTAGGAGTTTGATATTCTATATATAGAGTTGATATCACGTTGGCAGTTAGATATGTCAACAACTGTGTGGGTGTGCGGTAAGTTACGAATGGGCAGATAAATCTTTAGATCGTCAGCAAATATTTTGCAATCACTCTTTATGTAAGACGGTAAGTGGTTTACATAGATAATAAAAAGTAAAGGACCGAGAACTGAACCCTGGGGTACTCCACTGGGGATTAACCTGTGACTGCTTGGGACGCCTGTAACTGAAACAGACATTGTTCGCTGAGTGAGGAAGTCTTTGATCCACTGTAGGAGGACACCAGAGATGCCAAGACAGGAAAGTTTTTGTAGGAGAATAGTGTGGTTGACAACATCAAATGCTTTAGAAAAATCAAACAGAATTAAGTCTACTGTATATCCACTGTCTAGCCATGATGTGATAGAGTTGTAAGTAAGCAGTAGTTGGTCCTCAGTTGATCTCCCACTCCTGAAGCCAAACTGGTCTGTAGATAAAATGCCATTACTATTGAGATATTCTGTAAGACCGTCAACCACTATGCATTCAAGAGTCTTGCAACACACTGATGTTAGGCTTATTGGTCTATAGTTTAACGGCTGATGGCGGGAGCCTTTTTTGAAAATAGGGGTAATTTGAGATACTTTCCACTTCCTAGGAAGTATGCCTGTTGACATTGACTTCTTAAAAATAAGAAAGAGTGGAAAAGTTAGATTTGGGTAAGACTTTAACAGTTAAGTGTGAATACCATCCAGGCCCATACTGGAGTTAGGGTCTAGTAGAGAGAGTTTCTGACGAATGTCTTCCTGTTGTATGTCAATATGTGCTATTTGGGAGTCGCTATGTTGGTGAGGAGCAGGATACAAGTTTTTGTTCTCAAAAACAGAGGCAAAACTGTCAGCAAATAACTCAGCCATCTGATAACAGTCAGTAGTTAATGATCTATCTGTTAACTTTAAAGGACCTACTGTCGGGCACAAACTTTTTTCTTGCGCACATACTGATGCAGAGCTTTAGGGTTATGACACAAGTTTTTTACAAGAGCCTCTTCATGTCTTTTTGGGAAATAATGTGGAAGTTTCTGAATTGAGAATTAACATGATTGAAATTATTTAAAGCAATTTGAGCTTGAGGGGAGCGATGACCATATGTAGCCCTTTGTAATTTGTATGATGACCATAATCTGTTTCGCTCTCTTTTTAACTGGTGGGGAGGCTTGAAGGTTTTAAAAGTGGGTTTGGAAGGCTTTAGTGGTACATAGAAATCTATAAGAGGTGTGACAATGTCAAGAAACTTTTCATACATTAGATCAGATGAAAGATAAGCAAGTTCAAAATCCCAGTCAACATTGGAAAGGTAAGTGTTGATTTTATTATATTTTGCTTTGTTCCATGCTCTCTTAGTGGGAACTGTAGCAGAGTCAGAGTTAGTAGAAAAGAAATAGTCAAGTAATATAGGAACATGACCACATCCAGGCATAGGGCAGAGTGAGGTAATAGTTCCCACTCTATCAAGCTCAGATGTAAATACTAAATCTAGTGTGTTACCCGATGGCTAAAAAGTTGAGAAATTAACCCATTGCTTAAGGCCAAGAGATATGAAACAATTCATAAAATGTTGAGTAGAAATGTTATAGTCCTTGTACATTGCTTCCTTCAAAGTCCAGTCAACGGCTGGTAGATTGAAATCCCCCAAGATAACCACTTCTTTGTTCAAACAATACTCCATAAGAAAGTTAACCAGGAGGTCATTTTCTAAGTACGATATCGCCGCGTTAATGCTGGGTCACACTACAGCTTTTTTTTTTTTTTTTCTACTATGACGTCCCCGACCGTCGTAGGAGGGCTGTCGCCGGCAGCAATGACGTCATTGTAACGGCTTTTGGCCTGTCGTAAGATGTCGTGAGTCAAGTCGTACGTTAACGCGGCGATAACGTACGATGTAAGATGTCCTTGTTGTCACACGACATCGTAGAAGGATTACGACAATCGAGCGCTGCATTCGACTGTCGGGAAGAGATTCACGACAGGCATAGCCATTTCATCGGGCGTACGATGACGTACGATGAGTACCGCACGTAAACGTTGTCGCTAGAATCGTAGTGACCAGTGTGACCGTTAGTGCGTTGTCGCAAGATCTCTTTGGGACATCCTTAGACGTCGCAGGCCCATTGGACATGAATATGGAGGGGCCGCCTCCGACACCAGGAGTGAACATTCACCTTCAGACCCCCACGAAGGTGGACGTCCTTCGCTTTGCGTGTCCATCTTGCACTGAAATACTCCCAACCGTTACGACAGTCGTATGCAGTAGCAGAAAACTGGCCTGTACGATCGTTGTAAAAGAAAAAGCTGTAGTGTGATCCCAGCATAACCTCCTTAGTACCAACCCTTACTGCCAGACAGTTGAAGGAACGTAATCACAATCTGCTTCAGGACGGAAGTGTACGAACTGTTCTGAATGTCATGCTAAAAGGAAAATTAGAAAGTGTCACTTGATTTTTTTTTCTTCTGTTAGATTTCTTTGTTATTGTTTTGTAAACCCTTCTATATTTTTCTTTTCATTCCTTATATCCTTCTACCCACATGTAAGCCACTAACACGTAACATTTTCTTTCTTCAGGTTGTGATTAATATATATATATATATATATATATATATATATATATATATATATATATATATATATATATATATATACATACATATATCTATATCTATATCCAAGATGTATTAGACTAAGTCTAATACATCTTGTCTGTATCTATTTATCTATCTATCTATCTATCTATCTATCTATATCTATCTATCTATCTATCTATCTATCTATCTATCTATCTATATATATATATATATATATATATATATATATATATATATATATATATATATATATATATATATATATATATATATAATTACATTTCATTTACTGTCTGTTTCAAATCTACTTTATTTCTTCTTCTTCTTCTTCTTCTTCTTCTTCTTATTATTATTATTATTATTATTATTATTATTATTATTATTATCATTAATTAATTTATTTTCATAAATGAACTTCCAGTATACCTGCCTCTTCCCTAAAAGGAGCGCTTGCTTAGGTCAACGAAATAAAAGTTCCATTGAAGTGTCAAATGACAATCCTTAATGAAAAAGAAAACAAAATAATCCAAAACTAGGGGACAAGTGTTTAGAAACCTAATTTAAATTACCGCTATTATCCTTAGGATGTTTACTAACAATATCCTTGAATTTCTTTAGAAATTCGTTCTATCTTGTCTAATATTTAGGAAATCTTCTACTTAATATACCACATGAAAATACATAGATATTTAATGTCTATACATTTATTTTCATTATTTATATAGCACTTCGCTCTTGTTAACAACAGCTGATCTCCAGCATCATATCGAGTTTTCAATTCAGCACTGTATTTTTTTAAAGGGAAGAACACTTGCTAATGTACCAACGAGGAAGGTGTGAGGCATGAACATTGTTGGCGTGAATAGCGAGGAGAGATGTATTTAGGAGATGGGCGGCTAGGGCGGCCAGTGGTCAAGACAGAGACGTGGGGCGAGACGAGGCCAGTAGGGCGGGAATGTGTTCCATGCTGCGTGTGTGCTATCTGGGTACTAGGTGGGCTTGCTGGGTATATGCTGGCCAGCATAATCTGCTAGGACAGTGGTGCAGGTCAGGCAATACCATGTCATTCTCTCACTAAGCGCTGATTGATGAGGCAGTGTGTGTGTGAGTGTCATCGTGTGTTTGTTTTGGACCTGTGGCGTGTGTATTGTTGACAACACACCTCTGCCCTGCTCAAGCTCTGTACCTAGGCGAAGGGCAGACCACTCGGATGGCAGTACCGAACCAGGAACTCTGAGTAATTAGTGGCTGCTAAAGTAGTGAGCTGAGTGCCGAGGTATGTTTGGCGTTGTGTGTGTCTGGGTCAGAGGGTGTACACCACCACCTGCCCTGGCTTTAAGTCCTCAACCCTCAAATGAAGTCAGGGTTTGAATATGCAGAACAGTGAGTGAAGTGCTATCGTGATGACAACACCGGCACCATTCAGAACCATACCTTAGGGAATGCTACAAGACACTGGTAGGCCTACATAGTAAATGTTCATGTATGTTTAGATTTGAAGTAATGTGTTGATGTGCTAAGTATTAAGAGAGTGTACAATAGTTTCAGCAAGTATATATATATATATATATATATATATATATATATATATATATATATATATATATATATAAAGTTTAGGTATATAAACAGTTGAAAATTTGTGTTCTTGTTTGGTAAACCAAACAACCAACCTTGGAGGGGATCCACAGAAGTCACACACTGCTGAGACACCAGTCTAAGTTATTAAGAATATACAAAGCAAATAATAATATGTGGTTGATATTTGTAGGTAATAAGTGAGTTATCCCATCCTGTGAAATCAGTTTGGGAGTTTGTGTGGAATTGAGTGTTTTTTGGGGGAGAGGATGGAAAATGAGTGAAATGTAAGGGAGCATCTTTAAATATTTCAAATTTCTCTAACCTAACCTGTCCAGGTGGAATCTGTGCCTTCCAGTGGACCCATCCCACTGCTAGGACATTAACCTATCCAAGCATGACCAAACCTAGCCAGATCTGGTCTTAGCTACATGGACAAGATTATTTATATCAGTTTGGTATGTATTAAGATCATTGCATTGCCAGCATTATAATTCAAGACACCGTAAATCTTTAGAGCAGGACCTCCTCTCTAATCTGTGCAATAATAACACAAAATGATGAGTAGTTAATGGAGAACACGTACCTTGTGGTCTTGTTTGGGGGTCACACGGTTATGTCACATTGCCTCACTGAAATTAGAGACGTCACTCAGAGTCTAAGTCCAAATAGTAAACATTGCTATTGTCTATTGTATATATCTGGCGTTTGTGGGTAACAGGAAGTGACTGTCTGTTGTTCACACCCTGGGTTTGTGGGTAACTGCTGAATAGGATTCTTATTGTGTCTAGTTCTTTTGTCCAATGATGCGCCACCACCTCTTAACACCACAAGCTGCACCAATGGGAATTTGCTATATGTATTCGTAGGCGGAGCACAGCTGGGCAGACAGGTGCACAGAGATCTGTGTGCGCAGTTGAGCCATGGCCAATATTGACATTAGTTGTAAAGGTTGCGAATTTGATAACTGGGAAATCATCGCTCCTGCGATGCAAGTCAGTGTACAGTCGAGAAGAGGACCAGCCAGGACCTTCATCCTTTCGTTAAGGTATTGTGAGGAGGGGTATTGGTAGAGGTAGGGCATATTGTGTGAAGCTATAAGAGAACCGGTGTGCGGGGGAGGGAAGCTGCCCCAAAGCAAGGATAAGGGAGGTTATGTTTATGTTAGGGTTAGGTTAGTGTTGCTAGGTTAGGTTATGTTAGGTTAGGTTTATGTTAGGGTTAGATTAGTGTTAGAGGGGGGGAGTCCGGGGGGGACAGCCCCCCCAGTTAGGTTAGGTTAGGTTAGGTTTTTGTCCTTAGATTTTTTTGGATTGCCATATCTCACCTCTTTTGGCTCCCCCCCTAAAACCCTCGATTCCCCACGTGCCCCCAAGCTTGTTGGGGGGAAGGGGGGTTAATAGAAAAGAATATGTAAGGAGTTGCTGTTCTATAGATTTACCCAGTACACTATTGCAGTGGTGAAAACTGGTTATTGTCATAAAAATTGTTCATAATGACAACGTTGTGAATAAAGGTGAATTTGGTGTTGCTGGAGTCAAAGTCAGAGTCTGTTAAATGTCCTGACTCTGATTTTGACTCTGACCTCAACATAAGTTTCAGAGACTACATGAATTGCAAAAATTTCACTTTTTCAACATACCACATGCTTTATTTCCATTCTAGAGAGAGATATCATATCAGTTCTGCTATTTGTTGGTAGAATGATGAGAAACAAAATGTAAGTAAATGTCACCACCAGCTGATTTCCTGCCACATTGGATAAAGTATGATAATTAACTGCAAAATTCCAATTTGTAACCAATACTTATTAACATTAATTTTTATGGGTATTTTGGGTTTCCAATATAATATACTTAATTGATGTTGTAAACAGCAATAAACTGGACCAATCAATCCCTATTCAACAAAATAAAATATTTATTTCAACTTACAGGTTAAATGAAATAAGTATAGTTATCCTGGATAATTAAAGATATTTACCTCCATGATATCAAATATGTACGTCTGTGATCTTAAGACCTGCGACCTTAAGATATTAAGAAATACATTGTTAAAAATTGAGGTAGTAGGCACCTACCGAAATGCTGATTTATTCCCACTGAGGTCTAATAGGACCAGTTCTGTTCTGGACCAGTTCTGGTCTAGATCAGTTCAGGGGCTGTTGTGAATTTACCATCAAAGCTAGTTGTGAACTTGCTGAATGTTTCCCTTTGTGTCTCACAGGGAACAGTTAAAGCCTGCCCTCTAAAGACAGCTCTCCTTCACACACACACACACACACACACACACACACACACACACACACACACACACACACACACACACACACACACACACACACACACCCTTTGCTTACAGTAAAAGAATGGCGACTCCAAAACCAGCCTGGGAGTCTCGTTCTGGGGAAGGGACCATAAATGAGTTAGAATGTTCTCTTAGTATTGACCATAAATGTCTTGACACCCCTTCCCCTCAACTTTTTCTTCATTAACTTCTGCAACATTTGCAATCTTAGATCTAATTTTCAATCTGCTAAACCTCATCTTTTCCTCAGCGAAACACAGGTATCAAATGCAACTGACAGTAGCCTCTTTTCTGTTCCGTCCAACTTTCTCTATCCCTATTTTCGTTCCAAAGCTGGATATTGCATTTATGTGTGCAACGACTTGACTTGTTCTTGTGCCCATATTCTTGAATCTTTCATGTTTTCAACCATTTGGCTTCAACTCTAAAGTCACTCTCTATCTAAATTTATCTGTACTGTCTATCTCTCCCCTAACTCCTCTGACCATAAGAAATTCTCTGACTAATTAACTTTTAAAGTGAAGCACATTCTGTTTCTCTTTCCTTTCTTGGAGATCTCCATCCTTGTATATTTCAATGTTCACCACCAGCTTTGACTTTCCTCTCTCTTCCATGATCATCCTGGTGAACTAGCCTTCAATTTTGCTATCTTTCATGACCTAGAGCAACTGGTGTAACATCCTACTCATATTCCCAACCATCTTGGAGATACACCCAACTTTTTTTTACCTTTTCCTTATCTCTAATCCTTCAAAGTGTTTATGCTGTTACCCTATCTTCTATGTTTGGCTCCTCTGATCATAATTTCTTATTGGTATCTTGTCTTATTTCTCTAATCTCTCCTCAGGATACCCCAAAGCTGAGGTACTTCTGGCATTTTGCCTCTGCCAGTTGGGAGGATCTGAGGAGGTATTATGCTGATTTTCCCTGGAATGATTACTGTTTCGGTGTCAGAGACCTGTCTGTGCTGAATGCATAACAGAGGTGATAGTGTCTGGCTTAGAGGTGTACATCCTCACTCATTTTCTCAACCTAAACCTTCTAAACCTTGGTTTAACACAGCCTGTTCTTATGCTATACATGATAGAGAGGTTGCTTACAAAAGGTACTAGAGCCTTCCATCATTTGAATCTCATGCGCTATATATTTTTACCCTTAATCATGTCTAGTCTGTTCAACTTGCCAAACATTCCTTCATTAATGGAAAATGCCAGAATCACTCAAAATCCATTGCTGCTTGAGACTTCTGGCATCTTGCCAAAATCATCTCCAATAATTTTACTTCTTAATCTTTCCCTCCTTTATTTCATCCTGATGGCACCACTGGCATCTCATCTGTCTAAAGCTGAATTCTTCTGTCAAACTTTTGCCTTTAACTCTACCTTGGATGATTCTTGGCTTGTCCCTCCCTCTCCTCCTGCCTTTGACCATTTCATGCTTTAAATTAAAATTCTTCGTAATGATGTTTTCCATGCCCTTGCTGGCCTTATCCTTCGGAAGGCTTACAGACCTGATGGAGTCCCTCCTATTGTTCTCAAAAACTGTACCTCTGTGGTTGCACCTTGACTGGCCAAACTCTTCCAACTCTGTCTATCGACTTGTACCTTTCCTTTTTTTCTTGCTGGAAGTTTTCCTACATTCAGCCTGTTCCTAAAAAGTGTGATCATTTTAATCCCCTCAAATTACTGCCCTATAGTTAATCTCTTGCTTGTTTAATTTTTTTTTTAATCTGTCCTCAATAGGGAGATTCTTAAAAATATGTAACTTTACAATCATCTATCTCAGGGGGTTGCCAAGTAGTGGGTCGTGATCGCTGGGGGTTTAAACCTTGCAAAGGAGGTCACAATCGTGATATAAGTTGCTTGGGATAATGTCGATTTCAACTTGTCAATTAGTTTTTTTTTTTTCTTGTACATATATATTGCTTTTTCTTCAGTGCAGTCAGTTAAGGTTTGATCAGTGCTGTGATCTAGTTTGCCAATAAATAATTACAGGATTATTGAATAATTTTTTTAGGTTTGATAGCTGTGGAAAACTATGTATGTTGATAATATTGCAAAAATAACTATCCTGTGGAAATTAAGATTTGATCAATTTAGTTTGCCAATAAATAATTACATAACTATATAATTATTTTTTTAAGGACCTTCTCTTTCTCTCTCCTTAACAAAAATCAAGTGCAAATCAAGCTGCTGATAGTAGGGGGAGGTCACAAAAACGTTGGAAACCACTGTTCTATCGGATCACTAGTATGGCTTACATCAAGGTTGCTCTACTGGTGATCTTCTGGCTTCCCTTATTAAGTCTTGGTTATCCTCTTTAAGAAATTTTGGTGAAACTTTTGCTGTTGCCTTAGACTTATCAAAAGCTTTCCATAAGAGTCTGGTTCAAAGCTTTGATTTCAAAATTATCTTCCTAAGGTTTCTATCTTTCTGCAATTTTATCTCAAGTTTCCTCTCTGACCATTCTATTGTTGCTGTGGTAGATAGCCACTGTCCTTCAAAATTTATTAACAGTGGTGTTCCTCAGGGTTCTATCCTTTCACCCACTTTCTTCACATTATTCATTAATGATCTTAACCACCCTACATCTTTCCACATGTTTTCAGTTTCCACAGGGATGCCACAGAATGCCTGACTTCTGATCTTTCTAAGATTTCTGATTGGGGCAGAGAAAACTTAGTAGTGTTCAATGCCTCAAAACCTCAATTCCTCCATCTATCAACTTTACACGACCTTCCAAACAACTATCCCCTCTTTTTCAATGACACTCAACTGTTCCCTTTCTTCTACGCTGACTATCCCTGGTCTGTCCTTTACTCATAATCCAAACTGGAAACTTAACATCTCATCTCTTGCTAAAACAACTTCTAGGAAGATGGGTGTTCTGAGGTGTCTCTCCCAGTTTTTGTCCCCACAACTGCTAACTCTGTACATGGGCCTTATCTGCCTGTATATGGAATACTCTTTAAATGTTTTAGGGGGAAGGGTTCCACTCACACTGTTTTATTAGACAGTGGAATCAAAAGCTTTTTATCTGATCAACTCCCCTCCTCTGACTGTCTGTCTTCAGCCTCTTTTTCACCGCTCAGATGTTGCATCCCTTGTTATCTTTTACTGCTATTTCCATACTGCTGTTCTGATCTTGCTAGTCGCATGCCTCCCCTTCTGCAGCCTCACTGCACAAGGCTTTCTTTTCCTCTCACCCCTATTCTGTCCAACTTTCTAATGCAAGAGTTAAGCTGTACTCTCAATGATTCATACCTTTCTCTGGTAAACTTTGAAACGCCTGCTTTTGTATTTCCAGCTTCCTGTAACTCGACTTTACTTAAGAGGGAAGTTCCAAGACATTTATCCCCTTCATTTGGCTAGTTTTTTTTTCGACTTGCAAGGGGACTGTTAACTAAATGAGCCTTTTTTTTTTTATTGTTGCCCTTGGCCAGGTTTCTCCTCTTACATAAAAAGAAAAAAATATGGAGGGAGTGGAGTGAGAGTCAGATACACAAGAAATCCGGGAGTCAGAATCGGATGAACAAGAAGTCAAGGAGTCTGAGTCAGAGTCAGAGTGGGACATGAGAAATCAAGGAGTCGTAGTCAGAGTTGGACACGCAGGAAATCAAGGAGTTGGAGCCAGTCGGATACACAAGAAATCAAAGAGTTGGAGCCAGTCGGATACACAAGAAATCAAGGAGTCGGAGCCAGTCGGATACACAAGAAATCAAGAGTTGGAGCCAGTCGGACACACAAGAAATCAAAGAGTTGGAGCCAGTCGGATACACAAGAAATCAAGGAGTTGGAGCCAGTCGGATACACAAGAAATCAAGGAGTTGGAGCCAGTCGGATACACAAGAAATCAAAGAGTTGGAGCCAGTCGGATACACAAGAAATCAAGAAATCAAAGAGTTGGAGCCAGTCGGATACACAAGAAATCAAAGAGTTGGAGCCAGTCGGATACACAAGAAATCAAAGAGTTGGAGCCAGTCGGATACACAAGAAATCAAAGAGTTGGAGCCAGTCGGATACACAAGAAATCAAAGAGTTGGAGCCAGTCGGATACACAAGAAATCAAAGAGTTGGAGCCAGTCGGATACACAAGAAATCAAGAGTTGGAGCCATCAAGAAATCAAGAGTTGGAGCCAGTCGGATACACAAGAAATCAAAGAGTTGGAGCCAGTCGGATACAAGAAATCAAAGAGTTGGAGCCAGTCGGATACACAAAGAGTTGGAGCCAGTCGGATACACAAGAAATCAAAGAGTTGGAGCCAGTCGGATACACAAGAAATCAAAGAGTTGGAGCCAGTCGGATACACAAGAAATCAAAGAGTTGGAGCCAGTCGGATACACAAGAAATCAAGAGTTGGAGCCAGTCGGATACACAAGAAATCAAGGAGTTGGAGCCAGTCGGATACACAAGAAATCAAAGAGTTGGAGCCAGTCGGATACACAAGAAATCAAAGAGTTGGAGCCAGTCGGATACACAAGAAATCAAAGAGTTGGAGCCAGTCGGATACACAAGAAATCAAAGAGTTGGAGCCAGTCGGATACACAAGAAATCAAGGAGTCGGAGCCAGTCGGATACACAAGAAATCAAAGAGTTGGAGCCAGTCGGATACACAAGAAATCAAAGAGTTGGAGCCAGTCGGATACACAAGAAATCAAAGAGTTGGAGCCAGTCGGATACACAAGAAATCAAGAAATCAAAGAGTTGGAGCCAGTCGGATACACAAGAAATCAAAGAGTTGGAGCCAGTCAGTCGGATACACAAGAAATCAAGTTGGAGAGTTGGAGCCAGTCGGATACACAAGAAATCAAAGAGTTGGAGCCAGTCGGATACACAAGAAATCAAGGAGTTGGAGCCAGTCGGATACACAAGAAATCAAAGAGTTGGAGCCAGTCGGATACACAAGAAATCAAAGAGTTGGAGCCAGTCGGATACACAAGAAATCAAAGAGTTGGAGCCAGTCGGATACACAAGAAATCAAAGAGTTTGGAGCCAGTCGGATACACAAGAAATCAAGGAGTTGGAGCCAGTCGGATACACAAGAAATCAAAGAGTTGGAGCCAGTCGGATACACAAGAAATCAAAGAGTTGGAGCCAGTCGGATACACAAGAAATCAAGAAATCAAGAGTTGGAGCCAGTCGGATACACAAGAAATCAAAGAGTTGGAGCCAGTCGGATACACAAGAAATCAAAGAGTTGGAGCCAGTCGGATACACAAGAAATCAAAGAGTTGGAGCCAGAGCCAGTCAGATACACAAGAAATCAAAGAGTTGGAGCCAGTCGGATACACAAGAAATCAAAGAGTTGGAGCCAGTCGGATACACAAGAAATCAAAGAGTTGGAGCCAGTCGGATACACAAGAAATCAAGTTGGAGCCAGTCGGAGTCAAAGAGTTGGAGCCAGTCGGATACACAAGAAATCAAAGAGTTGGAGCCAGTCGGATACACAAGAAATCAAAGAGTTGGAGCCAGTCGGATACACAAGAAATCAAAGAGTTGGAGCCAGTCGGATACACAAGAAATCAAAGAGTTGGAGCCAGTCGGATACACAAGAAATCAAAGAGTTGGAGCCAGTTGGACACACAAGAAATCAAAGAGTTGGAGCCAGTCGGATACACAAGAAATCAAGGAGTCGGAGTCATAGTTGGACACACAAGAAATCAAGGAGTCGGAGAGTTGGATGCACTAGAAATCAAGGAGTCAGAGTCAGAGTCGGACACACTAGAAATCAAGGAGTCAGAGTCAGATACAAAAAGAATCAAAGGGCCAGAGTCAGAGTCGGACACACAAGAAATCAAGGAGTTGGAGCCAGTCAGACACACAAGAAATCAAGGAGTCAGAGTCAGAGTCGGACACACAAGAAATCAAAGAGTCAGAGTCGGACACACAAGAATTCAAGGAGTCGGATTTGGACACACAAGATATCAAGAGTTGGAGTTGGACACACAAGAAATTAAGGAGTCAGAGTCAGATACAAAAAGAATCAAAGGGCCAGAGTCAGAGTCAGACACACAAGATATCAAGGAGTCAGAGTGAGATGCAGAACAAATCAAGGGGACAGAGTCAGAGTCGGACACTAGAAATCAAGGAGTCAGAGTTGGATACACAAGAAATCAAGAAGTCAGAATTGGACACACAAGAAATCAAGGAGTCGGAGTCAGATACACAAGAAATCAAGGAATCAGAGCCAGATACACAAGATATCAAGGATGTTCTGAGTACCGATGCCACAGCCGTGTTGATAACCAGATATCGTTATCATGATTATTTAATGTGATAACATCCACCTACCTCAAGAAAAATTATGTCAGGAAGATAGTACTGTTTTGCATCTTGGGTGGAGATTAGGAGCCACCAACGAATGAAAGTTTAACTTGAGATAATCAGTAAATAGTAATAGCTTTTGACATAGAATTGAGTCATGGAAAATCTCTTTAAACTGGCTTTGAAGTGCTATCATAACTATGTGTAACTTTTATTTTCCAACCCAAAAGAAAACTTGTGATGCACTGCAGAAGGTTGCTCAAGTTTCCAGTAGGTTTTAATTTATTGATGAGAGTTTGATGATTGACATGGTGAAGTGCCTTAATTAACAAAGTCAAATAATATTATACTGACCACTCATCATATCAATGGGTCACATAGTCATATTTTAGCAGTAGCTGTCCTGAAGCCAAACTGACTAATCAAAGAGCAACTGGTCATTGATGAGACCATTTTTTTGCAAGAAATGAGATTCAAACTGATCGGTCTGTAGTTGAAGGATCATCCTGAGACCCTTTTGTGTAAATTGGAGATACATGGGATAGTCTCCAAGACTGAGGCAAGGAACCAGATGTCACTGATATGACAGGTAATTGACATAATGTAGACAAGCTCCATAGCACATTCTTGTAGTAGACAATATGAAGACTTGTCAGTTTCCATTGCATTGTCAACATCAACAAATTTTATTTGGGACTCTACATTGTTGTGATAAAACTAGACCAATGAAAAATTAACAGATGACTTGACAGTAAGCGAATGGTTCTACAAATATACTAGCCATGGTATTAAGGTCATTATCAAGTTTCTAATGTAGGAATGAAACAGTTTGGGCCTAACCCAGTAGCTCCCAAATATTTTTTACAGAATCTTTTCCCTGGTGCCAAGCAAATAAAGCTTTTTCAGAAAAGTATGCAGGACTGAAAACACATAACTGATTCTCTTTGCCATAAACCTCTATCATTTTAATGATTTTTAGGCACTGGAAATTTTTAATATTTGGAGTGTTGCAACCCATAGATTTAGTGCATCAGGTGATCTCCCTAGCTGAATTTGGAGATCCATATAAGGTTATTACAGAGCATGGAAGAGGAGTGGGGTGTTGGTTGCAAGGATTGAAGTGCATAGAGGTCTGATATGAGTTATGAGGGGTTGTGGGAGCCAAGCTACATGTAAGTAGGCTAAAGTTGAAGGTTTTGGGTTTTGAGCACAAAATATTTTATTGTAAACATGTAAGTTGTTGTTTTCAACAGGTATCTTTAAAACAGAAAGTTAAAAATAAATAACTCACATTTGCAAACCATTTTTGCCCTTTATTCATTCACAAGGTTATTTATGAATTACTTAAGTAGCTACATTTGTGTTATGTTACTTCTTTTATAATTATTTTCATGATTGAACACTTATACTATTGAAGTTTTGTTAATTTAATTTACACATTATTTGTTACATATCTAAGACATCTTAGATATTTTTTGTGTGGCAGGGTAACCTTCTTTTGCTAATGTGCTGAAGCCAGGAATGGGACCTGTGCACTCAACTTGCCTACACGCTTGGTGATGGGTGATGGTCAGTGATGAATAAGGACATTGGTATGAAAAGTATGTTGAAAAAGTATGTAAAGCCTTCCTGTCAAAATATGACTACAATAGTTTCCTTTTTAATCATTGCAGTAAATACAGAGATTTTTCAATTTATGCATGTTTAGAATATGCAATTTTGGAGTAACACAAGTTAAAAGACATAGTGAATTTTTCATGTTATTCAGATTATTTAGGATAACACAATGTCAAGAAAATCAAGTTGCACTGCTGGTTTAGTTCTGTGATACAGCTACCAGATGTCACCAGGTGTTCCCCTTGTCTACCACTAACGTGCTGTTCCTTCACATGGTGCTTCAGGCTCATTGTTACTAGTGGTAAGTAGGAACTGACAATTCAGATATTCAAGGAATCAGTTCCTTAGGTGGGCAGAACCATCAGAACCGGTTCCAGAACAGGAATCAGTAGAGCGCTGCTCATAAATAACCAGCGCATTGCTTAATGGTTACCAGGTCAGTGGGATTCATCTAGAATACAGGCTGGGATGATTATTGAATATGTACAGAGTTCTGAGTTCCAGTCCTGAGAGACTTATGATCTGTGATGAATTCTAAATGTGGGATGTGCAGTTTAGCTAACGATTACTCTTATCTCATGTAGGATTCCTTTGATAATATTTGATGTCTATTCTATGTAATTGTAAGCTGTTCTAATTTGCTTCAATGCCATTGTTTTACTAGCTATGAATGTGATAATTTTTTTCTAATACTGCAAATATAGATATAATCTCAATATGTGAATCTTTAACTCACTGTTCTAGAAAAATCTTTGGTGGCTAGAAAAATTTATGTTATGATTGGAGAGAAGTTATAGTACAATAAGCAAGTAATTAATTTTGTGTGTCTATGCGGTGGCATAGTGGATAAGGTGGTGAGCGTGGGATCGGGCAGACGTCCACGCATAGGTTTGAATCCCACCACGTACGGTCTTAAACACTTTGCCATTTGTCAAGTGGTTTAAAGTTACCTACATGCCACCATGATACCCAGGTTCTAGGTGGTTATACCCAAGATAAGCTTAGGGGGTGATATGGGCCCAAATAGGGGTAACACTACAAGTAAAACTGCCTGTGCCACTAATGGCCAGAAGCTGAACAGCGCATCCTGATCTTATATGTATATATACTTGGTTGAGTGTAGATCCATTGAATGTAGAGGTTGAAGAAAAGTCGCATTGGATTTCCATTTAAAACTTGATTAAATTCTTGTGATACTTCGGGAATGTGCATTGTGTGGATCAGGCAGGCTTGATAGATGTCAGTTGCTAGGGCTAGGGTACATAAGAGATGTTTCCGCTCTCCAGGAGCTCTTTGTCCTGAGACCTTTGGAGGGTGTACGCATCCCCTCACTCTCTGCACGTGTTTCAGTGTTGTCTGAGGATGGGATTATGTTGTCCCAAAACACCAGAAGAATTTAATCAAGAGTTTTAAATAGAAAATGGTGATTTTACTGTGACTTTTCCTCAATATATATATATATATATATATATATATATATATATATATATATATATATATATATATATATATATATACACACAGTAAGGTCTCGGTTTATGTCAGAGTTACATTCCTGAAACATGACGTAAGTTGATTTTGTACGTAACTTGAGTTTCCGTACATTTCAAAGCATATTATCGAGTATTCAACCAATCATTGTTTATGGTCATTCAGGTAAGTTAAAGGTTATATTGTTATATTGTTATATTATTTACAACTATGTAGGAATATGAAACACAAGCTTGTTTTTGTTGTTGATTAGGGCCGCGAACGCGAAGAACTGCAGGTTGCCGAGAGGGTGGACGCCTGAGGCCGCCAGGAGGGTGGGCAGGTCGAATGTTGTGACACCCAGGGCGGACAGCTGGGAGCGTAGTGCAGTGCGGTGGGAGTAGAAGTGTGGGCAGCGGAGCAGAAAATGCAATAGGAAAGGGCAATAGGGATCAGCAGACAGGCGCAGACGGTGCAAGTGAGCTGCGAGTGTCGTGTGGCCCAGGCGAAGGGTCTGAAGTTGTTATTGTTGTGATGGTGGGTGCGCGAGCCCTCAAGGTCGTCAACCTTCCCGTTGTCATGGTAACGGGCTTTTCTTAGCAGCACTGCTGTCACTAAGGAGTTTTCTCTTTGGTGCCATTGAGCAAGATACTAAGAACTTGAGTCAGTAAATGCAGAAGTAGGATAACACTCTTGCCAGGGGCGATGGTGTGGTGGAACTGAGGCAGGGTGTTATTGTATTCAAGCGTGAGGCGGGTGGTGTGGCGAGTAACCACTAGTGACGCCTGGCGGCCAACAATAATAATAAATCCCGTGCTTTACAACTTATAAATTTTCAATTTTTTTAATCTTAAATTGCCTTATAGTGGACTGACGTAACTATGAGTTTGACGTAACTCGAGACTGACGTAACCCGGGACCTTACTGTATATATATATATATATATATATATATATATATATATATATATATATATATATATATATATATATATATATATATATATATATATATATATATATATATATATATATATATATATATATATATATATATATTGATATACTGTATTTACTTTTTTCTTCTACAGAGAGCAGCTATGTCATATCAGTATACATGTTCTATATCTATTACAGAAATTTCAGTGAATAGCAGCATTGAAAGATAACAAAATGTCTCCTCGAGCTTGTTTGCCACTCAGTGTGAAACTAAAACTCTTGGCTGATCAAGAGAAAGGATTTGGTCCCAAGATTTTAATGAAAAAGTACAACATAAAGAAATCAACATATTATCGAGTACTTAGTGAGAAGGAAACAATTAGAAATTTTGCCCGCAGAAGTGAGTTTAAAAATAAGCTAGAAACAGATGAAGAAGAGGAAGATGATCACCCTGGAAATGTTGAGAAAGAAGTAAAACAAGAAATTAAAGAGGAAGAATGCCAACAGGAAAGGCAGTGTGATACACCACAGTCTCTTGAAGGTGTTAACGAGGCAGTGATGCAGTGGTACAGTGAAAAGGAGGCAGAGGGTGTGGAAGTGAACAAAGCAGATATTGATGAAGCTGCTGAACAGCTGGCACAGAAGTTGGGCTTCACAGACTTCAAACTGAATAGCAGTGGCTGGCCACTCAGATTTAGGAAGGCCCAGACTATTGTCAAGACATCGAACACTGTAAGTACTAAAATATTTCATTTTACTGATTATGAATAGTTATGTGAAAAAGATAAGTGTGTGAAAACATTTGTTAAATACATGTACTCTCTCTCTCTCTCTCTCTCTCTCTCTCTCTCTCTCTCTCTCTCTCTCTCTCTCTCTCTCTCTCTCTCTCTCTCTCTCTCTCTCTCTCTATATATATATATATATATATATATTGGTACATGAATGCACTACCTCATGTCCGAAGATACTTTTCCATCAGTCAGGTGAAATAACTACAATACAGTGGAGACTCAATACTCAAACATCTAAATAGTCAAATTTTTCAATACACGAACGCAAGAGTTCAATTTAATACTCAAAAAAATACCTGATAGTCAAATGCCAACACATGTGGTTGTAAACAAAGGCTCCCTGGCCTCTCCCTCTCCTCCCTCCACCATTTGTGGTGCTGCAGTCGTGAGAAAAACATTCTTTTGCATTCAGTCTGTAGTTTTTCATTTATAAACTTACTTCAACACCAAATGCTTGTTAGTGGTGAAAATATCTGGTAATCAAGTGGCCGCAAAATTGGTCGTATACAAAGCTCTGTCCTCTCCCTTCTTGCAACTGTCACTGTCCCGTTCTGATACCGTATTACCGGTAATACCAGTATACCGGATGCAGTTGCGCTTTCCTAGTCTTGCCGTAGTTTTGAGAAAAACAACATTTTTCTGCATTTGGTTGGTAGTTTTTCATTTAGAAACTTGCGATGGTACCAAAGAAGCTTATTAGTGGTGAAAATAAGGAATGTGGTGAGAGTGCAAGTGTGAGTGAGCCACAGCCCTCCACTAGTGGATTCACAGGAATCACACCAGGAGAAAAGTTACAAAGATATTTTCATGGATGGTGACTCGTCCTCCAACGACCCCCATCCTCCTCCCCACCCTTCTCCCCTCCTCTTCTAAGTTATCTGTTACCAGCCTTCATTTATGGTATGTACAAATTATAAGATTAAACGAATACTTACCAAATATGAAGTTTGATCGTAATTTCATTTAACGTCATGGTGGTATACAATGAGATGTCCTGCTACCTATCCAATGTCAGTCCTTTGAGAGAGTAGGTTTGAGGAAGCAGCCACAAAGAACTGCCGGGGCCGAGACCCCGAAGTGATCTCCATGACCAGAAAGGGCTGGGAGGGAGGGCATTGTATATCACCGTGATGTCGTTAAATGTTCGTGAAATTGCGATCAAACTTCATACTTGGTAAGTACTCGTTTAGTCTTACAATTTCACGTTACGATATTTAACTAATGTCATGGCAGTACCAATGAGAGCTTTAGAAAGGTTCCTCAAACCTACAAAGAGCACTCGGAGATTAGAAAGGGCTAGAAACTGGAACTATGGAAAACAAAATGCATAAGAACAATAGGAAAGCAGAAAACTGTATTTCAAAATCCCAACAGTATGTCACAACAGACAAACACAATACATAAGACAGGAACTATAGTCAAGTGAGGCACAACAGTATATGGCAGAAGACACTAACAATATGCAATACAAAAGGTACACACCAGTAAGACACAACATATGTTGAAAACACAACACAATACAGTAAGGTTTCAGTTTACGTCAGAGTTATGTTCCTGAAACATGACGTGAGTCGATTTTGTACGTGACTCGAGTTTCCGTACATTTCAAACCATATTAATGAGTTTTCAACCAATCATTGTTTATGGTCATTCAGGTAAGTTAAAGGTTATATTGTTATATTATTTACAACTATGTAGGAATATGAAACACAAGCTTGTTTTTGTTGTTGATTAGGGTCACGAACGTGAAGGACTGCAGGTTGCTGAGAGGGGTGGACGCCTGAGGCCGCCAGGAGGGTGGGCAGGTCGAATGTTGTGACGCCCAGGGCGGACAGCTGGGAGCGTAGTGCAGTGCGGTGGGAGTAGAAGCGTGGGCAGCGGGGCAGGAAATGCAATAGGAAAGGGCAATAGGGATCAGCAGACAGGCGCAGACAGTGCAAGTCAGCTGCGAGTGTCGTGTGGCCCAGGCGAAGGCTCCGGAGTTGTTATTGTTGTGATGGGTGTGCGAGCCCTCAAGGTCGTCAACCTCCCCGTTGTCATGGTAATGGGCTTCCCATTTTCTTCTTCCTTCCCTCACACACAGCTGCTGCCTCCTTCTCATGTCTTTTGATTATGTCCTCTTTTTCTTGTAGCATAATGGTTTTCCTTTTCTTAGCATCACTGCTGTCACTAAGGAGTTTTCTCTTTGGTGCCATTGGTGCCATACTAAGAACTTGAGTCAGTAAACGCAGAAGTAGGATAACACACTTGCCAGGGGCGACGGTGTGGTGGAACTGAGGCAGGGTGTTATTGTATTCAAGCGTGAGGCGGGTGGTGTGGCGGGTAACCACTAGTGACCACCAACAATAACAATAAATCCCGCGCTTTACGACTTATAAATTTTCAATTTTTTTTAATCTTAAATTGCCTTATAGTGGACTGACGTAACTACGAGTTTGATGTAACTCGAGACCGATGTAACCCGGGACTTTACTGTATTTAATAGTACCATAAAGTCCCATAGGGGAAAGGCAAGAAACCCATTGACACATCAGTTAGAATAGTGGAACAGTCCCACGGTAATAGGTAAAGACATTCATCCCTAAACCAAAAAGGAGCTCAAGGATCCCCATATGTAACCCCAAGCCTGGGAGTAAGCCAGACTCCCTAGGGCAAAATGGCCCGCGCAAACTGTCCATGTTGAGTGAGAGGCTTGTGGTAGTGGCGTGTAGATGGGGACACCCTGGCCTAACCAATAGTGGAGATAATCATTGACAAAGGCAACACTAGGGCTGCCTTGCTGGACGATGCTGACCTAGTAGAATGGGGAGAAAAAACATTAAGGTCAATGCCAGCTTCTTCCATCACATCCCTCACCCAACAACGCAAAGTGTCCCGAGAAGCCAACCGTACTGGAGGACGTGTAGTCAAGAAAAAGAAAGTAAGCTCGCCTTGGATGGGCCTAGTTCTATGAAGATAATGTTTTATAGTGTGCACAACACACAAGCGACTGTGATGTGGATATGCTTCAAATACTAACCCTGAGAGAT